>NC_140165.1:186014899-186534293 GCF_963971535.1 Notolepis coatsorum
CCAAATAAATTCAGCCGTTTTTTTTGTTAAGTGGCCATTTAACATGAACAAACTACACAACGGCTCAATAAGTCACCAAAGTCTAATCTCTTATAGTCTCTGCAGTCACTGTTCTGCTCATTTACGCTACCGAGCGGTGCTACCAGCGGTCCTGCGCATGACCCACAATCGTTTTACGTTTTTTCACCCATAAATCTAATCTATGGCTACCTTGCTGTCGAGAGTCTCGCTGATGTTGAGCAATATCTTACACATATTTCTTTCATTGCACCTTTTGAACTGTAAGCATGTAAATATTTGCATGTACTCAAGGCTTTGCTGCTGAATGTAGAAAGTATATGATAATGTCGGTACACCCGTGTGAATGTATTGTGATTGAACATTACACACTGAGGAAGGCTATTTAAGGTGTGGCAATAAAAAAAATCAATTTAGAGTGCTTTCCTAGTCTCTTTCGAATGATCAACGACTACTACTTTTAGGATTCAGCACCCAGCTGTCAAAAGATATAGGCGTGAGTTGAACGTTTTATCTTGTTTTGTTATGCATCAAACATCGTGGGGTAATACAAGTTATAATATAAGATTATATAAATATAATCCAGCGAATTTAAAACAGCTCAGTACATCTCTGGAGCATCCTTACCCTCACTACAGGAAATGTTTACTCTACCAGGGCCACCAGGAGAGCACATAACATAATTAAGGACAGTACACACACCCAGCAGGCAGGTGATACAGGAGTCTGTCGTGGATTGTATAGGACAATTAATTTGTCTATGTAGGACGAATTCGTCTTTTCACATTAGTCTTCCACTTTTGGCCTTGTTTACACTAAATCTACAATATTTAGGGCATAACAGCATGATACAATCTTTATTAACATTGTATTTCCCATATTAACCTCAAATTGATCTCATCTGATGGACTACATTTGACTAAAGTGGGGAAAATAGAGATGTGATCTAAACATTTTCAGCTTTTTTTGCATTTTCTTGTCCTGAAATAGAATCAAGATGTGTTTGAATCTTAAAAATAACAATTTTACTGAATTCCTTGGGTCAATATTGTTTGGGGAAATGTTTTAATTTGTCTCTATATGTTGTTAACTTCAAAAGTTATGCTGTTTTCTTTTTCAGGTTTTCGTTCAGAATAGGTGTAATAAAGGGTTAGAAATAAACCCAATGGGACATTATTTCACCAGTTACCTGTTAAAATCTTAAAATAGACACTTCAAGGATTAAGTGGTGAAAAAAAATTTAGACCATGCAGGTGGACACGTTTCCATCTAGACCAGCGTTTCCCAAACTCTGGGTCGCGGACCTGTTTTTATTGGGGCGCCAATAAAAAAAAATTATAATAAAAAGAAAATTATAATACATTTTTTTTTTTTTTAATAAAAAAGCTGTATATGTGTTGATTCAGTTTGGCACCACATACTTATGTGAATCTGGGTTTTCTACTCTAGCATACCTGAAAAACAAATACAGAAACAGACTAAATGCTCAGCATGACCTCAGAATAGCACTTTCAAAAACCAAGCCCAGAATAGAAAACTTCAACCAGCCACATACCTCTCATTAGTAGGGATGGGTTATGGGTACCTTTCACATTTGAACCGATACCGGTACCGGTACCTGTGAATCGATACCGGTACCCAACGGTACCTTTTTCCGGTACTTTAGTCTCAAGAAATTTAATTGGCCTACCTCAGTCGTAAAAAAAAATCCAAACTTCAAATAACTACAATTTCGACAGTTTTCGGCTTGCCATTGCTCCGACTGCTTTGTTGTTGAATCAAGTCAAATCCTAGGTAAGCATATATTGTGCGTGTGAACGTTGACATGAAAAGAAAAAAGTAAAAAAGAAAAAAAAAAAAAAAAAAAAATCGGTTTCTCACTTGATTCGATACTCGGTAGTACCGACGTGTTTCGGTTCGGTACCTCAAAAGTACCGAATTCGGTACCCATCCCTACTCATTAGATTTCATTGTGCCATAGATGAAATGTTATACCCCTTCTAGCATGATGTCAGGTCAGTAGAATTTTTAAATAAGTCAGTACAAAATCAGAATGTTGCTCAATGTTGGGGTTTAAGGTTGAGGGACTGAGGGAGGGGGTAAGAAATGGAGAGTTGAAAAAGGGGTGAGAAAAAGGGGTTTGTTCATTTAAAAGTGTTACAAAATTGTATATGTTATGAGGTGGTGAGCAACTTAACATTACACTGATTATTGCTGTGATGTACTTTTATAATTAAATAAATACATTTCATATACATTTGAAATTCATAATTTGTGGTGTTCTTTATCAGTAGTTTATAAATGTATGTTATGGCAATTCATGGTGTATTTTTGTAAGTTTGGGTCCCAGGGAAACACCAAATTTCTCTTTTGGGTCTCGAGCTGAAAAAGTTTGGGAACCCCTGATCTAGACTAATACCTTTATGGAATCTACGCAACTGGAAACGGAAAACCTATGCACACTCGAAAATCACCTTGGTTTAATCAATCAAAATGTATTTATATAGTACATTTCATAGTCAGTACAACTCAATGTGCTTCACAGAAATAAATTATTTAATTACAGAATAATAATAAAGGGGGAACAAAGAAACCCATAATAATAATAAATAATAATAATAATAATAATAATAATAATAATAATAATAACAATAATAATAATAACAATAATAATAATAATAATAATAATAATAAAAGCTATGCAAAAGTGTATGTAAACGCAATGCTAAAAGGGTGCTTCTTAAGATTTGTTTAATGTCCAGATTCAGAAACCAGTACTCCTCGTAAAAAAAATAAAAATAAAAAATCCACGTTTAGTACTTTACAGTCTCTCGTCAGCTAACGTAGTGGGGGAGGTACAACACGCGTGTTGCTTAATAACAGCGGAACAGTGCAAAAATGCTTCCGCTTTCGTCACCGCACGCCACTACGGTAAAGCGCCTTTCTTTTCACGCCGCTTAGACAAATGCTATGGCATTTCCGCGTACATTGCAACGAATCACTTGGAACCTCGGCTGTCTTTAACTATGAGTGAACACAACTGTCTTTAACTATGAGTGAACACAACGCAACATTGTAACGTTAACGTGTAATTTACTATGGAATATAGTATATTATCGCGACGATTGTAACGTTAACGTGTACTTCGCGAATATAGTATATTATCGCGACGCGTCGTCAGACTAAACGCTGTTGTGAACACAACACATTGTAACGTTAACGTGTACTTCGCGACGCGACTCGTCAGACTAAACAGTGTTGTGAACACAACACATTGTAACGTTAACGTGTACTTTACTATGGAATATCAGAAGAAACTACTCAACCTCGGCTGTCTTTAACTAAACAGTGTTGTGAACACAACACATTGTAACGTTAACGTGTACTTAATCGCGACGCGTCGTCAGACTAAACAGTGTTGTGAACACAACACATTGTGACGTTAACGTGTACTTAACTATGGAATATCAGAAGAAACTACTCAACCTCGGCTGTCTTTAACTAAACAGTGTTTACAACACATTGTAACGTTAACGTGTACTTCGCGACGCGTCGTCAGACTAAACAGTGTTGTGAACACAACACATTGTAACGTTAACGTGTACTTTACTATGGAATATCAGAAGAAACTACTCAACCTCGGCTGTCTTTAACTATGAATGAACACAACACTCTAACTCACCATGTTTAGATAATAAAGTACTCAACCTCTACTTGTCTACTGTCTGACTGAACACAACACTAACTAACTTACCATGTTTAGATAATGAAGTACTCAACCTCTACAGTCTTTAACTATGAGTGAACACAACACTCTAACTTACCATCTTTAGATAATGAAGTATGCAACCTCTACTGTATTTAACTATGAAGGAATTACAACCTTTATTTAATGGTTAATATTTTGATAAAAGGTAATTTACTATATTTGTATGGCATTTACACTTAAAGTAGAAAAACAAAAGTAATCTGTAAAATAATAGTGAATTTCCTGTGAAAAAACATTTTTTACAGTGTACGTTACACACACAAATGCTACAGTCATTATGACACATTTTACAAAGAAAGTCTTGTATGAACTACCAGTAATATAAATAATATTAACAACAAAAATGTGTTCCATCTTCATGTCAGATGATTTTCAAAAAGGAAAATGTACTACGCCTCTGTCGTCTACTCTAAGCCATCCTAGGTTGTCAAAGTGGGCAGGGGTGAGGTGGGTTCTAGACCCATGTTACTGACCAGACACTCTATATCAGTGATGTCTGTTTACTGCAGAGTGGAGGGACTGGGAGACTATGAGCAGTTAGCTCATGTTAGCTCAGTAGTTAGCTTCATGTTAGCTCCATGTTCAATCAATCAATCAAGTACAGTTAGCTGCATGTTAGCTCCATGTTAGCTCAGCAGTTAGCTCAGCAGTTAGCTCAGTAGTTAGCTGCGTGTTAGCTCCATGTTAGCTCAGCAGTTAGCTCATGTTGCTCAATCAATCAATCAATCATGTACCTCGGCGCAGCTGAATAACAATAGGAGTGATCGCCTGCTGCGTCCATCACGTGTATGGTGATTAACCAAATTGAACCAAAGCGCCAAAGCGTGTTAATATGTAACCAAATTGAACCAATAATGTGTTATATGTGTCGAATCAAGGCGGGATCTCATGCGCATGCGCGGGCACCTCGCGAGCACGCCGGTGCACGCACCTGGGCGAAGGAAAATGAAAGGCGCATTACCGTAGTGGCGTGCGGTGACGAATGCGGAAGCATTTTTGCACTGTTCCGCTGTTATTAAGCAACAGGCCGCCCTACCCACAGCTGTAAAGGAATGTGAATCGCCCACTTTCAAAACCACTCAAGGAGCTCTACGGGAGGCTGCAATTCGAAACTGGCCCCTGTAAATGTCCGACCTAACCCAACCCCCTCCAATGTACAGTAAATGACCTAACCCAAGAATACACGAGACCAAGTATGGTTTCGTCGATAATCCAATGTACAGTTTTGCTTGTACAGTTGTAGTCCCCCACCTACCCAACCACCTCCAATGTGGTTTCTACGTCAAGTGTATACCCTCTTTTTTAGACTCGTCTTGTATCACAAACAGTACTGTATTTGCAAATCTGGTATGTTATAAATGTATAGATGTAGCAGTACTGTCTATCTGCATGTCCTGATGAATTGAAAATGGGGGACCTGATGTAAACAAGACTAAAGTCTTTCTCTGGTCTGCATCCCCTTAACAATTGTGTGCATTGAGCTGTACTGTACTGTACCCATTCTGCGATCTGTTAATCATCAAAGTCGAGGGCCGCTGCTGAGATCAGTTTAGGGTTTTTTGACCACAAAACAAACAAAAGTTCGTCCAAACTGACAACAGCGGCACGGTTGACTTAGGGGCTACTATGAAGGATACTAACTAACTATTCTAAACATTCACGTAACGTTAGCTAATTAATGTAGTAAGTTACACGTTAACCATTATACTTCATAATAAAGTATGATCTCCGACTACAGTGCGTCTACTTGTAACAGTCTTAGCAGATTTTAATTTGTTATTATTTATTGTGCCTATATATAACGTTGTGAATTGTCTTGATAAACGGTATTGCTTTGTAAGCTCGTCGTCGATAGGATACCCTCCGTGTCTTACGATTTGAAATAAAGGTTTAAAATTAAATACAATAATTATACTAGCTAATAATGTAACTTAACGTTAGCCGTTGCCGTGATGTAAAACGTTTACTTACCTCGCTGTGGAACCAGCAAGTTCGATAAGGCAGTAAATCAGCGAAAAACAGCTTGTAAGCTCGTCGTCGCTAAGATAACCTCCGTGTCTTACGTGTTGAAATAAAGGTTTTAAATGCAATTAAATAATTACACTAGCTATTGTAACACAACATCAGCCGTCCGTTGCCGCGAGGTAAACGTTGTGTTTTGTACAGCAGCGCGTTCAAAATCCCAGCACCAAATTGAACCAACCAATCCGCTGTCAGGATTAAGCTCTTCCGCTTCTTCTTCTTATTTGATTGGCGGTTGGCAACCAACCATTAAGGTGCATTACCTTGACAGGGATGAATGAATGAAAACTTTATTTAACAGATTGCAAAATGTGGTACCACTACACTTCCGCGTTACATTGAAATCAGGGAGGAGATTGCGGGGGGGTCAAATGAATGGATGTGGACGAGAGCCGTGATGGAAGTGGTTGCCGATACGGCTGTGGGGGTGCTAGAGACATGATCGAATAGACGTTTATGCGCCTCGCTCTCCTGAACACGGCGTGACCCATAACTAATCGATCAGATTTGCTGATGAATTGAAAATGGGGGACCCTGGTGGAAACAAGACGAAAGTCTTTCTCTGGTCTGCATCCCCTTAACAATTGTGTGTATTGAGCTGTACTGTATTGTACCCATTCTGCAATCTGTTAATAAAGTTTTCAATCAATCAATCAATCAATTCAATCAATCAATCAATCAGAACTAAATCGGCAGAGAAAAAGCCCATTTTAAAGCACCTATTCCGCATGGACATGCGCAGAGTGCCCATGGAGTCTGGACGACGCTCGAATGAATGTGGACTGTTCTATCAGAGGGGGAGCTTCGGTGGCCAGCCGAACAGGATAATGAAAAAATGATCCCACTAAATGGCCAGACGCGTCTTATGGCGACATCTACAATTACCTCATTGAGTCTACAGGTAGACCAATGTTTATATTTAAGTGCAGCGGTCTGTAGCCACTTACATGACCATCGAAGCTCCCCCCTCTGATACAACAGTCCACATTCATTCGAGCGTCATCTCGCGTCGTCCAGACTCCATGGGCACTCTGCGCATGTCCATGCGGAATAGGTGCTGTAAAATGGGCTTTTTCTCTGCCGATTTAGTTCTGATCGATTAGTTATGGGTCACGCCGTGTTCAGGAGAGCGAGGCGCATAAACGTCTATTCGATCATGTCTCTAGCACCCCCACAGCCGTATCGGCAACCACTTACATCACGGCTCTCGTCCACATTCATTCATTTGACCCCCGCAATCTCCTCCCTGATTTCAGAATCCCGGAAGTGTTACGGTGGTCTATACCTGTTCTATAGATATCTATGGTCTATACAGTACGGCTCAATACATACAATTGTTAAGGGATGCAGACCTGAGAAAGACGTTTGTCTTGTTTCCATCAGGGTCCCCCATTTTCAATTCATATAGACATTTATGACATACACAACATACATGACATTTATGGCATAGGGACATATAGGTATTTAGTACTGATACATTTGTGACATAAACTGTATTCAAATATACAGTACTGTTACCCCTAGATCCTGACAGAGTATATACATATGATGGGGAGGGGACTGTACATTAGGAGGGGGTGGGTGGGTGGGAGAGAAATATACATACGGCGGGGAGGGAATATATACATGCGGTGGGGAGGAGACTGTCTATTAGGAGGTGGTGGGGGTTTTGGGCATTTACGGTGGCCATTTTTCGAATTGCAGCCTCCCGTAGGTGCTCTTTAAGAGCGGTTTTGAATGTGGGTAGGGATTCACATTCCTTTACAGCTTTGGGTAGGGCGTTCCACATTGTTGTGGCATAATTGCGAAACGTGTTTAGTCCCTTGTTTGAGCCGAATCTGGGTTTAACATGATTTGTTGAGCTTCCTCTGGTGTAGTGGTTGTGGTATTCACTGACCTTTGGGAAGTATTTTGACATGTACATGGGTACCCCGGTCGTATAGTGTATCTTGTAGACCAGGCCCATTGCAAGTACAGGGAACATTTTTAAATGAAAGAAATAAACAAATTGGGGAAAACATTTTAAAAGAAAGAAATGAACAGAATGGGGGGGGGGGGGTATTCAATCCCATCTATTAATCCGGTTTATTTCAAATACTGTATTAGACTGTATATTGTAGCTGTATTTCCCAGTAAACTCCCTATAGTAAAACATAGCTTGACTTTCTGAATGGCTGATTTCAGTGACTTTCTGTTCCTCATACTTATATTGCATTCCAGTAACACATGCTGAACAGTTTCAAGGTTATTGCAGTGTGCACAAATGCCAGTTGGGCGTTTCCCTATCCTATGCAGTAGCGTCCAGCTGCAGCTGGGAACGAGGTTATCACTAGACGCTGTGGCAGCCAGAGAGAGCGCGCTGATTGGCGGAGAGTACGGAAGTTAGCGCTGATTGGCGGAGAGTACGGAAGTTTCTCTACCACAGAGCACGCGCTGATTGGCGGAGAGGGGACGTCACTCGACATTGGGCCTAGCCCCTCACCCTCGACCAAGCTCAGTTGAGACGTGCGGTTGGAGAGAGGAGGCCGGCCGCTTTTTACTGTTCCGCAACTGTAGCTACTTCCGGGGTAGGCCTGATTGGCCCCGACAGGCACGTGACAGGCGCGGCCACGCCCCGCACCACGCGGCCGCCTCAGGACGCGCAACTTTCTCTGCCGCGCATTATGTAGTAGTAATACGCCCTAGTTCACTATCCAGAAATAGCTCAATTGGCAATGCTGCATTGGTGTGGATCCTACTGTCCGTTGCTGGCGAGTTCGATTCCCTTCAATTTTTTTTTTTTTTTTTTTTTTTTAAACGTGCATTCGGTCGCCGTTAAGTTTAGGCATGTTAACTTTAAGCATTGTTTCGGAGTTGGTTAAGGTTAGGCATTGTTTCGGAGTTGGTTATGGTTAGAAAGGTTAAGTTTAGGCGCTGTTAAGGAGCTGGTTAAGGTTAGAGTTTGTCTTAGAGAATGGCAATATTCTTTCGGAGTTGGTTATGCCTTATGGTTAAGGTTAGGCATGGTTAAGGTTAAGGTTAGGCATAGTTTCGGAGTTGCTTAAGGTTAAAGGGTTAAGTTTAGGCGCTGTTAAGGAGCTGGTTAAGGTTAGAGTTTGTCTTAGAGAATGGCAATATTCTTTCGGAGTTGGTTATGCCTTATGGTTAAGGTTAGGCATGGTTAAGGTTAAGGTTAGGCATAGTTTCGGAGTTGCTTAAGGTTAAAGGGTTAAGTTTAGGCGCTGTTAAGGAGCTGGTTAAGGTTAGAGTTTGTCTTAGAGAATGGCAATATTCTTTCGGAGTTGGTTATGCCTTATGGTTAAGGTTAGGCATGGTTAAGGTTAAGGTTAGGCATAGTTTCGGAGTTGCTTAAGGTTAAAGGGTTAAGTTTAGGCGCTGTTAAGGAGCTGGTTAAGGTTAGAGTTTGTCTTAGGCTACGTTTAGACGAGCGTTTTGTGAACAGAAACCGCAAAAGTCGTCTTGCGGTTTCACTTTTAATTTTACGTTTAGACGAGCGTTTTGGGGTGGAATTCTCCGTGCAGACGACGCTGTAACGACGGAGCCCTGCTGTCACACGATTGGCGCATATGTCACATGACGTGCTGTGAAGACCCGCCCTACTCTGCCTCTGATTCGCAGACTGTGGATGGGGAATGTGATTGGACCAAAGCAGCGTCACTCACAGACAGTGGGTCCACTCACGCCGCGGGACAGATTCTTGTGTATTTAACCCTTTCACTGCCACACAACAGCCGGTTGTGTGATAGTAAAGGGTTAACCTTCTGTCGTGTGGCAGTGAAAGGGTTAAAAGTACTGCCAATGTAGCCTTCAGGTGATCTCCGTTGATATAGTCAGACATACTTGCTTTGTTTACGTCTCGGCTACTGGCGCATACCTGCTACCTGTGACGTAAGCAGTACGCGCGACCAGAGCCGTGACAACCCTTTCGTCATCGTTTTAACAGATTTATACGTTTGACAGTTTAGACGAGAGCGCAAAGCTTTTGCGTTTCTAGGAATTCCACCCTGGAAGGTAGTCTCACTTTTTTGCGATTTCACCCCGTAAAAACGCCGTTTCCGTATAAACTAAAGGCACATCCGAAAAAATATTTTTGCGGATTCACCTGCTAGCGTTTCCGTCTAAACGGCAATAGACAGCCTATTTCCGCATTTCCGAGCGACAGCTGTCAGCAGCCTCGTTGCGCGTCCTGAGGCTGCCGCGGGGCGTGGCCGCGCCTGTCACGTGCCTGTCGGGGCCAATCAGGCCTACCCCGGAAGTAACTTACTGTTGCGGAACAGTAACAGGCGTCGCGGCCAGGAATTGATTGAAAACTTTATTAACAGATTGCAGAATGGGTAGTAGAATACAGTAAAATACTTCCCCAACCCTAACCTCTATGGTTGAGGGTCTATGTTGCTTTGTTACAGGAAGGATTACCAGCCCTGTCACTCTAACCTCTAATACGCCCTACTCAGTTTACTTGTTTTATTGCACAATGTCGTTCTATTGGATTCCATTATATATTACTATTGTATTATGCAAATCGTTGCGGGCAAGTTCGATAAGGCAGTAAATCAGCGAAAAACAGCTTGTAAGCTCGTCGTCGCTAAGATAACCTCCGTGTCTTACGTGTTGAAATAAAGGTTTTAAATGCAATTAAATAATTACACTAGCTATTGTAACACAACATCAGCCGTCCGTTGCCGCGAGGTAAACGTTGTGTTTTGTACAGCAGCGCGTTCAAAATCCCAGCACCAAATTGAACCAACCAATCCGCTGTCAGGATTAAGCTCTTCCGCTTCTTCTTCTTATTTGATTGGCGGTTGGCAACCAACCATTAAGGTGCATTACCTTGACAGGGATGAATGAATGAAAACTTTATTTAACAGATTGCAAAATGTGGTACCACTACACTTCCGCGTTACATTGAAATCAGGGAGGAGATTGCGGGGGGGTCAAATGAATGGATGTGGACGAGAGCCGTGATGGAAGTGGTTGCCGATACGGCTGTGGGGGTGCTAGAGACATGATCGAATAGACGTTTATGCGCCTCGCTCTCCTGAACACGGCGTGACCCATAACTAATCGATCAGATTTGCTGATGAATTGAAAATGGGGGACCCTGGTGGAAACAAGACGAAAGTCTTTCTCTGGTCTGCATCCCCTTAACAATTGTGTGTATTGAGCTGTACTGTATTGTACCCATTCTGCAATCTGTTAATAAAGTTTTCAATCAATCAATCAATCAATTCAATCAATCAATCAATCAGAACTAAATCGGCAGAGAAAAAGCCCATTTTAAAGCACCTATTCCGCATGGACATGCGCAGAGTGCCCATGGAGTCTGGACGACGCTCGAATGAATGTGGACTGTTCTATCAGAGGGGGAGCTTCGGTGGCCAGCCGAACAGGATAATGAAAAAATGATCCCACTAAATGGCCAGACGCGTCTTATGGCGACATCTACAATTACCTCATTGAGTCTACAGGTAGACCAATGTTTATATTTAAGTGCAGCGGTCTGTAGCCACTTACATGACCATCGAAGCTCCCCCCTCTGATACAACAGTCCACATTCATTCGAGCGTCATCTCGCGTCGTCCAGACTCCATGGGCACTCTGCGCATGTCCATGCGGAATAGGTGCTGTAAAATGGGCTTTTTCTCTGCCGATTTAGTTCTGATCGATTAGTTATGGGTCACGCCGTGTTCAGGAGAGCGAGGCGCATAAACGTCTATTCGATCATGTCTCTAGCACCCCCACAGCCGTATCGGCAACCACTTACATCACGGCTCTCGTCCACATTCATTCATTTGACCCCCGCAATCTCCTCCCTGATTTCAGAATCCCGGAAGTGTTACGGTGGTCTATACCTGTTCTATAGATATCTATGGTCTATACAGTACGGCTCAATACATACAATTGTTAAGGGATGCAGACCTGAGAAAGACGTTTGTCTTGTTTCCATCAGGGTCCCCCATTTTCAATTCATATAGACATTTATGACATACACAACATACATGACATTTATGGCATAGGGACATATAGGTATTTAGTACTGATACATTTGTGACATAAACTGTATTCAAATATACAGTACTGTTACCCCTAGATCCTGACAGAGTATATACATATGATGGGGAGGGGACTGTACATTAGGAGGGGGTGGGTGGGTGGGAGAGAAATATACATACGGCGGGGAGGGAATATATACATGCGGTGGGGAGGAGACTGTCTATTAGGAGGTGGTGGGGGTTTTGGGCATTTACGGTGGCCATTTTTCGAATTGCAGCCTCCCGTAGGTGCTCTTTAAGAGCGGTTTTGAATGTGGGTAGGGATTCACATTCCTTTACAGCTTTGGGTAGGGCGTTCCACATTGTTGTGGCATAATTGCGAAACGTGTTTAGTCCCTTGTTTGAGCCGAATCTGGGTTTAACATGATTTGTTGAGCTTCCTCTGGTGTAGTGGTTGTGGTATTCACTGACCTTTGGGAAGTATTTTGACATGTACATGGGTACCCCGGTCGTATAGTGTATCTTGTAGACCAGGCCCATTGCAAGTACAGGGAACATTTTTAAATGAAAGAAATAAACAAATTGGGGAAAACATTTTAAAAGAAAGAAATGAACAGAATGGGGGGGGGGGGGTATTCAATCCCATCTATTAATCCGGTTTATTTCAAATACTGTATTAGACTGTATATTGTAGCTGTATTTCCCAGTAAACTCCCTATAGTAAAACATAGCTTGACTTTCTGAATGGCTGATTTCAGTGACTTTCTGTTCCTCATACTTATATTGCATTCCAGTAACACATGCTGAACAGTTTCAAGGTTATTGCAGTGTGCACAAATGCCAGTTGGGCGTTTCCCTATCCTATGCAGTAGCGTCCAGCTGCAGCTGGGAACGAGGTTATCACTAGACGCTGTGGCAGCCAGAGAGAGCGCGCTGATTGGCGGAGAGTACGGAAGTTAGCGCTGATTGGCGGAGAGTACGGAAGTTTCTCTACCACAGAGCACGCGCTGATTGGCGGAGAGGGGACGTCACTCGACATTGGGCCTAGCCCCTCACCCTCGACCAAGCTCAGTTGAGACGTGCGGTTGGAGAGAGGAGGCCGGCCGCTTTTTACTGTTCCGCAACTGTAGCTACTTCCGGGGTAGGCCTGATTGGCCCCGACAGGCACGTGACAGGCGCGGCCACGCCCCGCACCACGCGGCCGCCTCAGGACGCGCAACTTTCTCTGCCGCGCATTATGTAGTAGTAATACGCCCTAGTTCACTATCCAGAAATAGCTCAATTGGCAATGCTGCATTGGTGTGGATCCTACTGTCCGTTGCTGGCGAGTTCGATTCCCTTCAATTTTTTTTTTTTTTTTTTTTTTTTAAACGTGCATTCGGTCGCCGTTAAGTTTAGGCATGTTAACTTTAAGCATTGTTTCGGAGTTGGTTAAGGTTAGGCATTGTTTCGGAGTTGGTTATGGTTAGAAAGGTTAAGTTTAGGCGCTGTTAAGGAGCTGGTTAAGGTTAGAGTTTGTCTTAGAGAATGGCAATATTCTTTCGGAGTTGGTTATGCCTTATGGTTAAGGTTAGGCATGGTTAAGGTTAAGGTTAGGCATAGTTTCGGAGTTGCTTAAGGTTAAAGGGTTAAGTTTAGGCGCTGTTAAGGAGCTGGTTAAGGTTAGAGTTTGTCTTAGAGAATGGCAATATTCTTTCGGAGTTGGTTATGCCTTATGGTTAAGGTTAGGCATGGTTAAGGTTAAGGTTAGGCATAGTTTCGGAGTTGCTTAAGGTTAAAGGGTTAAGTTTAGGCGCTGTTAAGGAGCTGGTTAAGGTTAGAGTTTGTCTTAGAGAATGGCAATATTCTTTCGGAGTTGGTTATGCCTTATGGTTAAGGTTAGGCATGGTTAAGGTTAAGGTTAGGCATAGTTTCGGAGTTGCTTAAGGTTAAAGGGTTAAGTTTAGGCGCTGTTAAGGAGCTGGTTAAGGTTAGAGTTTGTCTTAGGCTACGTTTAGACGAGCGTTTTGTGAACAGAAACCGCAAAAGTCGTCTTGCGGTTTCACTTTTAATTTTACGTTTAGACGAGCGTTTTGGGGTGGAATTCTCCGTGCAGACGACGCTGTAACGACGGAGCCCTGCTGTCACACGATTGGCGCATATGTCACATGACGTGCTGTGAAGACCCGCCCTACTCTGCCTCTGATTCGCAGACTGTGGATGGGGAATGTGATTGGACCAAAGCAGCGTCACTCACAGACAGTGGGTCCACTCACGCCGCGGGACAGATTCTTGTGTATTTAACCCTTTCACTGCCACACAACAGCCGGTTGTGTGATAGTAAAGGGTTAACCTTCTGTCGTGTGGCAGTGAAAGGGTTAAAAGTACTGCCAATGTAGCCTTCAGGTGATCTCCGTTGATATAGTCAGACATACTTGCTTTGTTTACGTCTCGGCTACTGGCGCATACCTGCTACCTGTGACGTAAGCAGTACGCGCGACCAGAGCCGTGACAACCCTTTCGTCATCGTTTTAACAGATTTATACGTTTGACAGTTTAGACGAGAGCGCAAAGCTTTTGCGTTTCTAGGAATTCCACCCTGGAAGGTAGTCTCACTTTTTTGCGATTTCACCCCGTAAAAACGCCGTTTCCGTATAAACTAAAGGCACATCCGAAAAAATATTTTTGCGGATTCACCTGCTAGCGTTTCCGTCTAAACGGCAATAGACAGCCTATTTCCGCATTTCCGAGCGACAGCTGTCAGCAGCCTCGTTGCGCGTCCTGAGGCTGCCGCGGGGCGTGGCCGCGCCTGTCACGTGCCTGTCGGGGCCAATCAGGCCTACCCCGGAAGTAACTTACTGTTGCGGAACAGTAACAGGCGTCGCGGCCAGGAATTGATTGAAAACTTTATTAACAGATTGCAGAATGGGTAGTAGAATACAGTAAAATACTTCCCCAACCCTAACCTCTATGGTTGAGGGTCTATGTTGCTTTGTTACAGGAAGGATTACCAGCCCTGTCACTCTAACCTCTAATACGCCCTACTCAGTTTACTTGTTTTATTGCACAATGTCGTTCTATTGGATTCCATTATATATTACTATTGTATTATGCAAATCGTTGCGGGCAAGACCCCCCGCATTTCATTTCATTGTATACTCTACCACCTGAGACAGTTAAGGAAGTTCAGAGTATCTGGGAAGATACTCCAGTCCTTCTACTCCGGAGCTGTAGAGAGCATCTTGACTGGAAACATCACTGCCTGGTATGGAAACAGCACGGCACAGGACAAGAAGGCCCTACAGAGAGTGCACAATGTCATTCTATTGGATTCTATTTTATATTATTACTATTGTATTATGCACATCGTTGCGGGCAAGACCACCCGCATTTCATTGTATACTCGTATGCCGTGACAAATAAAACTCTTGACTTGACTACTTGTATGCCGTGACAAATAAAACTCTTGACTTGACCTTAACCTCTCTTAGATGAGGGTCTAAACCTAACCCTTAAGAGAAACTTCCGTACTTTCCGCCAATCAGCGCACGCTCTCTGTGGCTGCCACCGCGTCTAGTGAGGGGATCGCTCCGGTCATGGTGCTGCAGCTGGAGGCTATTGGAATAGTGTCATTTAATCCAGTGTGACCTATCCTGAGACGGGTAATGACTGTCTCTTCTTTCCGGTTCCTGCCCATACCACTTCCTATTCCAATTTCTTCTGAATGTTGTACAAATGTCTTCCCGTTTCAATTCTGTTAGTTTTCTTACCATAATTCCTGCATGTGTGTTTTGATGATTGATTTGACCTCAGCTTTACTAAGTGGAATATCCATTTCTATTGTTTGTGACTTGTGAGTGGTTGTTTAGCTAATAAATCCACCTTTTCGTTTCCTTCTACCCCTACATGGGCAGGAACCCAAACAAAGCCAACAGACATACATATACATTTCATAAATTAAATTAATCTTAAAAACAATATCCCGTCTGCATGATTTCAGTGATCTAATACTGGACAGTGCTGCCCAGCTGTCAGAAGCAATTACTGGGCGGCTGGGTGGCGTAGCGGAGATTGCGCTCGTCACCAATGCAAGAGCAGGGTTCCCACGCTTGCCGTGATTTTTTTCCATGCTACCTCCTGATTTTCCAGGTACCATATTAAGTGATGATCTATAGGGCCCTGAAGCTTCCCCCCCCCCCCCCCCCCCCAACCCCTTGGAAAACTGACTACTTACTTGATTTAAAAGATGTGCCAGTCAAGTCTACATTGTAAATTTTTAGAGATGATGTCTTATTGATAATATCAATGCATGAAATAATGCAACAAGCTGTGGGGAACAAGCTGTAGGGAACTGCTCCCGCCTACCTCCGGTCAATGGTCTCCAACTACACACCCTCAAGACCCCTATGCTCTGCATCTTCTGGCCGCCTCAGACCTACTCCTATCCAAGCTCCGGGAGGGTCATCAAAGAGAAGTCGCCTATTCTCAGTCCTTGCCCCACAATGGTGGAATGAACTACCCACCCCAGTTAGGACAGCCGAAACACGTCCAATCTTTTGCCGTCGACTAAAGACGCACTTCTTCAAGCATTATCTGAATTAAAAGAAAAAGAAAATCTAACCCTAACTAACCATACTGTAATGCACTTGTCCTAATAAACTAACCTACACTGTAGCACTAAACACTTTGATGAACATTGTTACTCAGCTGATAGAGTTGTGCCCTTCCTGATGGCTTGTCGTACAGAACTTGTAAGTCGCTTTGGATAAAAGCAGCTAAATGACTAAATGTAAATGTAGATGAACAACAATTTATTGAACTGGAACTTTGAAACACATGAGCACTGGGATTGATATAATGTTCTCTCTTCCACTCCTCTCCCATCTCATCCTGTCCTCTTCTCTCCACACCTCCCCTCGTGTCCGCTCCCGTCTTCTCTTCCTACTCTTCTCAACTCCTCTCCACTCGCTTTTCCTGTCATCCTCTACTATCCTCTTCTTCTCCTTTCATCTTCGCCCCTCTTCTCTTCCTCCTCCCCCTTTCCTTTATTATTAGTCTTATTAGATTATGAGACTTACGTAGAAGGGGTAGTATGCCTACTCTTACTCTGTAAAATCTTGTGTAAATCAAACTAATTAACCTAAAAGGGAAAAGTTCAAGTTTCTTTAATAGTTGTCATACAGAAGTACAGAATACTTTTATACAAAATGCTTCTTACTGTTACGCTCCAGAGACTGTGCAAGACAAGATAAGTATGAAATAAAATAACATAGTATAGCATGTAAATTAGAAGTAAAAAAAACGAGGTCAGTGTTCAGTATAGACATATGTACAATGTTCGATGCATAATACTTAACTGAGTTATCATATAACAATATACTATGCAGTGTACTAATATACAATACTATATAGTGCAAAGCAGAAATGGGATGAGGTACAATTTACAGTAGGTGTACGAGTTGTAGTGCAAATCCTTTATCAATAAATATAAAGTGTGTTTGTGTGATCTAAAGTGTGGAGAGTGGGTGCTGCAGTGTGTGGTTTGTTTAAGTGAGTGTGTGCGTGTGGGTGTGTGTGCTATGTGCAATTGATGGTTGTTGCATAGTGTTTATTGTTCGTTGAGCAGCCTGATGGCCTGGGGATAGAAGCTTCTTCCGAGTCTTTCTGTACTCGCCTTAAGACTCCGGTATCGCTTGCCTGACCGCAGCAGTTCAAAGAGGCAGTTGTTCGGGTGGCTGGAGTCCTTGATGATTCTCTTCGCCTTCCCCGTGCACCGCTTGTTGTAAATGTTCTGGAGGGTGGGAAGCCCCCCTCCAATTGTGCTTTCGGCTGAACGTGTCACTCTTTGTAGTCTGCTACGGTCTTGTGCAGTGCTATTCCCAAACCAGGAGGTGATGTTGCCAGTCAGGATGGAACATAAGGCTGGTTCCCCTGTGGTTCCTCAGTACAGCAACCCCACTAGTAAGCTTAGCTTAACAGTATAGATGTATAGAATCAGTCTAGGCATGATCTGATTTTTCAAAAATGTTCCTATTTAGTAGCATAATTCTTTTTAAGAAAAAAAACGAAAAATCACAAAATAGCTAAAAGTAGATGATTTGAATGAATGTTACAAAATGTATCAAGACTAGACTATGCATGTCAACTAGTATAGAAGTAATGTCACAGCCTAATGTGAAAATGTATTGGTAGTTAGCTAGCAATGTAAGCTAGCTAGCCAACACTAGCTAGTAGCTAGTTAGTTAGCAAACTGAATGTTAGCTAGCAAGATTGCACTCCATGTGCTTGCATAATTAACAAAATCCAAAACAAACTCAAGTTGCTAGCTAGTTCGCAAGATTGCACTGCTTACTAACTAACGTTGATAAACCCAGGTTTACCAGTTAAAACACAGCTACAGTACTTTGAGGATAAACTTGCATAAGAAGTTTCACTAGATGTCAAGGCTCCTGTGCTGGCTGGGAAATGCATGCATTTGACCCTTCTATTGAGATTGCGAGTAACTTCATTATTCCTGAAGTCCACCAATCCGAAACTATACTTTTAAAGTCCATATCACCAAGTTACCTGCATCAAATTCCAACATCCAAAAGGATGCCAAGAGCATGCTCTACAACATGAGATCATCCATTTCTATAAAAGCTGTTCACATGTAAAGGGTTTTTATAAACTAATCTTAATTTTGTGCTCAAGTTTCATTTTATTACCATTTTACACATCATCCAATAAAATTTTCCAGGACAACTGTTTATTTCCATGTAAGTGTTCACTTTTGCTCAGTTTCCATGACTTTTCCATACCTGGATGAAAAAATTAATTCCATGTTTTACAGGTACCGTGGGAACCCTGAAGAGACTCGGTCTCGACTCCCCGAGTCAGCGTTGCCTGCGGCTTGGTCCAGTCGTCATACTGCGGGTGGAAAGTCGATGGGTGGGGGTGGGGATTGGACGTTGTGGACAGCAACTCATACAGGTCGGTTGGGTGGCGCCTGTACAGAGACAGTAAGTATCGGGGCCAGCGTGACCCTCCCACACGTTACTCCTCACCACTGAGAGTCCGCGCTGTCTGGTGAAAAGATGCGACAGGCTGCCTCCTCGTGTACCGGAGGGGGACACGTGATAGAATAGAAATACTTTTATTATCCCGTGGGAAATTTTACACTGCAAATCGCTCAACATTTAGATGCAAGGCTTCCATCCTCACTACAGCCGACCAGTGGGAGGCATAGTCTAGCAACGTTCAAGACAGGGGAGGGGAGAATTGGCGATACGAAATTGGGATTAGAGAAAAATAGAAAATAGGGAGAAAGTGGATAAAAAAAACTCTACCAACCATTCTAATGCTGTCAATTGCAAGAAGCTCCACTGTGCACACCGATAAATGATCAGTTATTTTTTTTTAAATTCCAGTCTTAAACTGGGAACACTGCAGCTCCTGTACGTCCCGTCTATGGGTCTTTTGAACCATCTGTAAAAACTAAAAACCTATCTCTATAGTGCTGACCAATATAATTTTGTACAACATTCCCAGAATGTGCCCGTTTGGATTTATTTTGCAGTTCTTGCTGTATATCTAAATCTACTAATTGATTCATAAATAACTAGGGTGGAATTGGGCGGCTAGGTGGTGTAGTGGGCAAGGCACTCGCCACCAGTGTGGAGACGCTAGGATTCGCGTGTTCGAATCCAGCTCTCCACATTGTTTTCAGTTTAGCTGGTCGTCCGCAGTAATACACATTGGCCGTATTACGGGGAGGGAAAACTGAAGGGTGGGGATCGAACGTTGTGAACAAGCGACTCCTACAGGTCGGTTGGTGCGCCTGCGCAGTAGAATCAGGAAGTGTCGGGGGCAGCGTGAGCCTCCCACGAGTTACTCCTCGACACAGAGATCGAGCTGCGCAGGTGAAAAGATGTGACTGCTGTTACCTCAAGTACCGGAGGGGACTTGTGCTATGTATGACTTAGTCCACATTGCAGCCGGCTTGTGGGAGGCAAGAAACAGCGTTCGTGACAGGGGAGGGTTGAATTGGATGATACGAAATTGGGATGGGAGAAAATATAGAAAAATGGGAGAAAAAGTGGATAAAAAAAAATAACTAGGGTGGAATTATTGAATGTGGAACTGTTGAGACTATACCGTACATTATGCAAGTCATCTTTCCGCCATAGTATTCCCTATCCATCCAAAACTCATAATCAGTTTTATTATGTTCCCAAGAATCTTTTGTAATACTTAGTTGGATGGGAGCCGTTATGAGTGACCTTGTAAATTAGCCCAGTAAGCTAACAGTTTGATTCTACGTATCCAGTGGCTGTTAAACTTGTATTGCAGCTAATGGAGAAGTTTTAAATGCTCCACTACATATCCTAAGTCCTTGTGTTTGCTGCACATGCAACTTGTTAGGTGACTTACTGCTGCTGACATATATACTAAACATCCATAATCTAAAGAGGCCCTTATCAATGCCTGATACACATGCTCCGTTTGCTCCCCAATCTCTCCCTGAAGCTCCTCCGCTTCCTTCTGACAGGGTTTATGGGTTGTGGGCGCAAGTTGTTTTTCGTAACACTGCAATGACTGCTCCTTTTTCACCCCTTTGTTCTTCACTAGGTCATTGGACAGAGTGCATGAAATCAAATCTAGCGGTGTGATTATCATTTAAAAAAACTAAAAAAAAATCCCAAATGTAATACCATTCTAGTCCTGATGTACTGATGAAAAAACAATCCGTTTCGTACATGTTGACTGCAAGCAAGTCATTGATAAGCAACAGGTGTATTAGACCCATAGCCATAATTTAAGATAGTTTAATCGCTCGCAAATGTGCTCGTCCTCCCATTGATTAAAGTGATGGCATACTAGCGATAATGTCATATCCGACCGGCACACTGTTAATACCTCAGATGCAGCCAGAATACAGCGACAGATATGACTGACTTACCTTACCGTTCAGCATTACTGACTGAACCAAAATCGAAACGCTCCCTAATCAACCCTAATCTGAGCATGAAGACAAGTGAACATTCATTACAAAACACAACAGATTACTGTATTTTATACATTTTATTGTTTTTTTTTTACACAAACAAGATTTCTTCCATCAGTGGGTCCTGGTGAATCCTGGAAAAGAGAGTTTCATGATTATAAACATTCATTAAGCTCAGGAAAACCTTATAAAAATACTGTAACCACATTACTTCCCACAGTAACAACCTTCTCACTACACGTTCCCATGGTAACCTTCTCCCCATTTGTTCCTATGGTAACAACCTTCTCACTACACGTTCCCATGGTAACCTTCTCCCCATTTGTTCCTAAAGTTACAACCTTCTCAGACAAATGCCTCTTATGTCTTCAACTGAAGGGACACGCTGCTCTGAGGAACTGAACCAAAACCAAAGAACATGGTCCTGACCCAGAAACCCCAGACAGATTGTGTCCCGTTCCGACTCGTCATCGTATCATCACAGAAGGGAGAAGCATTTGGCTTTTTGACAATATCTATCCAATTAGTACTGGAGAAACGCATGGATTGGGTTTTGTCTACAGAGGATTAGGACTTCATAATTTGGCATATTTCAAGAACAAAATCACAGGAGGCACAATATTTTTAAGGTGAAATGTGTGTCAAAATACATTTTTTTTTTAATTGATCTTTTCCCCCCTCCATTTTCCTCCGATTTTTCTCCCATCCCAATGTTAGTCGTATGCCAATTCCCAGTCCCTTCCTGGTCGCTGCGCACTTACCCCCCCCAGTCAGATCATCTGGGAGAGTGGAGGCTACCACGTGCTTCCTCCGACACACGTCCAGCCAATCACCGCTTCTTTTCACCTGGCAGCGCGGATTCTCATCGAGAGGGCGTAGCGTGTGGGAGGACCACACTATCCCCCTCAAGTCCTATCCGCGCTTAGCAGGCGCCCCGACCGAACTGTAGGAGTCGCTGTTTACAACGACCCGGACCCACCCCGCCAGCTTCTCCCACCCTCTAATACAGCCAATTGTATTAGTGCAGACGGCCAGCCAAGCTGGTGACAACCCCGGAGCTGTGAGCTGGATTCGAGCAGGCGAATCCAGCTCACAGCTCCGGGGTTGGTGGTCAAAATACATTTCTAAATTAAATATTGTGGTGCCGTAGAGATGTCCTGGACTACAAATTGTATCCTCCAGACAGTCCAAATAACTGCAATCGTTTCCAAATTGTTAAACCCTATAGAGAATTTGATCAGATCTTCTACAATATTTCTTTCCATTACTTGCTGGAGAATGTTAGTAAAGCCAACAGTGATTTAAATCTCCACATCCAGTGAGCCAAGCTTAAGATCTAAGACAAAATGTCTGATATTTGAGTCCATTACTCTACCAACATTGAAGTAAGTGGTATGGTGCATCTTACTTCTCTATGCAGTGGGTACGGGTGTTCCTTGGGGCATGACTGGGGGCTCTGGCTTGGCACCCTTCTGCTCAGAGATGGGGGTGGTGGGCAGAGTTTCCTCCTTGGGCTCCACAATGCTGACGTGGTCGGGCAGAGGCTTCTTAGGGCCGATCTTACCGGTGGGGTCCCAGGGGAGCATGATCTTCACCTTGATGCCCAACACACCTGAGGGGAGGGCCAAACAACAGTTAATCCCTGTCTAGACACCTGAGGGGCCACTATAGTTAGTCCTTATCGAGACACCTGCGGAACCTGCGGGTTAAACACACAACAGTTCCTTTTCGAAAGTGCCCAACGTTTCAAAACTGTTGCATGCATCTATTGCTATGTCCGCCCATCACAATCACACAAACTGTCTAACGCCTGTCAAGGTCTCCCTGTGAGTGGCTGTCTCGTGGTGATGACCGGAGTGGTGGATGTCCCGTGATGACCGAGAGCATGCAACCTCAAATAGATCCCCCATCAGCTCTATTTTCAATCTTTCAAAATGTTCAGTTGCTATTGCATGCACTTATGTGTTCATTACACGTATGTGTGCATGCTTACCAACTGTTTCGCCTGTTATTGCAACACTACCATCACCAACATCTAAGAAGGGAGATCACCCTTCAACAGCCCTTCTAAGGTTTCTCTCCTCCACATTGCCCGTAGTGCATTTTTTTCTATGGCTAGGTTTTAGTGAGTCTTTCCCTTACCTTCGCGTGGGGTATGTCTGGGAGTGTTGCATTCATTTATATTATTTAAAATGTTTGACTTCATGGTGTTTGTTTGTTCTTGATTTATTGTGATGTTTCTTCTTGACTTGTTTAAAGAAGACGTGTCCGGCCCATGGGGACATTAACGTGTGTTGTCGGGCCTCACAAATAAATTTGATGACTGCAGACAGTGCACCAACAATCAGGACTTTATCACTTAGTACATAAACATTTTCGGTCATTCAAATGGTAAATTTACCCTAAAACGTGGAGTTTTATAAAAGTTCCAAGTTATACTGGTGAATATTGTGACACCAGAGACACCTAGTATTTTCCACCATTCGTTCCCATTAGGGGTGCAACTGTACACGTAGCCATACCGGGTCAGTAAGAAGAGATATCTTCCTTGAAACTGGAAATAGTAATGAAACAATTAGTGACCTGCATAATGCTTCTCTCTATTCAATAACATTTTTACCCCGAGGGATGATTTAAATAAAGTGCTAAAACAGAAAAGTAGGCTACTTCGATTCTTGACGCTAGAACTCCCAAAATAGCGTTAGTTTTATGTAAACTACAGGTGGCCTACCTTCTTTTTTATGCTGTCTCGAGGTTCTACACGTTAATCAAAATCTGAAGTATTTCCAACCGGTGCCTGAGATTTCAAATCAGATGGTCGCGGTTGTTTTTCATTAGTTACTACTGGCATGTTCAGCTCCTATCCGTCATGGAGCGCATTCAGGCCACGCCCACCGGGGACTGTTTCCCCCCCACAACCTAATATAAATGTTTTAACAAGTTGATTATTACTTAATATAGAATATTCATTGACAGCCCTAATTAACAGTTACTGCACACTACATCTGCACACTACATCACCCTGAGTGAAAGATGGAAAGGCAAACTTTCCCCCACTGTACCGAAACCCGTACCGAACAGGTTTGTGTACCGTTACACTCCTAGTTCCTATGGTAACAACCTTCTCAGACAAATGCCTCTTATGTCTTCAACTGAAAGGACACGCTGATCTGAGGAACTGAACCAAAACCAAAGAACATGGTCCTGACCCAGAAAGCCCACAGACAGACTAGACTGTGTCCCGTTCCGACTCGTCATCGTATCATCACAGAAGGGAGAAACATTTGGCTTCCTAGTTAGTCTACAGAGGATTAGGACTTAGGACAAGTCACAGGCTCTACACAAGCCAGCCAATCAAACATCCTTGAGGTCTTTTACACAAGTAGGTCAAATGTTTATTATTGCAGTCAACGAGAAGAATTTTTTATACCATTTAATTTTTTTTTAATAAATTGGTGGTAGTTATTATTAGCAGCCAACGTTGGTTAGCGGTTAACGTTTGTTAAGTTTTTTACCGCGACGTGGACATACAGGAACGGTGAGGATGCAAAGCATGTTACACATTGGACCAGTTGCTCACGCTCACGCTGGGCTGTGTCCATTAAGAAATGACAATTGTGTGTCATTGGAATTCTGATTATTTTCTAACTGGGTCTTGGGTACTGAAATGTGGCACCGATTGATCCAACGTGAATCGCTACCTCGGAAGTACTGGCGTAATTCGGTCGGTACCATTAAAAGTACAGAATTCGGTACCAAACCCTAAAATTTACTGTTAAAAAAGATGATTTAAAGGGGATTTATTTCTATTGTTAGGGTTAACTTGTGGAACAATGCTGATATATACATTCAAGAAAGAGTCATTTGCTTTTGTTTAAAAAAAAAAAAAGTTTGTATAGCTATTTTTGAAGGTTACAAATGTGTAATTATTTAGGTAATTTTTTTTCTTCTGTTTTAGAGTTTTAATTTGTTAATATAGGGCAGGCATTATGCTTCAGCCTGTACGTTTTCAGTCACTGGCAAAATCAAAGATCGTTGAACGATTGTGCATATAGTATTGTGCATATTGTATTGTGCATATCGCTGCTGTCGGGACAAAACCGCATAACTCCATTTTTTTTTAATTTTTTTTTTAAACAAACATAAACAAACATGACAACACACGATAAGATATACAAGCATTACCGTACTTTTCGCACTATAAGCCGCACCTGACTATAAGCCGCAGCAGCTAAATTGAATGATGTGTACATATATAAGCCGCACTGGACTATAAGCCGCAGGTGTTTTAATGTTTAATTACCATATGTAAGGGTTCGTGCACAGAGGGGATTGTCACAATACTGTCGGACAAATAACAAGAATTAACTCATTTACAAGTTGTATTAAGTTTAGCAAATAAGGGAACAGATAAATAACATTTCAATGCAGTAAAAAAAGCAATATCTTCGGGTTTGGTCCACATATAAGCCGCAGGGTCGAAAAATGGGGGAAAAAGCCGCGGCTTATAGTCCGAAAAGTACGGTAATTGTCATAACTCCATTTTTTGAATTTGTTTTTTATTATATAAATCAACTCCATAGATCATCCTCCATATGCGTGTGTGGGTTTTACAAAGTTTAAACAATGGGAAAGCATTAAACCGATCATCCGTCTAAATCTCTTAACTCTATTCACCCTCAAATCTGTGTTAGTTTTTTTTCATCTGCTGAAAAGTTGGGTTTTTGGAGTTATGAGGTTTTGTCCCGACAGCAGCGATATTGTATTGTGTGTGATGACTGAAAACTACATGTAGTAGTACATGGTTGTAGTAGAGACTTGGGGCAAGCATGATGTTGGCTCCTATTTAAGGGTAGTAGCTGCCATTTTGACAACAAACGCCATTGCGTGGCACAGGGGTTGGCTACAATTCTAGTAGGTATTTGTTCTACCAATTGAAAGTATAATTTGAGAATTTAACTTTGCGAGGGAAGTAGTCCAAGAATGTAAGGAGTCAAAACTGCATTCTGAATAGCATTGTGTGCGGAGCTCCCATTTGATTATATTACGACTAGAGCTGGGCATAGATAATTTTTTTTAATCTAGATTAATCTACCTGCAATCCTGGAATTAATCTAGATTAATGTAAATTAAAATGGCTCAATTTTTTTTTAAGTCTGCCGAAGGCATTCAAAATAGGTGTGTTCTACCCAAATAATGACCAGAGGAGATTTATCTTCTCCTCTTCATCTGAGGAGTCACTAGCTGTTCCATCTCCTTGTTCAACAGCATGAACATGTCTCTTTTTGTAATTTCCAGTGTTTCTTTTAAAACCAGATTTATCGTAATTTTCTGTGCCCTTCCTTTGATGCCATTAACATTGTTACAC
Organism: Notolepis coatsorum; assembly: GCF_963971535.1. Classification (NCBI taxonomy): domain Eukaryota; kingdom Metazoa; phylum Chordata; class Actinopteri; order Aulopiformes; family Paralepididae; genus Notolepis; species Notolepis coatsorum. The sequence continues at coordinate 186,041,035 of NC_140165.1, forward strand.
TGATATTGACAGCTCTCTCCAGTGTCAAATCACTCTCCGTCAGTAGTTTCTTCTGTGCACCTTCATTTCTTAATCCACACAAAGCTGTCTCTCAATGTGTCTTTTAGTGAATCTCTAAATTCACAATGCTGCTGACTGGTTGCTCACACACAGACGCTGCAGAAGCAGGTTTCTCAACAAATTCAGTGCAAGCTCAGTCTAACAGTTCCATGAATGAATGAATACGTTATTTAACAGATTGCAGAATGGGTACAATACAGTACGGCTCAATACACAATTGTTAAGGGGATGCAGACCAGAGAAAGACGTTAGTCTTGTTTACATCAGGGTCCCCGATTTTCATTTCATATTGCTCCACATTGTCATTAGCCCCTTTCGTGACTGTGATGCACCGAGTGAATCCACAGTCACTTGCTCCTCAATAGGAAACCAACCTAGATTTACCCTGAAGGACTGGTTCTGGCCGAACCGTTCGTTATACAAGTATCACAGAGAAATTACAAAGGTACTCACAGTTGCACGAGGGTTTCGGACAGAGATACGGGATGGTGCACATGCGCTGTGATCACCCAACGGCGGAAATGCCGCTTTGAGCAGTTTATAAAAATTATTTAAAATGTGGCGGCTACGTGGCGTAGTGGGCAAGGCGCTCGCCACGAATGCGGAGATGCTGGGCTCGCCTGTTCGAGCCCAGCGCTCCACATTGCTTTCAGTTTAGCTGGTCGTTCATACTAATACACATTGGTCGTATTAGGGGGTGGGAAACTGATGGGTGGGGATCGGACGTTGTGGACAGCGACTCCTACAGGTCGGTTGGTGCGCCTGCACAGTAGAATCAGGAAGTGTCGGGGGCAGCGTGAGCCTCCCACGCGTTACTCCTCGCCACAGAGATCGAGCTGCGCAGGTGAAAAGATGAGACTGCTGTTACCTCAAGTACCGGGGGGGACTTGTGCTATGTATGACTTAGGGTGCGGTTACACCTTTCGTTTAATTTTCGTATCATTGTCATATGCGTTTCGCCACGACGTTGTGCGCCTCGAGTCACACTTGTTTTTTTCCCCGTTTTTGTCACCCGAGCACACTGATGTAGTACACTGCCAAAGCAGTAGGTGGCAGTAGGTGGCAAACATGAAGGCAATTTCAACCAATCAGAACTTGAATGTGCCAATACACTTCCTGGAAGCTCTAGCAAAGAAAATGTCAATAAGGCAGGCGCCTATGCCGCGCCACCATCTTGCCTATTTACTCAATGCAGCAATTATTTTTCAGCAAAGCCTAATAAAAGTGCAATAAACAAAACGGATACATTCACTGTGTGTTCTGCCTGTCATTTGTTGATGAAACAAAACTAACATCAACACAAGTGACCACCAAGAGCGGATAGTTTAGTCTAAAAAACGATCGGTAGCATTGTTAGCTGCATGCTAACGTCAATGGAATTTGCCATTATAACAGTATAGCATTGTGGCTAGAAGCTAACGTTAGCTCACGCTACTTAGCCAGCACCAAACTGATGATATCGGGAGCTATCAGTGGTTAGATAACATTAGAGACAACGCTGTGTGTATTAAACAAAGGTGAATAGATGACTGGGCCATTTTGTTTAATGCTTGTTAAGTTGAAAGAGGAGCTTTGAGCTAACAGGGTTTGATAGCTAACACTAGCTCATGTTCTCCAGTGGCAGTGCCAATCGGTAATGCTAGCAGAATGAATGGATGTAAACTCTCTTTAACATATTGCATATGGGTACAATACAATACGGCTCAATACAAACAATTGTTAAGGGAATGCAGACTGTTGTAGCTTGGACTGGGGTCCTTATAACAATAACTTGACAACACATAGTAGCTGCAGCTATTTGGTTTGGGACAGCTCTCTGTCACCGGAAGGGCACGCAGATGGTATCTACTGCGCATGGGCGTTTTCGCAACAACGGCTCATGCAGACTACACGCTGTTGTCTGCGCGTTTTTTAGCGTTTCTCCAAAACGCAAACACAATTTTGCGTTTCAGCCGTATCGACAAAAAAACGCATTTCTGTGTAATAGGGACATGAAACGTATTCAAAAACGTATAAAAAAAAACGCCACAAATACACTAGTCTAACCATGGCCTTAGTCCACATTGCAGCCGGCTTGTGGGAGGCAAGAAACAGCGTTTGTGACAGGGGAGGGTTGAATTGGATGATACGAAATTGGGATGGGAGAAAATATAGAAAATGGGAGAAAAAGTGGATACATTTTTTTTTTATGTTTATTAGCAACGCAGAGCTTTCAAACCATCCCGTATCTCTGTCCGAAACCCTTGTGCAACTGTGAGCACCTTTGAAACGTCTGTGATTCTTGAATAACAAACGGCTCGGCCAGAACCAGTCCTTCATGATAAATCTAGGTTGGTTTCCTATTTAGGAGCAAGTGACTGGATTCACTCAGTGCATCAGTCACGAAAGGGGCTACATTGTCATCAAACCAGGGTTCGAAATTAATGGGGGCTTGGGGCAAAAATTTCCTCGAAAATTGACCAAATGCCCTCGAAAATCAGTTAAGGGGGCAAGAAAAGCCCCAGACAGTTTACTAATTATATATATGCTCTAGAGTGAGAGCATTTCCCTCGTATTTGCCCCCAATAATATGCGTGTGTGCGAACCGGAAAAATCATTTACTTGCAGTGTGCGAGACGAGTGAAGATTACAAAACAGCTCCGCTGTTAATAGTTCAGAAACTGGACTGAAATTCAGTTTTTGGGTGGAATGTTGTTGCAAGGAGGGAGGGAGGCGGGGCCCGCTGCGTGTTACAGGGTACTTGAGGTGCGAATGCAGAAAGACCGAGCTCTGCTTTCATCAAGCATGCATAGTGTAACATTAAGTTACACTGCTATCTTAACGTTAGCAAGCTAAGCATCTGCATAGCGCGACCTGTGTAACGTTAAGTAACTTGTGTTCGGCGGGGAAAGACCGTTCCATTTGTAACACAACTTCAAAGAATAACATCCAAATCCGATCCACAGCGCTGAGCGTGCAACGTATTTCATTGATTGATCTGGCCAGAGCCTATACTCACAAACGTTCCAGTGCTGTCTTCGGGATGATTTTAATCCAAACGTCCATTCAAAACTTGTATTATGAAATAATTCTGGGATGTCTGACTATTTCCCTATGCATTGGTGCGAGTTCAGCTGACAGTCCATAGAGTCCATGACATAAGTTCATGAGGCTCTGTTATTTTGTTGTGTTTGAGGTGGATGTTGTTGCGTGTGTGGGGTTTTTCATGTATCAATTTGAAACAAGCCTCTTTACTGTTGGAATTAGGGATGTTAAAAATAGCGAATAATATTATTCAATATTAGACACTCATTGATCCAGAGGCAACCGGCTATTAGTCTGCTATTTGTAGATATATCAAGACAACAACACAACTTGCCCTCAGGGACAATCATATTTAATCTATTTAGATAGAGTATTATTTACAGATAATTGAAGGTACCTCAAAACATGAAACCAAGCCATGTCACACATCGTGTGTGTGCGTGTGTTACTTGAATTGTCACTGCTCCTAAATTTCTTTGTGTGCTCCTAAAAATGTATTTAGATTTTATTTATTAACATTTTATTTAGGAGCACATGTGCTCCTTGGGAAAAAGGTTAGCGTAGAGCCCTATATATGGAGACATTAACATTACGTTATCAAACATAGGGACGAAGACTAAAAAAAAAGTGTCAATGTTTTATAATCTTTGTTAAATTATAAAAATGTTGTGCCCCCGAAATACAAAAAAAGCCCCCGAAAATCAATTAAGGGGGGCAAAAAAAGCCCTCGATTTTTTTTAAATTTCTAACCCTGCATCAAACGGTCCAATATCCCAAGCCATTTCTGTTGTAAACACTCATGATAGTCCAGTCGATCCTCCCTTTAGTGTGTAAAGTGGATTTCCTCCTCTTGTAGATGTTTCCAAGTGCCGCCCGATCAACGTGAGCCAACATGCTAACGTTAATAATGCAAACAAAGCTCGCAACGGACTTCTTTCTTGCATTGCGCAGATTCAGACGTCCTCATGGCCGAATTGTGTTATATCCTGAGGGCTTCTTAACCTCACCTGTATAACAATGATTACCGGACCACTACTTTAGTTTAACACATTATTCTGACTACAGCTCCGGTAGTGCAATCACTTCCTGGTACCACAGCTGGGAACTACGGCAAGTATTTAAGGACAATACAGACCCAACGTTGAGAAAAAGATTAACGGCGTCAATTATATAATCGCGCGATACTAGTCTCACGTTAACGCCGTTAACGGCCCAGCTCTAATTACGACAGAACATTCCTTCCTACCACAAGCCAACCCAAATGGTCAGGGTGTTGTACCCACCCTGCCGGAGCAGAACGTGTCTGACTGCTGTGTCCACGTAGTAGTTGACGGGGTCTCCGCTGTGGATCATCAGCCCATCCACGAACTTCATGGACTTCGCCCTCTGACCCCTCAGTTTGCCAGACACCACAACCTCACAGCCCTTGGCACCGCTCTCCATGATGAACCTCAGCACACCATAGCAGGCCCTGGTGGGACAGGAGGAGATACCCATTAGAGGCAAGTCGCCTTTACAGCAGTATTCAAGAATATGAACATTTTATTACTTTCATTTTGAACTAGATAGACTACCTAGAGATGGATACTAAATTGAACCCCTTGGGGAAATTCAGGTATCCAGTAGCTCTCCTCAGTCAACATTACAGTTGACAAATGTTTTAAATTGAACATAAAATGTAACCACAGTAAAAAAAAAAAAAAAAAAAAAAAAATTAAAATAAAGTCAAACATGTAAAGCAATTGGGTGGACAAATGATAAAAACATTACTCAAGTAAAAAAAATAAAGAAGCACTATTGCGTCGTTAAATTGCACTTGCTCCATCCCTTCCTGTAGAGGGCATCCATGTTCAGGGACCAGTCCAGTTGGTTGTCCCAACTAGATATTATAAAAAAATAAATAAATGTAATCACTTTTTCTCCCCATTTTCTATTTTTCTCCCATCCCAATTTCGTATTTCCAATTCTTCCCTCCCCTGTGTTGAACGTTGCTAGACTGCCTCCCACTGGTCGGCTGTAGTGAGGATAGAAGCCTTGCATCACGTGTCCCCTCCGGGACACGAGGAGTCAGCCTGTCGCATCTTTTCACCGCAGCAGCTCGAACTCTGTGGCGAGGAGTAACGCGTGGGAGGTGTTCTTTTTTTTCATAGCCGCATTTTGCAGAGACGCTCTCTGATGGGCCACCGACATGTGCGCCCAATCGCGTGACGAGCTGTGTCTTTGCCCATTTCCGGGTCTAACAGCCGGCAAACTACCTAACGCCTAGTTTATCACTGGTAAAGCTTAGGCGACTCTTTCGAAGTTGGTTAAGGTTAGAGTTTGGAATCAGGGCTGGTGGTCTACCGCCATGCTCCAAGACAAACTCTAACCTTAACCAACTTCGAAAGAGTGCCTAACCTTAACCGGTGTAGAAACAGGCGTCACACGATTGGGGGGGCGCACATGTCACATGAAGTGGCCAATCGGAGAGGCTGAGCGTCTCCGCAAAATGAGCCATGGGAGGCTCACGCTGCGCCCGATACTTCCTGTTTCAGCCGCACCGGCGTCACCCAACCGACCTGTAGGAGTCGCCGTCCACAACGTCCAATCCCCACCCACCGGCTTTCCCACCCTCCAACACTGCCAATTGTGTTAGTATGACGGCCGGCCAAGCCGGTAGCAATGCCGAGAGCTGGGCTCGATACCAGCATCTCCTGCGTTAGTGGCGAGCGCCTTGCCCACTGCGCCACTCAGCCGCCTTAGATATTATAATTTCCAGTTAAATCTCACTATTGGTTCCTATGGTAACAACCTGGTCACTATTCGTTCCTATAGTTACAACCTTGAACCTTCTCAGACAAATGCCTAGTCTTCAACTGAAAGAACGCGCTGCTCTGAGGAACTAAACCAAAACCAAAGAACATGGTCCTGACCCAGAAACCCCACAGACAGACTGTGTCCCGTTCCGACTCGTCATCGTATCATCACAGAAGGGAGAAAGATTTGGCTTCCTCTACAGAGGATTAGGACATAATTAACCTCTTAAGCCCTAGCCATATTATAGCCTGAAGTCTATTGTAGTAAGGTCCAAAGTTTATCAAAATCCCAAGAAGGTGTTTAACAAAGGTTTAGTCTTGTAACTCGAGACCCGAAGCATGCAATTGGTTGTGTGGTGGCGATCAAAAGGCGGAAAATGTAACTTTAGAACGGTGCATCAATTGGCGAAAAATGCATTCCTTCCATTACTCGACTCAACAAATACATCTTTCAACAACCCAAGTACATCACTGTTCTCAAAACAACATCACTACATAGGCCAGTAGCCCTCATTCGTGAAGCCATTGTAGAAATCACTGCAAATTCAAACATGAAGATAGTTTGTTTATTTGAGTTAAATCTATGATGTAGGCTTGCCGCGGCAGCAGGCGTTACTGTTTCAGGCATCCACAGAGTACATTACTTTTTTTAATAGAAATAAAAAAACATTTAGTCCATTTTCACATGTCGGCCCCCACATTAAAATAAAAAATTAAATGCCAAGTTGTCAAATACTAAATGTGTCATCAAGCAAGTCAGAACTGAACATGTCTGCGCGGACAGCAGCTATTTTTAGGCTTCACTTACAAATAGTTCCAACTTTACGCAAAGGAGAGAAAGAAGGTTCGAGAGAATTTGGAAATATTTCTGATTAAACCCCGAGCAGCGAAAGCGCAACTGGAGAGGAGCTCAGGAAAGAAAAGCCCAGACCATCAACAGTATGTTTACGCAGTATGTGATCAATGCACTATGTTGATCCGTCAGTCAATGAACAGACAGAAAAGTGACAGAAGAGAAGGTATTCAAAACAGATTTAGACAGTGGATAAATCTAGCCACAGCTTGTGTCCAGTGTTTTATACTGGCAGAAAGAATACAAAAACACTGCATGAGTTTTGAATCTATGGCAACAGTGTAGGCATCACCAACCACCATTGACTGACACGACTAGATGTGGTCGCTTTTGATCCATTTGTCATCTTACCGTCTAGAACCGCGATTTGCGCCCTTGCGTTTCATTGTATATTTTTAATTTATTTCTATCGTCAGTCACCCTTTGCCTTTTATTGTATATTTGTTATTCTTATGGCCTGGCATCACAACCGTCATTAAATGGCAAGCACTGAAAAGGCAGCCGCATGCTGCTGCAGACACTCACTGGGAACAATTGAAAAAATCTTTTAACTTTTATTATTTGCTGCAAAACATATCTTAACATTGACTCATACTGTGAGTGTTTCATTGACCTGTGTAACAGCAGTGCAGCTATTCTATACATTAGTTAGAAGGGGAGCCTTGCAATAACACTACAGATCAGTGTAGTAACAGACATGAGATCAGTGTGCTTACCTACGCACTGCCAGCCCCCCCAGCAGCTTGTAGCGCAGAGACTCAGCCTGAGCGATGGCACACAGGCCACGGGTAGCCACCTTCTCAGCATACAGCTAGCGAGAGAAAGATGGTGACAGATGGATACATGGAGAGAATAAGATTACATGTTGCAGACTAGCCTACATGCTTTTACTGCACACTTCCAGAAACAAAAAACACATCTTTCAAGGAAGTTGAAATCGTAATTTTACTCTTATTTGTACAGATAAAGAGTATAAACCGTTTAGAATTTACACAAGTGAAGTGATGGTAACAGAAGTGATAAACTATTGTAATTTGTTTTATACATTTTTGTTCAGATATCATTCTCATGGTAACAACCTTTTCACCATTTGTTCCTACAACCCTCACAATTTGTTCCTATAGTTACAACCTTCACCATTTGTTCCTATAGTTAAGACCTTCTCAGACAAATGCCTCCATGTCTTCAACTGAAAGGACCAGCTGCTCTGAGGAACTGAACCAGGACCACAGAACATGGTCCTGACCCAGAAGCCCCACAGACAGACTTGTGACCCGTTCCGACTCGTCATCGTGTGATCACAGAAGGGAGAAATGTGGCCATACATCTGGATCATAACCGAGTCATTGTAGTAAAATAATGTGGCTGGCTGTGCTGTGAACCCTGCTCTGTACTACAGGGACTGTATACAGAGTCAGGAACTGGTTCACTCAAACGCAAGACGCGCCTGGAGGCACTTAATCTATTCCAGTCGTCTCCAAGAACTCACCACGGACAGTGCAACGTCACCTTTGTCCCAAAATAGTCAAGTTTAGTCCAATAATGATCATCAACTTGAGCCACGCGCACTTTGACATAAAGTGTGCTGAGGAAAACGCAACGGTGGGGAACAAACAACTGTTTTGGGGGAAGAGTGGGTTTGAGAAGATTGGAATAGATTAAAGTGCGTCCAGGCTGCCTGTAGCTGTTCCGCAACTGTAGCTATTTCCGGGGTAGGCCTGATTGGCCCCGACAGGCACGTGACCACCGCGGCCACGCCCCGCGGCAACGAGCGCGCAACGAGGCTGCTGTGGTTCACAGGCGCTTTCCGCCTTCAACGCCATCAGTCATAATAATATCATCAGTCATCTCTAATAATATTAATCACTGTTCAATGTACTAATATACAATACGGCTCACTTTTCCCACTTCAATGACAGAGCCGCTGTTTAATAATATTGTCGCGGCGGAGCTCCGTAGCATTATGTAGCAGTAATCCCCCCTTCTTTACCATCGACAAACTAGCTCAATTGGTAACTCTGCTTGGCTGTGGATCCTATGGTCCTAAGTTCGATTCACTTAAGTTTTTTTTTTTTTTTTTTAACGTGCATAGCGTATTGTATATTGTATGGTACAATTTACAGTAAGGTGTATTCGTTGCAGTGCAAATGCTTCTTACTGTTGCGCTCCAGAGACTTACATACACGCTATAGTGCAATGCACGTTAAAAAAAAAAAAAAAAAAAAAACTTAAGGGAATCGAACTTAGGACCATGGGATCCACAGCCAAGCAGAGTTACCAATTGAGCTAGTTTGTCGATGGTAAAGAAGGGGGGATTACTGCTACATAATGTTGCCGCGACGGAGCTCCGCCGCGACAATATTATTAAACAGCGGCTCTGTCATTGAAGTGGGAAAAGTGAGCCGTATTGTATATTAGTACATTGAACAGTGATTAATATTATTAGAGATGACTGATGATATTATTATGACTGATGGCGTTGAAGGCGGAAAGCGCCCGTGAACCACAGCAGCCTCGTTGCGCGCTCGTTGCCGCGTCGCGGGGTGTGGCCGCGGCGGTCACGTGCCTGTCGGGGCCAATCAGGCCTAGCCCGGAAATAGCTACAGTTGCGGAACAGCTACAGGCGTCCAGGCTGGTCTTTACCGTTTGAGTTAACCAGTTCTCGACTCTGTATACAGTCCCTGTAGTACAGTCGGGTTCACACTAAGGCTACGTTCAGATTGCAGATGCAAGTGGCACAAATCTGATTTCTTTGCTCATAAGAGACTCAGATTCTATTTTTAAACAGTCGAATTTTTGCAACACCACCTCAGTCTTACCAAGACACTTTTTCTAGATTGAAATTTGTTACAATTTATTTTACATCCATCTTTATCGTTAATTTAAGTGTGCGGGTCAGATCAGGAGCGTGACTAGTTCATACTGAAATCTGATATCTGCCACATTTAAAAAATTATCCAAATTTAAGGAGCAATATGGCCTTACATTTGAATCATAACCTAGTAAAATAATGAGTACCTATGTGGTTTGTCTTGTCCACTAAAGGATCATTACACAGATCAGGCCCGATTGATCTACCTACCCATCCAACCATTACAACCAGTCTGTTGACCATTGAGCAGCTTCACTGGAGACTTGGTCCTTAAATGAAGTGAGTGTGACGGCACAAGACCGGGACATCAGTGGTCGCTAGCTTACTTGTAGATGCACTTACATAGAGGTAACAGCTGAAACTTGACAAACACTGCTCAAGTAAATTACAGACCCGAGTGGAATTCCACCTTACAGCCACCAGAGGGAGATCTTACCTCCACACTGCCCTCAGGGAAGCCGAACCGCTTTTGGACCACAGCAGTCAGCTCTCTGATACGACGACCCTTCTCTCCCAGAACATTCTGGGTTCTGAAATCACACCACCACCCAAAAATACACATTATTAGAGTTGGCTAGAGTTGGTTAAATTATTGGTTCTGAACCAGGAGTCCTTGAGGTCCCAGGGGTTCAGCAGAAAAACAGGGAAGAGTTTAATTTGACAGATTAATATGCTAGAATTGAGCTCTATGACGGAAAACAAAAAAGAGTGACTATCATAGGTTTCAGTTTCTTCACAGATGAAAGTGATTCGAAGAAGATCTTATGACAAATTAAATGCTGTTAAGGACTGGCTGCTTGGCTGAGTTTCTGTCTTTGTCATATTTGCAATTGAAAAGTAGGTAGCCTACGATTGGAAGGTATCCTTTAATGTTTGCAATCTAATCCATTTGCAATATAATACACTGCTCAAAGAAATAAAGGGAACACATAATCATTACAATGTAACTCCAAGTCAGTCACACTTCTGGGATATAAACCTGTCCAGTTAGGAAGAAACACTGATTGTGAATCAATTTCACCTGCTGTTGTGCAAATGGAACAGACAACAGGTGGAAATTAGAGGCAATTTGCAAGACAACCCCTATAAAGGAATGGTTCTGCAAGTGGTGGCCACAGACCAGGGGAGGAAATTAGGCCACTTTACTCGCCAAATGAGAGTATTTTTTACGTTTGGCGTTTACGTCTGGCGAGTGCTAGTAATTACAAAACAAAAAAATCATTCTGCAATCTGCTGACAAGCCGAACTCTGACTCCCCCCTTGATTCCTCCCATTTGCGCCTCATAATAATCCAACCATAACCAATGAACATCATCGTTGTACAGATGCGCTCTAAGCTCCTCCAATGAACACTCATTTTCTAGAAGATGCCGCCCATCTAGGGGAAGTGGACAGATCACTGCGCGCGGACCTACAGACTCCTGCCACCGGCTTGACAACGTAGACAAAAACACATCAGTGGATGAAAATAATTGCATGTAGTCGTCGCTTTCGGATATCAGTGCGGTCTGACATGGGGCGAACAGCATGCGACGCGTCTCCTTCGAGTCGGATGAGAATGACAAGTCAACCAGCATTAGCCGGCTAGCTACCTAGCATGTAACAAGCTACCATAACGCGCGTTCAACATAGTGGACTATACCGAGCGGCTTTGCTTAAATGCAGCCGAGTGACATTTTATTATTACCGGGTTTCCCCCCATATCACCACTCGCCCATATGCCCTTCACAACGGTGATGTTGTCATACTTGGCATTCAGAATACACCTGCTAAACCCCTAGCGTTGTCGATTCGGTTCCAATGTATTGTCATCTTACAGCACAAGTACAGTACAACCAGAATACATTTGGCATACAACCAGAGTGCAAATGTAACAAGTAAAGTTGTTTTATTTAGCTATTACATTACAGTGAAATGCTTGGTTCTTTCACTGCCCAACTCAGTCCAACCTAGACCAGCCCAACCTAGTCCAGCCCAGCATCTTTCACTGCCTAGTTCAGCCCAACCCAGTCCAGAATAGTTCCCTCTTTCATGTTAATATGTGATATCCTAATATTTTGAAGAGTAGAGACAGTGTGATTAATACATATTGTATGCTAATAGTGAAGAGTAGAGACTGTTATTAATGTTTTATGCTAATAAATATTTTAAAGAGTAGAGACACGGTGTGATTTTTACTATGATTGAAAATCAATTTAGACGAAGACATACAAAGAAGTAATTATCACAATTAGTGATTTTTTTTGGCTGGTAAAAAATCAGTTTGTCTGGTAAAAAAAAATCAGATACTCGCCAGTTGGCTGGTAAGCCAAAAAGTTTGTTTCCTCCCCTGCCACAGACCATTTCTGTCCTCATCCTTTCTGGGTGATTGTTACTTTTGCATTTTGCCAGTGCCCTAACCACGTGAGGTAGCATGAGGCGGTGTCTGCAAGCCACAGAAGTTGCTCAGGTAGTGCAGCTCATCCAGGATGGCACATCAATGCACGCTGTGGCAATGCTGTGTCTCCCAGCACAGTGTCAAGAGCATGGAGGAGATACCAGGAGCCAGGCCAGTACATCAGAAAAGGGGGCCGTAGGAGGACAACCCAGCAGCAGGACCGCTATCTGGTCCTTTGTGCAAGGAGGAACAGGAGGAGCACTGCCAGAGCCCTACAAAACAACCTCCAGCAGGCCACTAATGTGCATGTTTCTGCTCAAACAGTGAGAAGCAGACTCCATGAGGGTGGTATGAGGGCCCGACGTCCACAAGTGGGGCCTGTGCTCACAGCCCAACACCGTGCAGCCAGATGGCATTTGCCAGAGAACACCAGGATTGGCAGATTTGCCATGAGAGCAGGTTCACACCGAGCACGTGACAGACCTGACAGAGTCTGGAGACGCCGTGGAGAACGTAATGCTGCCTGCAACATCCTCCAGCATGACCGGTTTGGCGGTGGGTCAGTGATGGTCTGGGGAAGCATATCCCTGGAGGGCCGCACAGACCTCTATGTGCTAGCCAGAGGTACTATGACTGCCATTAGGTACCGGGATGAGATCCTCCGACCCATTGTCAGGCCATATGCTGGTGCAGTGGGCCCTGGGTTCCTTCTCATGTGGCTGGAGTGTGTCAGCAGTTCCAGGCATTGATGCTATGGACTGGCCTGCCCGTTCCCCAGACCTGAATCCAATCGAGCACCCCTGGGACATTGTCTCGCTCCATCCACCGACACACCACAGACTGTCCAGGAGTTGACTGATGCCCTGATCCAGGTCTGGGAGGAGATCCCAGACACACAATACTGAGCCTCATTTAGAATTGTCTTGAGGAATTTCCACAGAAGTTGGATCAGCCTGTGATCTGATTTTTCCAGTATGATTCTGAATGGGTTAATGATTTTGATTCCATTGATCATTCCATTGATCATTCATGTTATTTTGTTCTAAACGCATTCCACTATGTAATGAATAAAGATTTTCAACTGGAATATTTCATTCATCGAGATCTAGGATGTGTTGTTTAAGAAGTGTTCCCTTTATTTTTTTTAGCAGTGTATATGGCTTGCTACTATGAGTGAAATGCATGCTTGCCAACTAAAAACCTTCCCACCATTCGTTACAACCTTCTCAGACAAATTCCTCAATGTCTTCAACTGAAAGGACACACTGCTCTGAGGAACTGAACCAGACCCACAGAACATGGTCCTGACCAGAAACCCCACAGACAGTCTTGTATCCCGTTTCCGACTCGTCATCGTGTCATCACAGAAGGGAAAAATATGGCCGTACATCTAGTCCAGAAACTATTGTAGTCAAAGAATGTAACACTACATGGGTGTCTGAGGTTTAACTTGTAGTGACAAGAGTGGTTAGCAATACAGTCTTTGAACCCCCAGGGACAGAACATGACACTCAAAGGTCAACTAGTATTCTGATGGAGTCCACTGTACACCTAAAATCCCATTAAAATGTATAACATTGGTTAGGACTGCCACGATAACACATTTTGCTGGGCGATTAATTGCCCCCGAAAATATCGCGATAAGCGATATTATTGCTACAGGATTTTTTTTTGGAGAAATGTATTTACCAAAAGTTTTTTTTTTTTTTTTTTAAATTCACTAATATAATGATAATAGCATAATAATGCAAGGACACCGTTTCAAAGTGCAATAAACTTTTATTTAACATTGGAAGACATTTTAAATATCCTAAATTAAAAAATGCTCAGCTTGATTGTTTATTATAAAACAAACTGAAACTGGAAACAAGCCCTCTGTCTGGCTTTTTGTGTCATCCTTTTAACATGTACATGTATTATTAATGTACCTTGCGCCGCAGTAGCATGTACAAAATGTTAATACGTAATAAACGTAATAAATAAAAAAGGCAGTGAAACAACAATAATCAAATAAAGACCAAAATATATACTATCTCTATTGGAATGGAGACTTCAGCACAGGATAAAATAGGGATGGGCAAAAATAATCCAGATAGATTGATCACATGATGTACTCGAGTAGTCGTGGAGGAAAACGCTGTACAAAATAAACGTATTTTCCGGTGTTTTAGACTTTTATTTTGAAGCCCACCGCTCCGTCTTTTCCGGTGTTTTAGACTTTTATTTTGAAGCCCACCGACCGGACCGGAAGTATTGTTGTGTGATTATCCTAGCAGAACCTATGCGGGGCCAACTTGTCTCGTCTGGTTCTGTGTTTTTGAGCTAATGATAAAACAAATGTTGAGATTGTTGGTGAACAACTAACTTTAGGATTTTTTATTAGCGATCTGAAATCATATTGCATCACGCGAGCCTACCCTCGCCTACCCAGGGACCGCCGCCGCTCGGATGTGAAAAAAGCACCCCCTATCGTCTCCCAGATGGTAAATCACCCTTTTGGAATGGACTCAATGAAAATGGATGGGGGAAAAAATATTCCAGTCCACAGATGCAGCCGGAGTTACCAGAGTTCATTCTGGAGCCTCTGAGACCCGCGGATCATGAGTTCTACTGTATACACGTTAGATCTATACACTTATCGATTTTTTCGAATGGTGATCAGAAATTGGAATATACCATTTGGATACCATCTGATGTCAGGTAAGGAATCTATGTTATCAGTGTTAGGATAATCACTCGTTTTCACAAGAGATATAAGCTTTTTTGTGATATGTGCTCTTATCTGTTTTCACTGTAAAAGCCATGAGGAAATGAAAGCAGCTATTATCAGTGTGCGGCTCGAACGTGCGTGCACATATACTATCGATCATCTAGCGTTTATTTGAAAACGATTCATAAATAGGCCGACAAATATCAACGTTCTGGAATATTCCAGTAAAAGGAGATTATCACAGAATGGGCTGTTTTTCACCTGAAAACGGGTGCTTTTCAAAATGCTATCAAACGGAAGTGAAGCGATAAAAAATCAATCTGCCATGACAACATTGACTGGAAAATGATTATTTCATAAGCGACGGGCAGATTAGACAGCCATAATTTAAAACATAGATTAGGCGATATTAACGTTAACATTGGCCGTGGACCGTGGCATCAAGGGGGTAAAAAGGAAAACCCGGCATGGCATACAAAGTGTTAAGAAACGCACAATTTAGACACCTTCAGATTCCTTCAGATTCATGTTGGCACCCATGTATGGCCAAGGGGTTACAAATGGTAAAAATCTGCCATTTTGAAATCCAAAATGATGTAGGTTAGAGTTATCCTATCCAAAAAAATAATCCCATGTTTGGATTCCCACAAAAAACTTTTTTTGGAGTAGAGGAAGAATAGTTGTTGCATGGGTGATGACGTATAGGAATCTATATAAAGGACATGTTACTCTCCATGCAGGAGTAACTGTATCGAACACATAAATGCATCCTTTAGCGACCAAACTGTTCATGCAGAGGGAGTTGCAGCACTGTGCTGGCTGGCCAGCATGCTCACCTTGTGGCCAAGATGATGATCTCAGTCCTGGTTGGAGTAACGCGCACCTCCACACCAGAGTAACCATCCTCGGCAAGCTCACGAGTGAGAAACTCATTCAGCTCGGCCTTGAAGATACCGTCGGAGACGAACTGCAAGAGAAGAAACATACCGTTCAACAATGACAGTTCCCTTTTGGGAAAAGGATATGCATATGAGTCGCAGAATCACAACAAGAAATGTAGTTGTTTTTACTTTGTACAAGCTTTAGAGAAAACCATCCCATAGTCTGATCACTGGACGACTACAATCATTATGGGTTTCTGCCATTTGAGTGAAATGCATGCTTTTAACAACAGTCACCATTTGTTCCTATAGTTAAGACCTTCTCAGACAAATGCCTCCGTCTTCAACTGAAGGGACCAGCTGCTCTGAGGAACTGAACCAGGACCACAGAACATGGTCCTGACCAGAAGCCCCAGAGACAGAGTTGTGACCTGTTCCGACTCGTCATCGTGTGATCACAGAAGGGAGAAATGTGGCCATACATCTGGATCATAACCGAGTCATTGTAGTGAAATAATGTGGCTGCTGACTGTGGTGTGAACCCTGCTCTGTACTACAGGGACTGTATACAGTCAGGGACTGGTTCACTCAACGTGAGACCCGTCTGGAGGCAATCTATTCCACTAGTCTCCAAGAACTCACTATGTGGTGAGTTTTTGGAGAAGACTGGAATAATAGATTAAAGTGCGTCCAGGCTGGTCTTTACCGGTCGACTCTCTGTACAGTCCCTGTAGTACAGTCGGTTCACACTAAGGCTTAGCCCCTTACGTGATAAGGGGCTAACTAAGGCTATGTTCAGATTGCAGATGCAAGTGGCACAAATCTGATCTCTTTGCTCATTTGTGACTCAGATTCGATTTTAAACAGACAGATGTCGGCCACATTTATAATAATGTCAAAAGCCAACAAAAAAGTTGTAGTGTGTGAACATAGCCCAGGTCTACCAGCTAGTTGGTTACCAACCTGACAGTATGAATACTACCAGCTCAGCAGCAGGTAGGCCTAATGAAAAAAAAGGCTGCATGACATGGCTGGATGTTGGAATGTAAACATTAGTAATTCATATAATCCCTTCTTCATATATTATGTAAATACTAACTACATAATATCCCTAGTTACACTGCTGGCCAGTTTAACTTAGTACCAGTATCACTGTACACAATACTACAACTCTGTAGATATACATCTGATTTAGCACAATTACTCAGCAGTACTAATTTATATCCACAGATTCACAATTACTATTGCACTTTACAGTTACATTAGCACTCCGATTGGATGCCAAACTTATTTTCGTTGTACTGCATTTGTGCTGTGAATCTGAGACTGGTTGATATTCTGCTGGTTTCTGGTCACACCAGTCAGAAACGAGCGCTCTGCCACTACCGAATTAAGACCCACCAGGTGACGATAAAACCAAGGATAGGAGTAAACAGAGTGACCCACTGGGACCAGACACTTATTTTAACAGAACAGTCTAAATTAGCCGTGCTAGTGGCCATGTTGCTTCACACAAGAGACCCACACAGCGTCGGTAGCCATCTGTGACAATCCTCTTTACACCGGAAAACTAGGAGAACGACGGACCGCGGGATGAACACACGATGCTCGTATCTGAAGAAAAAGGTCCCCATTTGAGAGAAGTTCTCTGTTTAGAGAGATATATTTGAGGTAAACGCTAACCTTCCGCTTCTTGGAGATCTGCACCGCCATCTTCCAAAAGACCGTAGACCGGAAAGGCCGGGCTGTTGATCCGGAAGTTAATTTATAGCACAACCAATCACTTCCGCTGCACTTCAGGCGTGGCTGTTCATGGTATTTGTAGTTCTGTCTTATAGACCACTACACTTGGAGGAGATTACGCGGGCAGGCTACTTCCTCCTAAACTGAACGCAACACTGAGCTACACGCCGAAAGGTGTCCAGTCTGCGTGCCGGAAAGCACACGAAGAAGAAGAAGAACACTGAGCTACAAAACTTGTTCTGACTGAGGAGTTCATAGAACTTCATACAGAGATACAAACCTCCAGGTAAGACGTTCTTACTTCTGAGGCTGACAGTTTAGTACCTTGTTCCCACATTCATCTGTGAAAAAGTAGTAATGGTTAAAATTGGCTACAGTGTTATAACCAAAACAAACGTCAGCCCCTTTCGTGACTGTAATGCACCGAGTGTTAATATTCCTACAATTAAGTATGTCTCGCTTTTCTCTATCAAAACGCTTCTCGTACAAGTATCGCAGTGACATTTCCAACGTACTCACAGTTGCAGGAGGGTTTCCGTTTCGGACAGACAACCGCTAGGGTTTGAAAGCTCGGCGTTGCTAATAAACATTTTAAATATTTTTTATAAACTGGTCAATACAGTTTTATTTCCGGCTTTGGGTGCCTGATGCGATCACAGCGCAGGCGCACCAGGCAGCTAAAGCCGTTTTGATCAGTGTTGACCAGTTTATACAAATTATTTAAAATGTTTATTAGCAACGGCGAGCTTTCAAGCCCTAGCGTTTGTCTGTCCGAAACCCTCGTGCAACTGTGAGTACGTTGGAAATGTCGCTGCGATACTTAATTGTAGGAATTTTACATGGTTGGACATTTAATGGACAAGGGACTGTATTCACTCGGTGCATCACAGTCACGAAAGGGGCTACCAAAACGTTGTCAAAGTCAAATACAGAGACGTGCAATTTCGTTTCCCCCTTCTCACGGTGTATATAAAAAGAAAAATATCTAATATAAACATATAGGACACTATAAACATAAGTAACATATAGGACACGATGTACACAGTAACACTATACAGGACTATATACAGTATAAACAGTGGCTAAAAAATGAATGTACGATTTAAATAAATATAGTCGAGAACTTAGTGCAAATCTTAGCAGCACTGGTAGCCTACATAGTAAGTACAACTAATAGAGAGCTGGGAGAGAGTTCAGCTTCCCACCACAAGCTTCCAGGTATAACAACATAGCTAACGTTTCGAAAGTCTTTTTCTGGTCTGCATCCCCTTAACAATTGTTTTTATTGAGCCGTACTGTATTGTACCCATTCTGCAATCTGTTAATAAAGTTTTCAATCAATCAATCAGCCATGGCAGGCCCTGTGTGTTATTATTCAGCAAGTGCCACTTGCATGTTTTTGGATTGGCTCGTTCACTGTGTTTCATTGTCATTTCTGTTGCAGATACCAGAGTTGTTTGTTTACACTTTGTGCTTCATTGGACTTTCTAGTCAGAGTCTGAGCCCTGCTGTGGCCCATGGCTTCATCTGACACAGAGGTGGAGAGGTGAGCTTTATATATATGCGTGTGTAATTGTGTATACTGTAACTGTCATAGCATTTAGGGCTGCACGATTTTGGGAAATAATCTAATTGCGATTTTTCTGACAGATATTGCGATTTCGATTAACGCATCCACCGCCGTTCACGTTGTACAGCGTTATTGCCCGCCATGCGTTGTCTGCCAAACCACGCTGTACAGCGATATTGAGATCATATTTCATTTTTTCGCCATGGCATTCATAATTCAGCCACCCAGCCTCTGGTGATACAGTGGGACTCTGCACAATATTGCAATGCCTCAATACCGCCGCCTGGTGGATGATCGGGCGAGTTACAACCGGAAGTGGCATCTGGGAAATCCGTCCGGCAGTCACATATTGTTGCGGGACTCCAGACATACACTGGCGTGCCTATGGATCGCTGCCATAACTCAATAATCGATATGATTTGGGCGTTTATTGCGCCATACAAACCGGAAATGGATCTAGGAGATCGACATCAAATAAGTGGGATATTTTTCCTCCAGGGGGCTCAGTAAGCACTTTGTATAGTATATATTTTATTTTAGTTGGTATACTTTTACTTGATGACAACCTTTTTGTCTAATCAGTGTTGTGTTAGTTTATGTTTTCGGATGTCTTATGTATTGTTGTTATTATTGTGTTGTGAGTTGTGTTTCATGTTTGAAGAAAAAAATTTAATAAAAAGATTTGGTAAAAAAAAAAAAAAAACGTCTAGAATATAAGTATGTTTTTATTGTTTTCTGCAGTAATTCCTAGAACGTGAGCTATAGGCCTAATATATAGATTGCAGTCTATTCCCTAGACAAGCTATATTAAAAAATGCAACTGTTCATGATCGTATACGTTATGCGTCATCATGCGCGGATGAAAGGGGGGGGGGGGTCTGGACATATCTTCCTCCGCCACGGTTAATCGAGTGCCTATTGTAGCCACCTCCTCCTGCAATGCATCCACCCGCCCGCTAGCTTAGCCAAGATAGCGTCCGTTTCCTCTCGGAATATCGACCTGATGAGATCCCTATCCACATTGTTCAGGGTTCCCAACTTGCTCTGCGTATGTTTATGCATAATTCCAACTTCTGGAACTTCTGGAAAATCAAATGGTATAAAAAATAAAACGTATTCAGGGATAATGTGGCCTGATTGCCGAGCTCCGAAAAATCAGCCAGCCATGTGCTGTGGAACGGAACCGGACTCTAGAAGGTATTTTTGTATGAATATATGAATGAAAAAGTATAACGTTCCTACATCCTGAACGATAGATAATCGATGTTGAATGGGCCATAGTAATGTCAATTTGGCAATACAATTTAAAAGGTTATAGCCCTGCAAAAAAGGTGAACATCTCCATAGGCTTAGAGTGGTGGCAGACTGGCTATATTGATGGATATAAGTCATGGCAGGGAATGTGTTAAATTTGCGATTATAATATTTCTTTTTTTAACAGCCCCACAGAGGTTTATTGTAAAATGCGGCTTGCATCTGGCCTACGCGGTGGGTCTTTTCAGGACACTGAGCCTGAAAATGTTTCTTTTTACCTGGGAATCGATACCGGTACCCAACGGTACCTTTTTTTTCTGTACTTTACTCTCCCTCTCTGAAGTCTAAACTTCACAACACACAATCTAAAACCCCTTACCTCCCTCTCCCAAACCGATCTTGTATCTCAATGGGACTTCCTGGTTAATTGCGATATTTTTTTTTGCGATTTGATAATTGCATCATTCCAAATCGCGATTTCGATTTAAAATCGATTAATCGTGTAGCCCTAATAGCATTTCTATCTTTCTCCCTCTTTGTATCTCTCTCTCTCTCTGGCTTTCTCACTAACCATTCGGGGTCGAATCACAGCCCGATAGCACCCAAAAAGGGTGTGTCCGTCCTACTGAGAACGCTCTGTCCCCGTCCCCGGGGACGTTGATTTGCTCCAAACCTGGACAGCTGAAATAGGTGGTTCCGGGTGCGCGCCAGTGGGAGCGGGGGGTGTGGTGTGCGAGCTTGTACCAAAACACGGGAGAGGCTTGCTGTATCAACTTGCTGTATCAACTTGCTGACACACACAACGTCATTACTGTAATGCTTTCATGCTTGCTTGAATTTTGGGCAGATAAAAACATACAGCGACAACTGGACAATACCCATGGCAATTTGGCGAGTTCAGACCTCAACCAAACAAGCATGTTGAGCCTCACGGCTGAAAACATGAAGCCACGTTACAAGCACAAGATTTCCCTGGCTCGCATTAGGCCTGCAATTTTTTTTGCCAGGGCTCTGGCGGAGCTACAGGATCATCTAAACACCCACCAGATCAAACACCCAGACGCAGCCATGATCGTAGCCGGTGATTTCAATCAGGCGAATTTGAAGAAAGTGATGCCGTCCTTTTTTCAGCACATCGCCTGCTCCACCAGAGGAGGAAACACGCTCGATCACTGCTACACCCCGTTCAGAGCCGGCTACAAAGCTGTACCGGCTCCTCCATTAGCGGGAGCTACAAGCACGTCGGATCACAACGCCATTTTCCTGGTCCCTGCTTACAGACAAAGATCACGTGACACCGTCGTGTCACGTGAGGTAAAGAGATGGTCCAATCGGAGGCCACGCTTCAGGACGCCCTCGATGACGTCGATTGGGATATGTTCGAGGGAAGCGCCAGTGACGTCAGCGAGTTCGCAGACACTGTTGTTAGCTTTATAACAACACTAGCTGATAGTATCGTACCCACAAAGAAGGCGAGGGTCTTCCCGAACCAGAACCCGTGGGTGGACAGTACTATCAGAGCAGCCCTGAAAACTTGCACCACTGCCTACAACCTGGGCAGAGAGACAGGAAACATGGAAGAGTACAAGACAACAGTCTACACTCTGCGCAAGGCTGTTAAACTTGCGAAAAGGACGTATGCTGACAAGATGGAGGCACAAATGGCACAGAATGACACGAGGATTATGGCGGGGACTGAGGACGATAACTGACTACAAAGTCAGCGCGTCCTCAATGGGGAGCGACGATGCCTCTCTCGCGGACCAGCTCAACACCTTCTATGCGCGGTTTGGTGCAAACAGTGGCGCCGCTAGCTCAGCGGCTAGTGACGTCACTGGCGTGCCGGCTGTTGTGGAGGGGGGCATCCGCGGGGGGGCGGCGACGCTCTCTCATTGACGGTACAGTGTGAGAAGAGCATTTATGCAGGTGAACACCAGAAAGGCTGCTGGCCCAGATGGAATAACAGGACGCATACTTAAGTCCTGTGCTAACCAGCTAGCCCCTGTGTTCACCACCATATTTAATCGATCCCTGGCGGAGTCAGTGGTCCCTGCCTGCTTCAAGATGTCTACCATTATCCCGGTACCAAAGAAACCCTCCCCAACAGGTCTCAATGACTACAGACCGGTGGCACTCACCTCTGTGGCCATGAAATGTTTTGAGAGGCTGGTCAAGGATCACATTTGTGCCTCCCTCCCCAGTGATATGGACCCTATGCAATTTGCATACAGGCCAAACAGGTCCACTGATGATGCGGTCTCCCAAGTACTGCACAGCACCCTCTCTCACCTAGACCGTCAGAAGGGGGGCTATGTGAGACTGTTGTTCATTGACTACAGCTCAGCGTTCAACACCATAGTCCCCACCAGACTGGTGGACAAGCTGATCGAGCTGGGTCTGAGCGCCTGGATACTGGACTTTCTGAGTGAAAGGCCCCAGGCGGTCAGGGTGGGGGGTCAGACCTCCAACACCATCACCCTGAGCATCGGGTCCCCCCAGGGCTGTGTTCTGAGCCCCCTGCTGTACTCACTATACACACATGACTGTGTGGCCAAGTTCAGCTCCAACTCCATAGTGAAGTTTGCGGACGACACAGTGGTGGTGGGGCTGATCTCGGACAACGACGAGAAGGCCTACCGGGAGGAGGTTGAGGTACTGGAACGCTGGTGCCAGGACAACAGCCTGCTCCTGAAGATTGGTAAAACCAAGGAGCTGATCGTGGATTTTAGGAGGAGACAGCAGGAGACACACACACCACTGAGGATAAACGGGGCTACCGTGGACAGGGTGAGCAGCTTCAAGTACCTGGGGGTCCACATCTCAGAGGATCTGACATGGACAACACACATAGACTCAGTCGTAAAAAAGGCGAAGCAGCGCCTCTACCACCTGAGACAGTTAAGGAAGTTCAGAGTATCTGGGAAGATACTCCAGTCCTTCTACTCCGGAGCTGTAGAGAGCATCTTGACTGGAAACATCACTGCCTGGTATGGAAACAGCATGGCACAGGACAAGAAGGCCCTACAGAGAGTGGTGCGCTCAGCTGAGCGTACCACGGGTATTGCACTACCACCCCTGCAGGTCCTATACAACAAGAGGTGCAAATCCAGAGCCTGCAGAATAATGAAAGACCCTCACCACCCCAACAACAGCCTGTTCATGCTGCTGCGGTCAGGCAAACGCCTGCGAACACCAGCAACTAGGACAGAGAGACTTCGGCCCAGCTACTTCCCCCAGGCCATCAGAGCCTTGAACACTGAACTCTCCACACACAAGCACACATGAGCACACACACAACACACACACTGTACACGCTCACACACTAGCAGCCACTTTAACATGAGTACACACACACTCATGCTGCACACGCTCACACTTATGGCCACCTTACAAAAGGAAAGGTCACTTTAAGAATAGTATAGTATAACTTGAGATTGTATAATATAGCATTGTATAACAGTGTACATAAAGACCCAGTGCCTCATCCGTAGCTAACAGTGTACTGCACTACCACAGGACCTAGCATGTCCTACTATGCTCTGTAAATAACTCATGTACATATACCGATATGCCCTACTTTGTTTACTTGTTTTATTGCACAATGTCGTTCTATTGGATTCTTATTATATATTACTATTGTATTATGCACATCGTTGCGGCCAAGACCCCCCGCATTTCATTGTATACTTGTATGCCGTGACAAATAAAACTCTTGACTTGACTTGACTTGACTGTCTACTTTACATTGGTTTCTTGTTCTAATGCATTTATTTCTATTAGACCAGTGGTGCCCAACCAGTCGGCCGGTAGATCAATGACATTCAATATAATTGCCGCGAGCGATGGGCTAATAGCTGATAACTAGTAATAAATAGGCTAAGCTAACTAGCGTTAGCGTTAACCCTGGAAAACGCTCAAAGCGGACTCCACGACACCAGTTCCATTCGTGAGAAAAGGGGGGTGGGTTATATTGACAAGGCTTGACAACAGAGGTTCAAATATAACTTCATATTTATTGGTTACCGTAATTCCTCTAATAGTAACCCCGGCTTGTATTTGTTTCAACTGTAGCGGGTACCAGGCTTGTATTAGGAGGAGGCCTGTATAAGAGGGAGGCCTATATGTATATATCAAAATACTTCCCAAAGGTCAGTGAATACCACAACCACTACACCAGAGGAAGCTCAACAAATCATGTTAAACCCAGATTCGGCTCAAACAAGGGACTAAACACGTTTCGCAATTATGCCACAACAATGTGGAACGCCCTACCCAAAGCTGTAAAGGAATGTGAATCCCTGCCCACATTCAAAGCCGCCCTTAAAGAGCACCTACGGGAGGCTGCAATTCGAAACTGGCCACCGTAAATGCCCAAAACCCCCACCACCTCCTAATAGACAGTCTCCTCCCCACCGCATGTATATATTCCCTCCCCGCCGTATGTATATTCCCCTCCCACCCACCCACCCCCTCCTAATGTACAGTCCCCTCCCCATCATATGTATATACTCTGTCAGGATCTAGGGGTAACAGTACTGTATATTTGAATACCGCCTATGTCACAAATGTATCAGTACTAAATACCTATATGTCCCTATGCCATAAATGTCATGTATGTTATGTATGTCATAAATGTCTATATGAATTGAAAATGGGGGACCCTGATGGAAACAAGACAAACGTCTTTCTCAGGTCTGCATCCCCTTAACAATTGTATGTATTGAGCCGTACTGTATTGTACCCATTCTGCAATCTGTTAAATAAAGTTTTCATTCATTCATTCATTCATATTTCAAATTTTCAAACGGATCATAATGAATAAATCAACATTTTGTGTCAGTTTGAACCCAGTAAAATGTACTGGGTTCATTTATTGAAACAAAGTACTGTATGAAATAGTAAACAGTGCAATTACAGGTGGTCACTGGTCATTTCAACGTTTTCAAAGTGAAATCAAGTAACTAGCTCAGTATGCAGCTCAGTATATTAGTAACCCGGCTTGTATTAGGAGGCCGGCTTATAATTGCTTAGCTCAAGAGCGCACCCGGCCATTAATAGAGACCCGGCTTGTATTTGAGACCCGGTTACTATTAGAGGAATTACGGTATTTGTTTCTTTATATCAGCATCCAGTTTCCACCACCGTATGTTAAACTCTTCCTGTGTTGACGTTCGAGCGTGACATCATCGCCTACGGCAAGCTTACACGCTCAAAACGCAAACCGTAAACAAAACCCAGAGCGCACCAAGACTGCAGTGTGTACGCAAACTAGAGGGGGGAAGTTCGCACCCAAGGACGGAACGAGGACGGAGCGGAGCTGATTCGACCCCGAATGGCAGTGAGAAAGCCCCCTCTCTCTCTCTCTCTGTCTGTCTCTCTCCCTCCCCCATCTCTCTCTCTCCTACTCACTCACTCATTTACTTTTCTTGTTCTCCAAGGATCTTTGAGTGTGTGAATGAAACACGACCATGCCCTCCTGCTGGCTGCATGGGGGGGCGCTCTCCTTCTAGCAGTGGGGGACAGAGCCCTCCTCCTAGACGTCCTCCCTCCAGCTATGGCTCGATGAGGAGTGAGGAGGAAGAGGAGGAACTGATGGAAGCAGATTCCTCTGCCATCCTACCTCAGACTGAGGGGATCACAGGGTGAGCTGAAACAGAGGCTTTCAAAAACCTGTTCATATCAACAATATTGTATAATGTAAATCCATATAAAAGTCTTTATATGGATTTGACATTCAGAAAATTCTATTTATGTGCTGGCGGGATGGCATACCAATAGGTAGCCTACTTTAGGTAGTCTTTAGATTAACAAGCCGCTCAACAAGCTGTTCAGCATTATTGCTCCTTGTGATGTCATAGGAGGATGAATTAGCTTAGATGAATCAATTAGCTGTGCTTTTTGGAGCTAGAAACACTGCCTACCTAATGTACTACCCAGTTTGTAAGTGTTTTACTCTTGGGTGTGGAGTAGCCAGGCAGGGAAGGAAATCGTTAATTTAAAATGTGGTGTGTCATAATATATGTTAAAATAAATGTAGGCAATAAAAATGGAATCTGAATAAATATAAAGTAAACGGTATAAACAAAGATGCAGAATATAAATGGGAATAACAGTATACACAAGGTGCAGATTTAGTGGTTAAGAGTTCTCCAGTTCTGCCGCCGTTAGTTCTCCAGCAGCTGGCAGCAGCCCATGCCTCAGGCTCTAATGGGTTTTTGTGTGTACAGTGTACAGAGGTCAGAATACTCAAACACAGTATGCCCATGTGTGTCTGTCTGTCTGTAGAATTCAGCTGCTGCGCAACGTCTCTCCAGAGACTGTTCTCACTCAGACGACACATCACACTAAAGGACCCGGAGCAATCTTCATAGACACCAGGTAACACACGCACACACAAACTAGGGGTGGACTGGTACAGGTAATACCTTCTAGGTGCCGAGAGAGTGTCCGGTTCACTTTGCTACTGTAATACATATCATGAATATCAGAACATACACAACTCCTGGTATCAAAGGTTTCTGTTGAGGTAACATGGACCTTTTAGAATAGAAATATTTTATTTATCCTGAGGGAAATTCACCACTACAGATCGCTCACAGTAAAATGTAAACATTTAGGTAGTCAAAAAACAAAATTCATGAATAAAGAATAAAATACGGTCCAGGATACACATTCTGATATGTATATACATTCTAAAATATACAATAAAAGTACAGTAATAAGTGTAAAATGTAAATTTAAAAGTAAAAGTCCAGGAAGATTATGCCAGATTGTACTGTCACCCTGTGCTCAGTGATGCAGTGAGGCACAGTGATGCGTTATAAAGTCTGATGGCTGTCGGAATGAAGGACTTCCTGTGCCGTTCAGTGTTGCATCTTGGGAGTCTTAGTCTAACACTGAACGTGCTCCTTCTATCAGCCAAGTCTGTGTATAGTGGGTGGGAGGGGTTGTCCATGATGCACTACCCCTACCACATTATTTTCCTACATGACCAGCTTATCCAGCCTGTTTGCGTCCCCCGCTCTCAGTCCACTTTCCCAGCAGGTCACAGCGTACAAGCGTTCTACACCACCGACTCGTAGAACATCCTTCTACAGACGTTGAAGGATCTCAGTAGAGAAACTAGCAGGGGCCGCTGTGTCAAAACTGCTTTATGTTAAACGGAGTGCGTTGCGGTGGCGATTGAATGGAACTCAATTGACTCATTGATCATCTTTAGCCTCATAGGCATATTTATTTCTCAGGCGGGGCGAGATGCGGTCGTAGTGCCGCTATATATATCAACAACAATCATTGATAAATAATAGACCGGAACACGAATGGAAAGGAAACGTCAGTGACGTCACACACTGGATTTACTACATCGCCCTCTGTAGAACACAAATGAGTAAGGGTGTACATAATAATAATACATTTAACCCCCCCCACTCGAACTTAGCTTATTGTGGTACAAAACAAAAATATATATATATATATATTCTCCCTCTTTGGCCTTCAATACAAAATAAACAACAACAAAAAAAAACATATTGGCATATCCATGCTTTCCTTTCACTCTAACTAAGTGCCAAACAAATACTGAGCAAACTTCTTCAGTTGTAGCTTAGTGGCTGGTTTTGTCATCACATCAGCAATCATGTTGTCAGTAGGACAATATTACAAACATATCCTCCCACTATTCACAGTTTCTCTTATGAAGTGATATTTTATATCTATGTTTACATCTTTGCCTGTTTACAGGATTCCTGGCTAGTGCAATAGCTCCTTGGTTATCATCATAAACCTTGGTTTGTGCATACTGACATCCATCAATACCCTTGAGTAGCTGTTGCAAATACATACACTCCTGTATGGCTGATGCTAAGGCCATGTATTCTGCCTCGCAGGTAGAAAGTGCAACTGTTGGTTGTCTTCTACTCTTCCATGAAATGAGAGAGCTTCTCTCACTTAGACTGGCACAGTACCTTGTGGTACTACGTCTGTCTACAACGGCTGATGCCCAGTCAGCATCACTGTGGACTATTAGGCCTAGTTCACCTGTATCATTCTTTTTAAAACATAAGCCACGGTCTGTTGTACCCTTAAGATACCTGAACACATGTTTTACAGTGTTCCAATGCTCTTCACTTGGTTCAGAAAGATGCTGGGAAAGTTTACTGACTACAAAACCTAAATCTGGTCTAGTGCATGTAGCCAAATAGATCAAACTTCCCACTGCCTCTCTATACATCCTCGGGTCTCCAAATGTTTCTGCATCTTCTGTGTATTCAAGTTTTGATTCACATGGGGTCTCTCTGGACCTACACTCTTGCATTCCAAATCTGGAGAGGATTTTGTTCACATACCTCTGTTGTGACATTGTGACTTGACCCTGCTCTGACTGGTTAAAATCTATCCCTAGAATTTTTTTTAATTTTCCCAGATCCTTCATTTTAAACCTCTCAGCAAGCATCATTTTGACACCTTTCACAACCTCCTCATTGTTACCAGCAATGATTAAATCATCAACAAATACGATTAGAATCACTTTTTCATTTGGTTTTTCCCTTGTGTATTGGCAGTTATCAGCAGGATTTAGTTCAAAACCATTCTCAGTGAGATATGCATGTAACAGAGCATTCCAGTTTCTGCCTGACTGCTTGACCGTATAGGGATTTCTGTAATTTGCATACTAGCTTTTCTCCTGTTTCTGACGTTATCTCATAACCTTCAGGTTGTTCCACATAGACCTCACGATCAATTGGTGCATGCAGGTATGCAGTTTTGACATCCAATTGATGTAAAAATAAATCTTCCTGCACTGCCTTTTGCATGACCACTCTAACCGTTGTCATGTCAACTGTAGGTGAGAATGTTTCCTCGTAGTCAATACCTTGCTTTTGGCTGTAACCTTTTGCCACAAATCTTGCTTTACATTTGTCTGATCCATCAATATCACTCTTGAGAGCATAGACCCACCTCGCCCCCACTGCCTTTTTGCCTGGTGGCAACTGGGTGATCTTGAATGTGTCATTCTCTTTCAGTGACTGTATTTCATCATTCATTGCGTCTACCCACAGATGTGACTTGGTTGAGCTTATGGCATCCTGGTAATTTTGTGGTATGTCACAAACTGCTCTATAACAAGAGTCTACACATGTTACCAGTCTGTCTGCTGTATCCTCAGTCACATAATCCTGAAGGTACACTGGCTTTCTCCTAACTCTAGGTGGGTACCTTCTACCCTGACACTCAGTGCTAGGCTGTTCACATTTAGCCTTTGAACACTTTGACCTGATGCATTTTCCATTTTTTCATCATCATTTCCCTCATTTTCAAGGATCCTGGGGTGTAACTGTGCATCTCTGTCCTGATATTCAATGTGTGATCCCCATGTGTCTGTGTTTCTTTTTCTTTGGCTGTCTCATTTGTGAATTTCACTAACCTGTGTTTTCTGACCTTCTCTGTGTCTGGATAGTACACAAGATAAGCTGGGCTGTTTTTGTCATAGCCAATAAAAAGACCCTGCTCACATCTGGGATCTAACTTCCCTTTCTCTTGTGTGTAGGCAAAACATACAGATCCGAATTTCTGAAGTTTGGACATGTTTGGTTTCTTGCCTGTGAGCATCTCATATGGTGTCTTCTTTGTGCGTCTACTGTAGCACCTGTTTCTCACATAGGCTGCCGTCTGTACAGCATAACTCCACAGCTTGTCTGGCAACTTACTGTCTAACAGCATACACCTGCCCATTTCATAGAGGGTTCGCCAACCTCTCTCTGCTGTGCCATTTTGGTGAGGTGAATAGGGCGCAGATGTCTCATGCTTAATCCTATTTTTGGTTAACAGTGCTTTGAATTCCTTGCTTGTAAATTCACCTCCATTATCAGATCGTAAACATTTAACTTTTCCATAAGGGGCTGAGTCTGCCAAGTACCTCTCTGTGGCGTGTACTGCATCACTTTTGGATTTGAGAAAATACACAGTCATGGCACCTGAGTAGTCGTCTGTAAAAGACTGTGCATACTTATGACCTTCTAAGCTTGGGGTTCTCATGGGACCGGCTAAATCAGTGTGGACCATCTGTAAAGGTTCTGTAGCCTTTCTGTCCGGCTCCCTATTCCTTGTCTGGGTGAATTTACCTTTTGTACATATTTCACACAGCTGTGCTGGCCTGACTGCACTGCCTCTTATCTCCATACCTTTTACCGCACCCAGTAACTTTTGTACATCCTCATAATTGCAATGACCCAATATTTCATGCCAAGTTTGCATGTCATGACATATATTGCATGTATCAAATTTTTTCTGAACAGTTGGCAAATAAAACAGATTACCACTTTCATGGAGGTCAAACCTGTTGCCCTTCTTGGCGATCATGTGGCTGTCCCCCTTTTTGAAAGTCACCGTTGCTCCTGCATTGGTTGCTCTTGCCACTGAGAAGATGTCGTGTGGATACGTCGGCATATACAAGATACAAGATACTTTAAATAATGCCACACAACGATGGTTGGTGGTAATTGTTTTCGGTACAGATGTTGAGCACTGGTTATATCAAACATGAAACAGACATCAAACATCAAAAACGTCAAAACATATATACATAAATACATATAGGACAGTCACGGTAACAGTGTCGGTCGGTGACAGATGCTTGTCCGTTTGTGCAAAGGGGGGCGGGCCAGGGTGTTCAGTGTTCGGACTGCTGTGGGGAAAAAACTGTTCGTGAAACGTGTGTGTCTGGTTAGGATGGACCTGTAGCGACCTGAGGGCATGTGCTGGAATAAGTGGTGTGCTGGGTGAGAGGGGTCGTTGACTATTTTAACAGAGCGGGTGACTGTGCGTGAGGTGTAGATGGAGTCCAGAGTGCATCCTGTAGCTGTGCTCTTTGTTGCCGTCCCTTGTTGTCTAGTAGGTAGATCAGCGCCGTTCCTCTGCGTTGTGCCAATCTGCTGCACTTGGTCCCATCTGCCAGCTCCATTGAGTGGGTGTCAGGCTGGAATGTGTTGTCAAAGCTCTTGAACTTGGCAATATCATTCACGATGTGGGATGTCGCTCCGGCGTCCACCATGATCCCCTTTTTCTTCACGTTGGCTGACGGCCTCTCGTTGTTTGCATGCTTGGCCATGAAGCATTGATCATCGTCGTCGGTGTCCACCTCTGCAACCTTTCTTGCTCCTTCTTTTCCCTTTTTCCTGCACAGGGACTCTGTGTGTGTGTTGCTCTTGCAGTGACTGCACCACACTTTTCGGGTGCTCCTGTTTCGGGTGTGTCCTCTTTCTCCACACCTGTAACATGTCAGAGTGGCTTCCCCATCCTTCCTATATGTCTTGGTGCCTTGTTTGCTTTGCCTTGTGCTAGTCTTCATCACACTGTCCGTATATGCAGTGCCAGTTGTCCTCATTTTCTCAGACTCTTCATAGACTCTTAGTCTTCTCTTGAAGTCTTTGAATGTAACATTGTCCTCATTCTGTGTTACATGGACAGCTAGTGGCCTAAATGAGTCTGGTAATCCATTCAGAATAGTGGCTACAAGCAGCCCATCACTCATGTTCTCTCCTGCATCACGAAGAGCTGAAATTATATTCTCAGCCCTTATCATGTAATCAGTCACAGTCTCATTGTCTTCCATTTGTATGGTGGTCAATGATGTGTACAGGTTTAGAATCCTGGGCTTGCTTTTTCCCCCAATAATGCTCCCTCAATAATTGCAGGGCTTTCCTCCCATCATCGGCCGCATCATGTCTTATCAATGAAAGGCTCTTATCGTCTAGCGCATTCACTAATTGGGCGTAACAGTCTGCATTCCTCGCTGCGTCTGCAGCTAATGCAGCTTCACCAATGGGCGCTCGCAAAATCGTGTCTTTTAGCTTCAGAATGTGTAAACGGCTAAGGAATCTCGTCTCCCACAGATCATATCTATCTTCTTTTCCATCGAATATAATCTGCTGGTGTAGTGTTCCTGCTACAGCCATTTTCACGTTTCTTCAGAGTTTACTATATCCAAACGTTCGGTTGCAGCTTGTAGAAACTCTGTGACGTGTCTTCACTGTTCACGGAAATCTCCCGGTACCGTCTTCATTCCCGGTTTAGTTAGTATATTATTCTATTCACCTTGTCGCTCTAGACTGGCATTCCTGGGCCCATAACCTGTTAAACGGAGTGTGTTGCGGTGGCGATTGAATGGAACTCAATTGACTCATTGATCATCTTTAGCCTCGTAGGCATATTTATTTCTCAGGGGGGGCGAGATGCGGTCGTAGTGCCGCTATATATATCAACAACAATCATTGACAAATAATAGACCGGAACAGGAATGGAAAGGAAACGTCAGTGACGTCACGTACTGGATTTACTACATCGCCCTCTGTAGAACACAAATGAGTAAGGGCGTACATAATAATAATACATTTAACAGTTTAGCCCTATCCACGTCACCCCCACCGGTTTAATGATGGTTATGGTTTGCTTTTACTGTCATACAACACTGAAAAAAGGGAATACTAATGTTAATTTAATTCAGGTGATGTTGGTAATTTGTGCAGTTAGTCAGTCAATTAGCCACTGACACTGTTGACCATTGGGAGCTGGCCAGTACAACCACAGTCTGACACTGTTGACCACTAGCAGATAGCAGCGGCCGCTGTGTCAAAACTGGTTTAGCTCATTAGCCCTATCCACGTCTCCATCCACTCCCCTTCCCCCCGCCGGTTTAATGCTGGCTATGGTTTGCTTTTACTGTCATACAACACTGAAAAAAGGGAATACTAATGTTAATTTAATTCAGGTGATGTTGGTAATTTGCGCAGTCAGTCAGTTAGCCAGTCAATTAGCCACTGACACTGTTGACCATTTGGAGCTGGCCAGTACAACCACAGTCTGACACTGTTGACCACTAGCAGCTGCCCAGTACAACCACAGTCTGACACTGTTGACCACTGAGCAGCTCCACTGGAGCAGTTGGGGGTTAAGTGCCTTGCTCAAGGGAGGGACTGGAGAGCATTATTCTTCTCTAACCTTTAGGCCACCGCTGCCCCCATGACCTTCAGTTTCAGGGAAAACAGTTCCCAAACTCTCATGTGTCTAATCCTCCTCCTGCCCCCCACAGGTCTGACTTTGACCTGGATGACGTGGAGGAGGAGGAGGAGGAGGAGGAGGAAGAGGGGGATGAGGAGGATGAGGAGATAATGGCAGACTCCCCAGAGCCGCCTCCTCCTGGGGAACCCGAGGAGGAAGAGGTAGAGGATGATGATGCCCAGCCAGGCCACTCCCACATCGAGCAGGACCTGCCCTACATCTTCAAGGTACAGTATGTGTGTAGACAGGTCTAAGTTTCTAAGGTGAAAGGAGAGTAGTTCCTATCAACATAGTAGATCCAAAGACATTCAAATATCTAGAGAGTAGTTCCTATCAACACAGTAGACTCAAAGACTTTAAAATATTTAGAGAGTAGTTCCTATCAACACAGTAGACCCAAAGACAAAAATATCTAGAGTGTAGTTCCTATCAATACACTAGATCCACTAGTGCGCCATTAGAGGCAAATTCATAAAACGTCACCCTTTTCTACCAAGAAGACAACACTGTTTATTTTTTGTTTGCCTCACAACCTACTGTTCTGACAATCTTGTTGGGGACAAGCGTCCCCAAGATCTGAGCATCTGCATGCTGTGAATGCAGGGTTAGGGTTCGAACTCCGCCACTGCACAAATCGGATATCTGCAGGGAACTCTGTGCCATGCAAACAAAAAGTGTAAATACAGGGCTGTTTTGTGAATGTCTTGTGCCTTGTCTCCACTAGCCACGGTTTAGCCATGCTGTGGCCTGTCTGGCACACAATCAACGTCTCCATTGTCTTTAGAACCTGGCCAGACCTGTTTGGACCCCGGCTGAGACAGACACCTTTCACAACGTGGCCAGACCTGACCTAAGCTGGCTGGGACTGTTGTATCATCATGGTGTAGCTTGTGTATCACAGTTGCTGGTGTACAGTTTGAAAGGTTGCCTAGCAACTGGAAAGTTAACAAGAAATGCAATGGAGACACAAACACAACCATTCCATACCATGCTAGGCTGAACATCCATACCATACCATGGCTAGATCAGCCAGGCTGAACATTAGGGCTGCAACTAACGATTATTTTGGTAGTCGACTAATCTGTCGATTATTTTTTCAATTAGTCGACTAATCTAACGATTATTTCTGTCACACCCTCCATCTCTGCTTCCTGTGGGTGCGGCTCCTTTTCCGGGCTCTTAGCAGACTTCTTAGCTTAACATAACAGACCGACAGTAAGTTTGGGGGAACTAATGGGATAACTGGTGTTGCAACAAAAGTGCAACTAGGGCTAAAACACAATGAAATAAAAAAAAAATAATAATAATAATAATAAATAATATATCCTTCTTAGCAGACTTCTTAGCTTAAAATCCCAGGGAACTAATGGGATAACTGGGGATGTTGTTTGCTCCTGACAAGAGTCTCAAAGTCTGGGGTGATGGTAGACAAAGCAACTCTGAGGTCATGCTCAATGTCCAATCTGTTCCTCTGCTTTGTCTTCAGCTGGACCAGAGCTGAGAAGCCACTTTCACAAAGATAGGTAGTGCAAAAAAATTTTAAAAATGTTTACAGGCATTACAGATATCCATATGTAGGTTATTGTTGCTAATGAAACTTCACTAGAATGATATTTGTGAAGGAGAAATCTCCACTGATTTAAATAGTTCTGGTTGGGTTCTGGTATGTTCCTTGATGCTTGATTCATTCCTCCTTTCTCTGTATGTGTGTAGAACATACAACATGCTCTATCAGGACTGACACCAGAGGAACTGATGAACTTCAAGAGATACATCTGTAGAGACGAGAGAACCTTCAAGGAACTCTACCAGCAGCTATATGAGTGTGACATCCTGGACCTGGTGGACAAGATGATAGAGGTCGAGGGTAGGTAGCCATGGTGATGGATGGGTGTGTGGGTGGAAGGATGGATGGATGGATGGGTGGGTGGTAGGGGTGGTGGGAAGCACCAGTTTCATCACGATATGATACAATATCGATTATTTGGACAACAATACGATATTTGCCGATATCACAAAGTCTGGCACGATACGATTAGATTAGATTCAGGTGCCTGCGATCGATACGAGACGATATTATATGCCCATTTAACACAATCGGTAACATTTAGATCAACTCAAAAAAGGCAACGGAAATATCATTTGACATTTTTATTTTTTAGCTCTTCCAGACATTTAAATGAAAAACAATCTATTGTTTTTAATACAAATAGACTGTTCCCTGTAAAATGCCACGTTTTGATATATTGAGCTTTAAACTTTAAGTAAACATTTTTCTCACACAACTCACTCACAACACACAACCTAAAACCCCTTCCTCTCCCAAACCGTTCCTACAATTGTTTTATGTTGCATGATGATCATGAATACATTTATTATGTATTGTATTTTTTATGTTTAAATATCAACATTATCTGTCCATCCTCAGTAAATTTACTATAAATAAAATATACTCCTGACTTCATCTGGTCTTTCCAAACGCACGCACACACACACAGAAAGGGAGAATGCCCCTCCCCCTTCCCCAGTCCCCACTAATGCACCTCTGTTGTTCTCTCTATGGCTCTGATCAGGGTTAGCTTAGCTTTGTTAGCTTACGCTAACGTAATGTTAATTTTGGTCTTTAATGCAACGTGGGCATAAAGGAATGGCGAGGATGCAAAGCATGTTAGATTCATTTCACCCGTTGCGGAAAATAACAGCAGGGAATTATTTCGGGTCGCAAAATAGGCACACTCTGTAGCCCTGCTCTCACATGCTACTGCTGTAATCGCCACAGGATTTTCAAAATAAGAGTATTGCAATATGAACCGATCTTTTTAGATTGCATCGATCCTATTGGATCATTGATAATAGATCGATATATCGATCTGGATCGATGTATCGTCCCTCCCATGTGTTCCCCGCCAAAAACGAGTATACTCTTTTTTTGATTATTTAAATTATATTTATTCTTTTATTATTATTATATTAAACAATCAGCCGGACCTTGTTGTGTGATCCTGGTACCTCTGAGTGAATTGGAATTGAAATGACGATCGAATCCCGATAGGTGGCAGTATCGTCTACCTTTTGAACTGGGCTAGTTTACTCTGGGGGGGGTTGCTCACTCACTGCTGGCCAGAGTAGTAGCCACTAGCCTGCGGACTGTCTATGCAATGGCGAGCGAACTATTGGAGATTATTATGAAGAGGACAAAACTATCACACTTATGGATGATAAAGGTGCGTTTTCACCAGACTACATTGGACTCTGCACTTCTGGTAAATCATAAAAATACTATAGTCAAACCGGCCGAGCATGTAACAATATCTGTCGCCGACAACAGAGTTGAGAGCACCCCAGACTAGAGCCAACTATAACGTTCGGCAATGACGATCGCCTAGAGCGAACTATTGGAGATTATTATGAAGAGGACAAACTGTGACGATCCATCCATAACATAATGTGCGTTTTCACCAGACTATGTTGGATTCTAGTATTTTCAAACAGGCTGTTTGGATGTAATGTTAACGTTATCTGTTGGGAACTGCCAGAGCCAACTAACGTTATT
Source organism: Notolepis coatsorum (assembly GCF_963971535.1). NCBI lineage: Eukaryota > Metazoa > Chordata > Actinopteri > Aulopiformes > Paralepididae > Notolepis > Notolepis coatsorum. The sequence continues at coordinate 186,077,783 of NC_140165.1, forward strand.
TATTGTTCCTGTTCTGACTCAGACACTTCGGAGCAAAAGTGGACAGGGTCTTGGTGGATCTGCTGTTAAGGTAACGTCCATTTGACTGAACCCCATCATAAAACATGCCTTTGTAATGATCCCAGCGTCATAAAACAAGTCCGTGAGGGACCCCCCCCCCATAGTGGCTTTGTGAATAGAACCATTCTACTATGGTCATGTTTACCTTTGACCTGGAAATAATATAGGTGTCAGGTGAGCAACCCACACGAAATGCGCATGCTGCACAGAAAACACGTAATATCTCACGTTCCAGGAAACAAGACTGGATTATTTTTAAACAGGACCGGTTTTAGCCTGGGATTGCGCAGGAACAAAGGTATGTAGAAATAAACGGTTTGTTCCCTGTTGCAGTATAAATATTGCGTTTCAAATGAGCCATACTATTGTCTCCATAGCTATAATATAGAATATACGAAGGGTTTGCAAACATCGTGAAAATGGTCAAAAAACGCTGGCGCCAGGGAGTACAGATGGAAAAAGAGCGTGTCAGTCAATGAGTTAAAGTAGAGGAGAAGAAACACATAGGGCTAGATCCACAAAGAATGGATTGCACGGAGCAAGTTGCACCCTTACTTAAAATTCATTATGAATTGAAAATGGGGGACCCTGATGTAAACAAGACGAAAGTCTTTCTCTGGTCTGCATCCCCTTAACAATTGTGTGTATTGAGCCGTACTGTATTGTATCCATTCTGCAATCTGAACATTTTCATTCAATCAATCACCGTGCAGATTGATTCATTGAATGAAAACTTTATTAACAGATTGCAGAATGGATACAATACAGTATGGCTCAATACACACAATTGTTAAGGGGATGCAGACCAGAGAAAGAGTTTCGTCTTGTTTACATCAGGGTCCCCCATTTTCAATTCATAATGAATTTTAAGTAAGGGTGCAACTTGCTCCGTGCAATCCATTCTTTGTGGAACTAGCCCATAGACTCTCATGCGACGATGCTACACGTTTTATAAAAAATGTCTCCTCTTGCATCAAAATGATACAAATGACAAGTGGAAATAGTCTTCATGACTGTTTCTACACAACTGATAGTGTGTGTGTGTGTGTGTCTGTGTGTGTACTGACTGTAGGAGTGAATCACGCTGTGAGTACTGTCGTCAGGCAACTGGCGAACATGAAGAAACTTGCTGAGTCAAAGGAACTGGAGAAGAGGTGCAAGAGAGGTACTGACCAATCAGAGCACCAATGCATGGTACCATGGTTAGGGGTTCAATTCCCTGTGTAGCTCAATTGGTAGAGCAAGGCACTAACACTGCCAATGTTAGGTGTTCAATTCCCTGTGTAGCTGAATGGGTAGAGCAAGGCACTAATGCTGCCAGGGTTAGGGCGGGGTTCAATTCCCTCCATTCCATTTATTATGATAGCTAGTTTGGATAGTCCTCTGGCTGTCTTAAAGTTAATCTGCTGAATTGAAGGACTTCATAAATTAGGAAGCTTCTGTAATCTCCAGGATCCTAAGTGAGGTTAAAGGTGCAGTTCACCCAAACTTCTAAAAAGCATATATTTCCTCTTACCCGCAGTGCTATACAGTATATCCACCCAGATAGTCTTGTTGTGAGATGTGGAGATGTCTACAATGGAGCTGAATGGCACTCGGCTTGTGGTGCTCAATATACCAAAGAAAATACATTTGAAAAACTCAAACGCAATGTCTCTTTCAAAGAAATCATGACCCGGTTACTCCAGGCCATCCACAGACCTTTTGTGATCAGGACCTTGTACACCTTGTTCAAAACCTTCTGAAAATATGTTGTTCTTTTTGGGGTGAACTACCCCTTTAAGATCCTAGCTAAATACTAATTGAGGTTAAGTTCTTGACTAAATACTAACTGAAGTTAAGATCTTGACTAAATACTAACTGAGGTTAAAGTAACGTTAGATTCCTCTTACCTGTGGCCGATGCGTCTGGAGAATTCTTTTTCCAATTATTTGATGTCGATCTGCTAGATCCATTTTCTGTTTGTATGACACAATAAACGCCGAAAGCATATTGATTCTTGCGTCTCGAAAGCGATCCCATGGACTCGAGTGTGTATCTTGATCCACGTTACAAGATATCTCTGCCGGGGGCGGCTAGGTGGTGTAGTGGGCAAGGCGCTCGCCACCAATGCAGGAGACGCTGGGTTCGAGCCCAGCTCTCCGCATTGCTATCAGCTTGGCTGGTCGTTCATACTAACACAATTGGCAGTGTTAGGGGTGGGAAAGCTGATGGGTGGGGATCGGACGTTGTGGACAGCGACTCCTACAGGTCGGTTGGTGCGCCTGCGCAGCAGAATCAGGAAGCGACGGGGGCGGCGTGTCCCTCCCACGCAGACCCCCGCCGCTGAGAGATCGCACTGTGCAGGTGAAAAGATGCGACAGCTGCTTCCTCGAGTACCGGAGGGGACACGTGATGTAAGGCTTCGTCCACATTGTAGCTGGCTTGTGGGAGGCATGGCCTAACAGCGTTCGAGACAGGGGAGGGTAGGATTGGACGATACGAAATTGTGATGGGAGAAAAAATAGAAAATGGGAGAAAAAAGTAGATCAAAAAATAAAAAGATATCTCTGCCGGAGCTTTTTCCCCGATGCACAGAGCGCCACTTCCGGTTTAGAGTGGAGTGCAACTCGCCCGAAATCCACCAGGCGGCGGTATTCAGGCGTTGCAATATCAGACAGGGTCCAGCTGGCTCCCGGAGCCTTCCTGGATGAATTATGAATGCCAATAGCGAATAAAGGAAATAACGATCATAAAAACGAGTTTACTCGTTGTTGGCGCTATTCGATTGGCGAGCAATAACGAGTAAACTCGTTTTTGGCGCAAGATGTGTTAATGTCAACGACACATTGTGGGAAGAATTGTTTGCTCCTCGAATCAGGACAAAAGGATATTGAATATTACACACAGGACAATGAGTTCAAACATCATTTATTGTATTTATTGAATAATCAGAAAGCATAATTACATGAATTATCGGGTGGTCCATGGATCACGACAAGCTTGTTGACTGCAATGCAGTATAGCAGAGTGGCCAAGGAGCTCTCCTTTCCTCTATTCTAAAATGGTCTGATATACTCGTCCACCTAGGGTGTCTTTGCTGGCTGACCAATCAAGTGTGAGACACCTGTGTCCTTTCCCATATATGATCCAGCTCGGACCAGGTCCTCGAGGATGCATAGTTTTGTAACAGAAAGAATGCACAGGTGCCCACCCCGCACTGACCAGCCACCTTTCTGGAGATAAAGGGGCCCCTTTAACCTTGGCCTAAAAGCCTCTCAATGTAAAGGGAAACATAGTGTCCTCAAATGTTTATGATACTGATTGTACTGTAATCCTATTTATCAATGACTTTTAACTTAATTAATGTTCCTAATTAACTAATATATTTATATATGATATAAGCCTAAAGTCTGACGTTAATTTCCGACATAATCCCTCCTGTGGTGCTCTTAAGCACCAAATACATAACTAAACAACCTTATTAAACACCAAACAAAACAAAGAAATTTCTGACTGAGAGTAATGGAGTATGATAAAACATATTAGAATTATAGGCCCCACCATTAATAATAATCCCCCTGTGGGGCTGTCCAGCCCCAAACATTCAATCTAATTTGGACTTATAAATCGCAAATGCCCTTCCAATATACATATCAAGATCCATCAAGCTCAGTCAGTGGTAACATCCTATGAAAATAGAAAACTAGAATATGACTAAACATAACCAGAATTAACGTTAAAAACCACACATAATTGTAATATCAGACCATCATCATGCTTACACTTAAAGTAAGTTACTCATTTATTATGCCAGAGAGTGACCTGTTTGCAGACGGGCACCCCCAACCGCGTGTTACTGTTCCGCAACAGTAAGTTACTTCCGGGGTAGGCCTGATTGGCCCCGACAGGCACGTGACGCGGCAAACTCAGGACGCGCAACGAGGCTGCTGAGAGCTGTCGCGCGGAAATAGGCTGTCTATTGCCATTCTCTAACACAAACTCTAACCTTAACCAGCTCCTTAACAGCGCCTAAACTTAACCGTTCTAACCATAACCAACTCCGAAACAATGCCTAACCTTAACCTTAACCTTAACCATGCCTAACCTTAACCATAGAAAGAATATTGCCATTCTCTAAGACAAACTCTAACCTTAACCAGCTCCTTAACAGCGCCTAAACTTAACCGTTCTAACCTTAACCAACTCCGAAACAATGCCTAACCTTAACCTTAACCTTAACCATGCCTAACCTTAACCGGCGAAAGAATACACGTAAAAAAAAAAATCACGTTAAAAAAAAAAAAATTGATGGGATTCGAACTCGTCAACAACGGACCGCAGGATCGCAGGACCGCTGCTCTGCCAGGTGAGCTGAAGCGCCGAATGAAAATCATGGCGGATTAGGACGGTTACATAATTCCGCAAGCTCTGCCGCTCCGCTCCGCGGAGCATGCCGCGCGGCAGAGAAAGTTGCGCGTCACGTGCCTGTCGGGGCCAATCAGGCCTACCCCGGAAGTAACTTACTGTTGCGGAACAGTTATAGGCCCCCCAACCACCCCCAATCAGGATAATCAACATGACATAGGAAACAACGAAATATTGCAAGAAATACGCTGTTTTCGTGGCCTATATGGCCTAAACATGGCAAGCAAATAACACATACTACATATGGATCCACCCCGAAAAAAGATTTTCAATAACCAACATGATGACAATCATTATTATCACATAGCTGCGTGGTCTGGGGGTCAGGGGATGACTCGTGGGGGGGGGGGGGGGGTTTGTGACAACTTCTGGGGTGGGGGATGGTGACGAGGGGGATGGGGGTCATGGTGATGATGGGGACGGGGGTCGTGGCGATGAGGGGAATGGGGACGATCTCCTGGTGGTCGAGGGGTTGACGACGACTTCCGGGGTTGAGGGGGATGGCGTCGACGTTGAGGTGGATGGCGTTGACCTTGTGGCGTTGAGGTGGATGGCGTTGACCTCGTGGCGTTGAGGTGGATGGCGTTGACCCTTTGGCGTTGAGGCGGATGGCGTTGGTTTTCGTCTGCCAAGTAATCCAAACCAGATCTCCCTCCTCGCAGCGTCTCCAAGGATTCCACCTCCTGCCTGAGAAAATTAGTCCACACAACATTCCACCCCGAACAAAGTTCCACCACTTCTATTTCAGCGTGGGAAAAACAATAGCCAATACGAAGTCCTAAAGACACCCCTGTTCAGCTTAACAATGATGTGTGTCTTAGTGCATACTGTGTATTTCTACAAGCCTGATCCTCAGTGAGTTGGTTGCTGGTCCCATAGACCAGTCTCATCTTCTGGTGGGGTCGGTAGCTGCAGTCCTCGTTGAGTTGGATATGTCCTTTCAGAGACAACTCAAATCAAATCAAATCACCTTCTTTTTCCATCATCATCACTTTCCTCTCCCAACATAGTGTAGTCCCAGGTATGGGTCCCTTTCCACTAAGTTCTCTGTCCAAACTCCTTTTAACAGAACAACCTAGCTTTCTGTTTCCCACTAAGCTATCTGTCCAAACTCCTTTGAACAGACCAACGTAGCCTTCTGCTTCTCTATGCATCTCCTGTTGAGGTGATGCATAACCTTTCTCCTGGTTCTCCTTTATACTTTCTAGATCCTTCTTAATTTCCACTTCAATTCTCTCACTGATGGCCTGGGGATAGAAGCTTCTTCTGAGTCTTTCTGTGCTCGCCTTGAGACTCCGGTATCGCTTGCCTGACCGCAGCAGTTCAAAGAGGCAGTTGTTCGGGTGACTGGAGTCTTTAATGATTCTCTTAGCCTTGCCCTTGCAACGCTTGTTGTAAATGTTCTGGAGGGTGGGGAGCCCCCCTCCAATTGTGCGTTCGGCTGAACGTGTCACTCTTTGTAGTCTGCTTCGGTCTTGTGCAGTGCTATTCCCAAACCAGGAGGTGATGTTGCCGGTCAAGATGCTCTCTATTGTACATGAGTAGAAGTTCTTAAGGATCTTCTGACTGACTTGGAACTTCCTTAGGCGCCTGAGGAAGTAGAGGCGTTGTCGTGCCTTCTTCACAACACTGTCAATGTGTGTGGTCCATGTCAAGTCCTCGGATATGTAGGCTCCGAGGTACTTAAAGCTGTTGACTCTCTCAACCGGTGCCCCGTCGATGCTGAGGGGGCTGTAGTCCTTGACCCCCGACCTCCTGAAGTCCACAATCATCTCCTTTGTTTCGCTGACGTTCAGGGAGAGGCTGTTTTCCTGGCACCATCCCGCCAGGACCTTGACCTCTTCCAGGTAGGCCCTCTCGTCGTTGGCAGAGATCAGGCCCACCACCACTGTGTCGTCAGCAAATTTGATGATTGTATTGCTACTCCGCTGAGCCACACAGTCGTGTGTGTACAGGGAGTAGAGGAGGGGACTCAGAACACAGCCCTGGGGGGCCCCTATGTTGAGGGTGATGGATGAGGAGGTGCAGTTGCCTGCTCTCACCACCTGGGGTCTGCCAGTCAGGAAGTCCAAGACCCACTGGCAGAGGTCATAGTTCAAGCCCAGGTCCCTGAGCTTGGCTATGAGTATGGAGGGGACTATGGTATTGAATGCCGAGCTGTAGTCGATGAATAGCATTCTCATATAGTTCCCCTGCCTTTTGTCCAGGTGTGAATTATAATTATTATAGAATAGAATAAAATAAACTCCCTGAATGACCCCGACGGAAATTTGGCACTACAGATCACACACATTGAACAACAATAAACATTTAGGTAGTCACTAGGGCTAAAATAGGAATAAAAATAATAAAATTAAAATGTAAAATAAAATAGAATAGAGAATGAAATACGGTCTGGCATACACAATCCGGTATGTATATACCGTCTAAAATTCCAAATACACACCCATCCAGCCAAAAATATATGAACATGTACAGTGAATGTACAGTAATAAGTGTGAACATTTAAAGTTATATGTACTTCTATGATAAGGAAATAGTCAGTCAAACTCTCATGCGGTGCTGGAAATGTTAATTTGTATTCTCCTGCTCATTAGTGCTAGTGGCAAAGCGTATATTCAGTTAATTTGACTCACTGTACCCACAGTCTCTTTACCAACATATTCACCATTGTATAGTTGTGTTCCCATTGTCATCTAGCGTACACCAAAGAGATTATGATGGTATTTCCCAGACTAATGTGGAAGTCCCCTCTACCTATTCTGCCTATCTCAAGACTAACCTATCTCACTGTCTTCATGTGGATTAGCGGTAGGATTTTTAAACACTTAACTCAGTAGCGCAGTTACGCCCCCAGCAAGCTGGTTACTTCTCCTGACAGCTCTGAAGTGTACCTGAGACAACTGCTCTAGCCGCAACACCACACAAAAATAATAAATTAAGACAAAAAACAACGCTTTGACCCTTTCAACCTCCGTCCAGTTAAGAGTACCCTTCTCCCATTCGGATGCACTCCTTCCCCTACTCAGATACACCTCTCCCCATAAGGTTTAGGTAGCCCGCTACATCGGAACAACCAGCTCCTTTATTTTTTTATCCACTTTTTCTCCCATTTTCTATATTTTCTCCCATCCCAATTTCGTATCATCCAATTCAACCCTCCCCTGTCACGAACGCTGTTTCTTGCCTCCCACAAGCCGGCTGCAATGTGGACTAAGTCATACATAGCACAAGTCCCCTCCGGTACTTGAGGTAACAGCAGTCGCATCTTTTCACCTGCGCAGCTCGATCTCTCAGTGGCGAGGAGTAACACGTGGGAGGCTCACGCTGCCCCCGACACTTCCTGATTCCACTGCGCAGGCGCACCAACCGACCTGTAGGAGTCGCTGTCCACAACGCCCGATCCCCACCCATCAGTTTCCCACCCCCTAATACGGCCAATGTGTATTAGTACGGACGACCAGCTAAACTGAAAGCAAATGTGGAGCGCTGGGCTCGAACAGGCAAGCCCAGCGTCTCCAGATTTCGTGGCGAGCGCCTTGCCCACTACGCCACATAGCCGCCCCAACCAGCTCCTTTCTTAGGGCTGCCTTGTCTCCGACGCCGGACCCTCTCCCCCAACAGAGATACAGGTCTCCACTTCCAGGCCAAGGTCTCCTCTCGTGAACGGAAGAAGTCCCCTTCTTTTACCTTCGGGCGCAGTATCTTAGGCTGGGTCTCTTTCCAATTCTTAGGTCTTACTACCCAGATTCCTCTGAATCGACACACCTTATTCCTCTGCTTCCCAGTGGTTATTTTCAAACCTGCTGATCACAGAAGCACAACTCGCCTAATAACGCATTCGGTTTCGGCTTATTCTGGCCTGGACTGTACATTGAGCCAGATGCATTTATGGTCTTCATACCATAATGCTATCTGACCGACCGGTGACGCAGTCGATAGCGATCTCACAGTCCGTCATCAAGTCAGGACCCCAAGTGGCTAACTGTCCGTAGTACCTATCAGCCACTCAGTTTAGAAACCGACGGTCTGATCCCCACCCCACTTAGTTATGGGTATGGAAACTTTGACCATTTTCACCAGCCTCGCCTGTTCACAGCAGGTGCTTTGCCCCCTCCGGCGCACTGCCCCTCTGCTAGGTGTGGATTGTCACCCAGTACCACACAGTGCCCACATTTCCTTACATGCGACAGCCATGCCGACTAGACGGTACCACAGTAAGATGTGCTCATCTTTCATAGACACAGAGGCTATTTAAGCATCTCCTCAACGCTATAGCGAATGTTTAACGTGTCCTTGGAATCTTGCGACCCCACTGCCGCCTGTTGTTGAGTAGAGGTTCGGGGAGCCTACCCCCTCCCTACTCAACAAGTCCACTTTGTTGCTATGCCTACCCAGGGAAACTCCACAAACTCCTAAAACCATCACAACTCTTTTAACAGTGTTCCTCAAATGACACAGGGAAAAAACATTCGTTCTTTTGCCACCTTAATCACAACCTAAATATTGTTAGTTACTGATCTTGATAACACACATCCTGAATGACTCAGATATGTTTTAATAACTTAAAAGTCAAACTCAAAGTCTAATTTAAGTGTGATTATAATAGAATACAGTTCTATTGGTATTATCACTATTTAATTTTTGTTAATTTTATTGTGTCACTACACGCTTATCATTAACCTCTTAACCCTGGAGCCTATTTTCTGAAAATCCGCCTAAATACATACCAAAGTAAATGGAATATTTCTCCACTTCTACAGGGTCTATTTGCATGTTCTTGGTATCTAGGGACATCTATGGACCTCAGTGAATGTATTCCCAGTGTCAGAAATATTGTGTCTATTACTATGCTTGCTCAAATTGTGATGAAACAAAGGAGAATATGAATTATGATTTTTCTTTGCCTCTTTGACAGTGAATAACCACCTGCTAATAAAGACTAAACATTAAAACCTGCCACTGATCTTATTCAGTACCTTCTTTTTTTGATATTTAAAGTTTTTTTTATTTTTCTCAAACAAGACAATACATACACGACAAAACAAGACAAGAAATGATAATAATAACAATAACAGCGAGGGGGGGGGGGGGGGGGGTTGCAGAGCGTTACAAAGGTTCAGTAGACAAACTTATTCCAGATAGTGATCTAATAAAGTTCAGGGGACCTTGAAGGCCATCGGGCCTATCACTCTCTTGAAGAGACAGAGCAGCCTGTTCCATCGATAGCAAGTCCATGAAGTCCTTGCGCCAGTTATCCATACTGAAGCAGTTCGGTTTGCGTTCTTTCCAGTTCATTAAAATAATCCGTTTGCATGCTAGAAAAGCCAGTGCTACAGTATTATTTACAATCTTTGCTTGAGCAGTGTCCATTTTTACACCCAATATACACATTATAGGGCAAGGATTAATGTCAATTTGGAGAGTAACTGACAGGTCCTCAGCAATGTCCAACCAAAATTTCCTAACAAGCGGGCAGTGCCACAGCAAGTGCATGAGCGTACCCTCTACTCCACACCCATGCCAGCACAATTTGGGTAGGGTGTGATTCATTTTATTCAATGTACAGGGTGTTATATAGGCCCTGTGTAGTATCTTTAATTGTATAATTTTATATCTAACACATTTTGATATTTTTGTACTATTCCTAAGTGCTGCTTCCCATTGTGTTTCAGATATGGATATACCCATGTCTCGCTCCCATTGGACTTTAGTTTGGGTATTGGTATCAGGGGTGGTTGAACATGATAGTTTATACATTGCAGAAACAATGCCTTTCCTGCCTGTAATTCCCCTTAATGTCTCTTCCATGACTCCGTTTGTTCCTATAGCTATGCCTTTAGACAACAATGATTTAATAACTGATTGTATTTGTAAATAAGATAAAAATTCTGTGTCTTTCAGCCCAAACTGTGTTTTAAGTTCATTAAAAGGTATCATATTTCCCCTTTCGATCACTTGGCCCACCTGTGTTATATTATGTTGTTGCCATACATTATTTTTAAGGATTTTACCTCCTGCAGAGAGCAAAGGGTTTTTCCATAATGGACATGATGGTAAGGAATATCCACTAAAGGTCAGGCGTTTATGTAAGATTTTCACTATTTCACATGAAAATTCTAAAAGCGGATTGTCCAGTCTGGGAGTGATTTTTGGGTTATACCACAACATTGAAAGAGATAGATCTTTGTTATGTTCTTCTATAATTTGTTCTTCAAGCCATTCCCAGCTGCCAATCTGTCTCACACTATTGTAAGCCCACTGCAAGGGGTATCTTGAGTTATATGCTATGTAATATTGGTGGATATCTGGTAGTCCTATTCCTCCACTATTTCTTGGTTTTATAAGTTTTTTATGGCTGATTCTAGGTTTTCTGTTGTTCCATAGGAAGCCAGAGAATAATTTGTTTATTTCTTTGAACCAACTAGGAGGGAACTTTAAAGGTATAGAGGACATCAAAAAAGCTAGCCTTGGTAACAAATTCATTTTTATAATATCAGATCTGCCCCAAAGGGATAAAGGCAAGACTGTCCATCTTTTGATGTCCTCCTTTATATTCTTTAAAAGGTCAGATGTATTTAACTCAACCATTTTTTTCAATGGGAGATCGGATTTTAATTCCCAGGTATTTAATTCCTTTTGGCTTCCAATTGAAAGGAGCAGAACCCAGATGTGATTGAAAAGTTAGGTTGTTAAGTGGAATAGCTTCACTTTTACTATAATTCACTTTATAGCCCGAACATTTACCAAATGTATCTATACGCTTTAGCACTTGAGAGATGGAATGGCTAGGATTTGTTAGTGTTAATAATATATCATCAGCAAACAGGCTGGCCTTATACTCACAACTACCAATACGAATACCACTGATTTCTTTATGAGCACGTATAGCACAGGCAAGTGGTTCGAGGGAAAGAATAAAAATGTGCGGTGAAACCGGACATCCTTGGCGGGTAGATCGATAGAGATGGAATGGATCAGACCTTATACCATTTGTTCTGACTGACGTAACCGGTTCATGGTAAAGTGCCTTTATCCAGTTCATGAGAACCGGACCAAATCTGTATTTAGGTAGTACATAAAACAGATATTTCCACTCCACTCGATCAAAGGCTTTCTCAGCATCCAGCGATATTGCCATCGCTGGATGATGGGAGGCCCCCGCCCTTGACATGACATGCATTAGCCTCCTCATGTTATTTGAAGCTAGACGACCCTTTACAAAGCCAGCCTGATCAATATGAATCAATGAGGCTATAACATTTTCCAATCGCCCTGCAAGGACCTTTGCAAACAACTTATAATCATTATTTAAAATACTCAAAGGTCTGAAATTACACATTTGCAAGTGATCCTTGCCAGGTTTTGGAATCAATGAAATTGTAGCTTGCCGCATGGTTAGCGGCATGGATTGATTGGCCACTATATCATTAAACAGCAATATTAGAAGTGGTGTAAGAGTGACTTGGAAACACTTAAGAAATTCACTTGTATAACCATCATCACCCGGTGTTTTACCGGTTGAGAGGGATTTGATAGCTGATTTAATTTCATTTTCCGTGATGGGTGTATCTAGTGATTCCCTTTCTTCTTCAGAGAGGGTTGGGAGATTTATATCTCTGAAAATGTTTTTCATTTCCACTTCACTCGTACAACATTCTGATTTATACAGTGTGCTATAAAATTTTGTGAATGCTTTATTGATTTGAAGTTGTTCACAAATCAGAGAGCCATCTTCATCATATATGCTAGAGATTGATTGGCGATTTTCTTGCTGCTTCAGTCTGAGAGCAAGCATTTTACCAGCCTTATCGCCAGATTCATAATATTTTCGACGCAACTGAAAGAGGGCAAATGCATTTTCCTCATGTAGAATTGCTTGTAATTCTGTTTTTATAACCAACACTGCTTTTTTCAGTTCTAAATTGTCAGGGTCCAACATATGACTAGTTTCCAAGGACTTAAGTTCAGTAATCAGACCATGTTTCCTTGCCATTTTTTCCTTTTTCTTAGCTGTTGAGTAGCTTATAATCCAGCCCCTACAGGTTGCCTTATAAGCCTCCCATACCGTCTGCACTGACTGGACTGATGTAAGATTAATACTAATGTACTCCTGTGTTTTCTCCTCAATCATAGACACAAAAACTTGATCTTTCAATAAGGAGTTATTAAATCTCCATTGTTTGGTTTTATTGTTAATTACAGCAGGAGTAAAAAGGACTGACAGGGGCGCATGGTCTGATAAAAGTATGTTATGAATTTTGCAATCAATTACATTACCCACCAAGGATTGTGAGAAGAGAAAATAGTCAATCCTGGAATATGAATTATGAGCGTGGGAGTAAAAAGTATATTCACGTGTGTCAGGGTTGACAACACGCCAAATATCGGTTAATGCAAGTGAGTTTTGCATTTCTTTAAGTGCACTTGACAATGCTCCGTCTAGTGGGAGGGGACGCCCAGACCTATCAATCGAGGCATTGCTAACCAAATTTAGGTCCCCACCCATCAGAATGGGATAATCTGCAAATTCTGCCAGCACCAGATTCAGCTTTGACAAAAAAGTATTCTGTCCCGTATTAGGAGCATATACATTTACTAAGGTACATTTTTCATTTAGTAAAATACCTGACAAAATTATATATCTACCATCTTTATCAACTATTTGTTTTGAAAGTTTAAATGATATTTTCTTTGAAATCAGGATCCTTACCCCTCTAGAGGCTCCACTGCCTGGTGCTGAGAACACTTGACCTACCCATCTTTGTTTCAATTTAACTGATTCTATTTCATTAAGATGAGTCTCCTGGAGCATTGCCAAATCACATGATAGGGATTTCAAATATGTAATAATTTTATATCTTTTCGTTTGAAATACCTTTCACATTCCAGCTAATCAGATTTACATGATTAGGTCCCATTATTTTTATCAAGCAACTTTACAGCTTCCTCCTTGTAAACTATGCAACAACATGTATGGATAGACAAAAAAATAAAAAGTACAAGACATACACATACATAAAGTAAGCCATTAGGCAAAGGAAAAACGGTAAACAAAACAGAGATAGACTTAATGTCCATCCCTTGTCCGCGAGCAGAGCAGGCGCGGCCGTGCTGTATCCTACACAGCTCCGTTCTCAAGGTTCAATCAACTTGCGCAAATAAAAAAAAATACGCGATGCGGGCACCAGCGTTATGTTTATGAGGGAGAGAGTGTGATTAGTTCATTTTCCACTTGTTCATTGTGTAACACATAAATAATATCTCAATTCCATCAGTCCCACTCCCAGCCGTAAAGCATAATGAATGAAGGTATAGAAGAAAAAATAAAAAATAAAGCAGGAGGGCTTACAGTGACGCTGGTGCAGTTATGCCTCTGGTCATCTCACTCATGTCAACCAAAGATCTTGGGTAATCGTTTCTTCAAATCTTCATCAGCCTCCGATGCGTTGTTGTAGATATATTTCACCTCATCAATGGTGATAACGAGCCTCGCTGGGTAAAGTATTCCATAGCGCAGGGACGTTTCTTTGCGGAGTTTCGCTCTGATGTCATCATATTCTGCGCGCTTTTTTTTAATCTCCGTTGGTAGATCCTGGAAGACTCTCAGTGGTTGTCCTTGCCAGGATAGTTGCCTTTTCTCCGCCACGGCCTGGAGGATCCTCTGTCTGTCGCTCCATCTCCGTATGCGCACCAGATACGGCCGCGGTGGCTCACCTGGAGCCGGGCGGGGACGTGGGCTACGGTGCTGTCTTTCAATTTCTGGTGTTGGCTCGTCGTCTTTACCATCCAGAATATATTTTAATATGTCGGCCATCATCTTGTCTGGGTTGCCTGTCTCCAGTCCTTCTGCCAGGCCAACAAAGATCAGATTATTTCTCCGATTTTGTGCTTCCAAGTTACTAAACTTTGTTTGTAGCGTGTTCAGTTCTTTGGCTTGGACCTGCAGGGTTTTACTATTGGCCGCACACTGGTCTTCTAGATCTCCGATTCTTCCTTCTGCATTAGAGACTCTGTTCAGAATAGCCCGTGTCTCTTTTTTTAGGTCTTTCATTGAATTGCCAAGTTCATCCAGTCTTCTTTCAACCGATAATTTAAGGTCGCTCACCTCCGTTAGGAGTAGCTGCGCCCAGGCAGGTGTGTCCTCGCTTGACATGATTTGTTTGATTGCTGCACGCCGTTCACCTTTCTTTGTCTGGGTTCGGGTTTCTCGGCAAGAGCCAGAAATAGACATGCAGACAGGCAACTATGTTTGAACAAAATAATCCAGTTCTTCAGTTTAAATAGATGATCATTTAGAAGCAAAATACTATATTTTAAGAACAGAGCTGTGCAGAGCACTCGGCACGCCATTCCTCTCAGTCACGTGACGTCATCACACATCAGTACCTTCTTGAGATCATGTGTACAATAGATCTAAGGAAATTAATAAAGGGAAGATGATTAAACAGAAGGTTCTGTAGATACAGTACTGCATTCTCCCATCCGGACCATATGTCATTTGAAATATTATTATAGAAAATAGAACAGCAGGCTTCTAAATTACCTTATTATAGCCAATTCGCACATTTATATATATACACATTATCTTTCAGATGGCCGAGTTCAATTTGGATTTAGTATCACCAGGCGTGCATAAGAACAGATAATGAAATCTACTGTAATCTACTGTACTTTTTTTTCTTTCTTTTTATTACATGTGCACGCTTTTGAAACTAATTTCAGATCTTTGGCGTCAATTGTCATGGGGATTGGTATTGTCACTGGGACTATCCGTCGTTTCCCGGAGACACCAAGAGTATTGATTGATGAATTAGAGAGGGGGAGACTGCAGTCTTTACTCCCAATGCAGCTATAAGTTAGGGATGTGCATCTCCATCACTGAGGCCGATGCGATGCGCATCTCGATACGGTGCCAACGATACGATACATTAACGATACATTTGAAGCACCGGGCGATGTGATACGATTCACCCCCTGTTGAGATACGATACGATTCGATACGATTTGATTCAACATAATGCAAAATAATGATACAATTTTATGGTATGACAGAGGATTTGGTTGTATTCCTTATATGCAGCTTATATTATTATTAAAAATAAAAGAATCTAGGGCGGTCAGGTGGCGTAGCGGAGATTGCGTTCGTCACCAACACCGGAGACGCTGGATTTGCCTGTTCGAATCCAGCTCACAGCTCCGGCGTTGTCACCAGCTTGGCTGGCCGTTCACACTAATACAATTGGCTGTATTAGAGGGTGGGAAAGCTGGCGGGGTGGGTCCGGGTCGTTGTAAACAGCGACTCCTACAGTTCGGTCGGGGCGCCTGCTCAGCGCGGATAGGATCTAAGGGGGGTAGTGTGATCCTTCCACACGTTACACCCTCTCAGTGAGAGTCCGCGCTGCCAGGTGAAAAGAAGCGGTTGATTGGCTAGACGTGTGTCGGAGGAAGCACGTGATAGCCTCCACTCTCCCAGACCGACTGTGGGGGGTAAGTGCGCAGCGACCAGGAAGGGGATTGGGAATTGGCATAACGACTAACATTGGGATGGGAGAAAATCAGAGGAAAAAGGAGGGGGAAAAAGATCAAAAAAAAAAAATATATATATAAATAAAATAATCTACTGTAAAACAATTTATATAAAAACTCTTGGGTGCCTAAGAAGACTTTTGCATAGTACTGTCTTTTCTATCCACTTCAGCTAAAAACACACACACAATGTGCATACACACTACTGTGAGACAATAATGATCATACACAAAGGGATAATGGCTTATAGCAGACTTAATGATTTTATAATATTTCAGATAATGAAATTAAATGTTTATCATCAACTATCCAATTAGATTTTATATTGTAACGTTTGGCCACTTTAAATCATTGAACAGAGAGAGCGAAAGAGAGAGAGAGAGAGAGCCCCTCTAGTCTGAGTTGCCATTGACAGTTGATGATGTCACACACACTAGACTCGGATGTCAACAACACACGGAGCCTGCCTGGATGCCCGATGCATGAAGCGATATACTTAAGAAACGAAATACTTAAGAAACGAATAGCCAATAAATGTGAAGTTATCTTTGAACCCCTGTTGTCAAGCGTCTTCAATATACCCCCGCCCCTCCTCACTAATGGAACTGGTGTTGCAGAGTCACGTTAGTTAGTTATTTAGACACTGTAGTTTAGCGTTAGCTGAACGGCTAACTGGCGTTAGCCAGAGGCTACTAGCGTTAGCCATGTTGATCAATTCTATTCATGTCTCCTCCTCAACTTCCACTGTTTGTTGATAACTGTGACGCGGCTCTCGCCTTATGTAGTAGCGAAGCAATAGTATCTGCTGTGTGTGCAGTCACAGTGCACTGCTGACAGAAGTGGATGAGAGGAAATTATATGAATGCATCGGTGCAAAGACGCTACAACAAGATGCATCGCAAGTTCAGCCTGAAATTTTGCCGATGCGGACTTATTCCACCGGTGCACTCGCATCGTGAACGTTTATGCCGGCGTACTGATGCAAATCGATGACTCGTCACATCACTACTATAAGTGGCCCCGGTGTCAATCATGAAATTGTGATCTTCATTGTTGATTGTAACTGGTACAGTGGGACTTTCACGAGGATCTGCGGATAATGTCAGGTATATCTCCCCCTCTAGTTTCCCAGGGCTGTACGCTAAGCTTTTTCACTAGGGGCACACTTGCCCCTAAATGAGACATTTTTAAATAACAATTTTACCATTATTTATATCGATTGTTTTTGATTAAATTCTTTTATTTTATTTTTAATTTTATATATTCTTTTTTAATAAAATATATATATTATATAATCATACTTGTAGTTGTATTATCTGCGAGACATCGCCACCACGCAACAAGTCAAAATGCTCGCTATATGCAACCAGCTCCACTGTCTGTGTGTACTCGAGTAGCCTCCAGCTACGGCCAGGATTCTCCGGAGCTGCAGCTGGACCCTATACTGTAGCCTCCAGCTACGGCCAGGATTATCCGGCGCTGCAGCTGGACCCTATTGACTATATTCAGCGTGCCCTCAGCTCGAATACGCATCGACTCAGTGTTATAAGACATTGATATCAGGAGCTATCTGTAGCTATTTAGTTTAATGGGACGTTTCGTTTTGAACAGTGAGCTAACGTGAGCTATCATGCACTACTAGACTTGCTGGAGGCGCATTTGTTGATATCAGGAGCTATCAGTAGCTAGCCGGCTGGCAGGCTCACCGAGGTCCCAGTGTCCCACTAGAGACTAGTGTTTACAACAGCCACGGGTGCGGGAGGGAGGAGGAGCAGCAGACGCCGCAGCTCTCTCCGTGTGTCTGAGTTCAGTTCAGTTCGGCTCACTATAAGAGGTCGAACGCGTCGAAAATATGAAGCAATACTAACTTTACTTTTCTTCATAGCTAAATCAGACAGTCAGCCAGTCTATCAGAGTGAGTGCTCAGTCGATTGTTCCCGCTGATCATACCTGCTGAGTGCTCACTGCTCAGCTCGCGTGAGTGACGTCGTCACGTCATCACACGCCTTGGATAATTTAGGAGTGAAATGCGAATGCAAGGCTTGAAAGCACTACTCGCAAGCCCGCCCCCAGATAATATTTACCAATCGCAACGGCCAATTAAAGGGGCAATTCGCGATCATCTCGTCGCAGTGTACAGCCCTGCCTCCCTTTTTGTTTTGGATACCCAGTCTGGTCCCGCTTTGACCCTTTCAACCTCCGTCCAGTTAAGAGTACCCCTCTCCCGTTCGGATGCACTCCTTCCCCTACTCGGATACACCTCTCCCCATAAGGTTTAGGTAGCCCGCTACATTGGAACAACCAGCTCTTTTCTTAGGGCTGCCTTGTCTCCGACGCCGGACCCTCTCCCCCAACAGAGATACAGGTCTCCACTTCCAGGCCAAGGTCTCCTCTCGTGAACGGAAGAAGTCCCCTTCTTTTACCTTCGGGCGCAGTATCTTAGGCTGGGTCTCTTTCCAATTCTTAGGTCTTACTACCCAGATTCCTCTGAATCGACACACCTTATCCCTCTGCTTCCCAGTGGTTCTTTTCAAACCTGCTGATCACAGAAGCACAACTCTCCTAATAACGCATTCGGTTTCGGCTTATTGTGGCCTGACTGTACATTGAGCCAGATGCATTTATGGTCTTCATACCATAATGCTATCTGACCGACCGGTGACTCAGTCGATAGCGATCTCACAGTCCGTCATCAAGTCAGGACCCCAAGTGGCTAACTGTCCGTAGTACCTATCAGCCACTCAGTTTAGAAACCGACGGTCTGATCCCCACCCCACTTAGCTATGGGTATGGAAACTTTGACCGTTTTCACCAGCCTCGCCTGTTCACAGCAGGTGCTTTGCCCCCTCCGGCGCACTGCCCCTCTGCTAGGTGTGGATTGTCACCCAGTACCACACAGTGCCCACATTTCCTTACATGCGACATCTGTGCCGACTAGGCGGTACCAGATTAAGATGTGCTCATCTTTCATAGACACGGAGGCTATTTCAGCATCTCCTCAACGCTATAGCAAGTGTTTAACATGCCATCGGAACCTTACGATTCCACTGCCGCCTGTTCTGGACTAAGGTTCGGGGGGCCTAATCCCCTCCCTAGTCCAGCTTGCTTGCAGCCCCAACATTGTGCTCGATCAAACTAATTTCTCTGTCCTTGTCGTGGAGGTCTTTGATTGTAGTGAGTATAACGTGTGCCACCACCTCTGCCCCTCCCTCCTGGTCTCCTTTGCATCATTCTTCCTTGTTGTGGGAAAGTGTTGTAATCCCCTGACCTTGCCCTTCCCACACCATTCTGTGGCTGCTTGTTGATTTCTTGGGGGAAACCTGTGGTCATTACAGGTGTTTGCAGCTGTGTTGTATCAAAAGTCCTGTCTTTCTTTTGTTGTGACATTGTGCTAATTATAACAGTTTTTATGTATTTGTTCAAATTTAAATATATATGATGTATATATATTTTTCATATGAATGACAGATATATATATATATACATATATCTATATCTATATATATATATATATTTTTTTTTTAATACTGAGCCAGGCTCAATGTAACACTTAAAAATCAAACTCTGATCTAATTTAGGTATGATTTATCATAGAATACAGTAGCATCAACTGTGAGGGCTTATAATATAGTCCCCCCGAAGTCGGATTAAGTTTTGTAGTCTAATTTCATAAAGAAGCACTAAACGCAAGTAAACAAATTTGACCAAATTGACTGATTTACTGAAATGCAACTGATTTCTTTTATCAATCTAAGCCAATTACAATGTTCCACTAATACCACAAATCACGTGTAATTGGTGTATAATCTTGACTTAATCGCGGGAGAACAATGATTCAAGTTATAGCATGGGCCAGGTTTATTTATAAATGTTCTAAATTACAAACCTAAACTGCAAAGTCCAAGCACAAGGTAAAATGACTATCTAAAGTTTTAATTGCAGAATTGTAATTGAGTATGGCCAGGCTTTAGTTTTAGATGCAACACTAAATAAAGTCTAGTTTAAATTTGGATGTGGCACAAAAGTACATTTCAAATATGTTAACCCTGCTTTTACTATCAAACCTACCAATTTAATAGAAGCAACAACCTTCTAAACATGCAACCTTCTGTTTAAAAGGCTACAGTCAAACATGCAAAGCCGGCTACTCAAAATGTACCTTATCTAAAATTGAAAACACAAGTTTTATCGATCAATCAATCAATCAGATGTACTTATATAGCACATTTAACATGCCACGTGTCAACCCAAGTGCTGTACAGAGGGTTGATACATAGGGTTTTGAGCCTAGATTTGAAGGCATCTATCGAGGGGGCAAGCCTAATGGAGGTGGGGCTGCTGTTCCACAGTTTAGACAACAAAGGCACGTCCCCCCCGAGCTTAAGGTTAGACCTCCGGACTGTCAGGAGCCTCTGATCGGCTGACCATTAAGGGTTTTAAAAACAAATAGGAGAACCTTAAAATCTATCCTGTAGTGTACTGGAAGCTAATGAAGGGAGGCAAGGACAGGGGTGATGTGGTCTATTTTTTATTATTTTATGTTTATAAATATTGTAAATCTCCCAATTTTAATTTTTTTTGTTTATACCCTGTGATCCAACAAGAAGTGGTCCGTCCACTTAAAATTTGACAAATACTGCCCTACATCCACTCCACAGTGCTGTGTACCTGTCCTATGTGTGACAATGTAATGATTAACCTCAGCCCGCCACCGTGCAGGGCCTGTTATCAGTTCTCTGTCTCAGTGACCTCAGACATGTGGTTTGCCTGAAGACACCATCTAAATGTTCGTCTGTAGTTTCAAGTTGAAGTTTCAAGTTTTGTTTATCAATTTATTATGACATTCAACTATGACACACAAATCCGACACTGCAATGCCCGGTGTGCACTGACCTCACAGCTCGCAATCTCGCCGCGGCCGCAGGAGAGAGGGGAGCCACTCAATCAATACTCACTATTTGCACAGCAGCGCAAGATCAGCATTGAATCACAGATAAGCGATAACTCAAATCAACGATATAAAGTTTACTATACAAGGTACACGTACATTACAGTAAAATGCTTGGTTCTGTATAACAATACTTAGCTAAATACTTAATTTAGAATGCAGATGATACAACCTATAGTTATTTAAATTTAAATATAGCTCTCAGGGTCAATTTGCCCTGGTGCTGAAAGTGTAATGATTACCCACTATGTATGTTGGGAGCACCGAGGGGGGCCATTCGAGGGTTGACCTATAGATAACGCAGCTAGCCCGCTTGCCTGTTATCAGTCCTGTGTCTTTACTTTACTCTTTACAGACTACTTTAAAGTTTGATCTTTTGTATTTTTATACCCTTGATAAAACATTTTGCCAAATAGAATTTTTATAGGGACCAAATAGATGATCGCTTGCCAAATTTTATGTACTATATTCCTTCCTTAAATTGAATTATGGATCGTCCTAGAAACTGTTTGATGATATAAAATCAATCTTATTATGGTACACGCTTATGCTATTCAAATGCCAACAAGATAAGCATTCAAATGAACACAAATTACATCAAACATACTGTAGCTATTTAAGCAAAATAGCACAGTAGGTATACATTTACAAATAACAAAACATTCAATCTTTCCTCCTCACACACTTTCTCACATGTCTGCAGACCTTTCAAATTCATTCAATCATTAATTTCCATCAGCAAACAGTGAGAGAGCAGGGGGTTTGTGTGTGTATAGATTTAGATAAAATTACAGAGAGATATGGTTTGATAGACAAATATGAGAGAAAATGAATGTGCTTATCAGTATATACTATTATTCTTTTTTCCAGTATGGTCCTGTAATTTCGATTTGTTTATACACATAAATGTATATACAAAATAAACGTTTTCTACAAAGAGGTATTTAATTGAGCTGCTCCTTGTTTTCAAAAGAGAAAAAAAAAAAAAAAATAAGAGAGATTTTCTCCTTGAATTGACTTTATCAATTAATTATTTTGTTTAAATTGACTGATATACAGCAAACAAGATGAATAAGATCTTTCTAGATGTCCATTTCCCATGTACAAACGAGTCCCGTTACAATCTCCCAGGTCATAGGCCACTCTGCGCTCCACACAGCAACCAGAACTCTTTTCAAAGTGTCACTCTCACTCTGTTCTCCCTCCACCGCTCTCTGGTTTCGAGATTCAAGCAAAGGCTGTCAGCAGTTACCCAGAGTGATACCTATTAATGAGCCACAGCCCAAGACCCTCTCTGTCACATACGGAAATGGAACAATCCAGGTTTTGAAAAACCAAAACTCAAATTTGCGCTGAAGTATGTGTGTGTGTGTAAAGGGAGATAGAGAGAGAGAGAGGTGTGTGTGTATGTAGGATTGATAACACAATCCGCTGTAATAGCTGACTTCACTTCAAACACGGCTGCAGCCAAAAAAATGTAATAAATAGAAGAACAGCGTGCACCACTGATACTAGAGCTGGCCAGCATTAATCAATACTGTAGCCTGTTTACCAAGGCTGTAGCCTGTTTACCAAGGCTTTTCCTTCACACTGAAAGGAATAAATAAATTCAGTAGTCTGTTTACCAAGACTGTAGCCTGTCTACCAAGGTTTTTCCTTCACACTGAAAGGAATAAATAAATTCAGTAGTCTGTTTACCAAAACTGTAGCCTGTCTACCAAGGCTTTTCCTTTACACTGAAAGGAATACATTTAAAATAATAATAATAATAATAATAATAATAATAATAATAATAATAATAAAAAAAAACGCACCAATTTTACCAGATTAGCCCAAAGCAAACCATTCAAACAATACAACACATTAACTCATTATCCAATACTGTAGGTTTTTTGGAGGAGAGGCCCGGAGATTACTCACAGAATGAAAATATTGAACCCAGAGCAAATAAACATATGTCAGCAAGGTGTTTGCTTACCTTAATCCTGGTCTCTGAATTCAGTACCCGCCCTGATGAGTAGCTCCGTTAATGGCCTCTGACCTCTCCTGGCTGTTGGCTTGCCAATAATGTGGGAAGAATTGTTTGCTCCTCGAATCAGGACAAAAGGATATCGAATATTACACACAGGACAATGAGTTCAAACATCATGTATTGTATTTATTGAATCATCAGAAAGCATAATTACATGAATTATCGGGTGGTCCATGGATCACGACAAGCTTGTTGACTGCAATGCAGTATAGCAGAGTGGCCAAGGAGCTCTCCTTTCCTCTATTCTAAAATGGTCTGATATACTCGTCCACCTAGGGTGTCTTCGCTGGCTGACCAATCAAGTGTGAGACACCTGTGTCCTTTCCCATATATGATCCAGCTCGGACCAGGTCCTCGAGGATGCATAGTTATGTAACAGAAAAAATGCACAGGTGCCCACCCCGCACTGACCAGCCACCTTTCTGGAGATAAAGGGGCCCCTTTAACCTTGGCCTAAAAGCCTCTCAATGTAAAGGGAAACATAGTGTCCTCAAATGTTTATGATACTGATTGTACTATAATCCTATTTATCAATGACTTTTAACTTAATTAATGTTCCTAATTAACTAATATATTTATATATGATATAAGCCTAAAGTCTGACGTTAATTTCCGACAACATGCACAATACATGTTTTCAAACTCTCTTTGGGTGTTTGCAATTTATGGGGAGTATATGTCTCTGATATCTTGGTACAGTGGGCAGGTTGTTAGAAAGTGTAGCTCAGTTTCCACCTCTGCTCTGACATGGCTGTTAGCCTAGCCACAGAGCATCTTTAGAGGAGAGGCTCCGAATGAATCCGGTACACAGACATGCAGCCAATGGGACACTGGCTCTGTTCATGGTCACGAATGGATTCCAGCTTCATTTATTTACTACAGATGACAAACGTGTTGTTTCCGTTTTTCTTTTTGACATACTTGCGCCACACGGAACAACTGATCACTACAGCCCAGCATCATATTACTGCTACTCTCTTGAAACACCACTATCTCCAAACTGCCACTCCTCTCGAAACTTTCTTTTATGTGCTCGCGCTGCCGCGGTTTGTTTTCTTTTTAGTGGTCGGCTTACTCCTTCCATATTTCCACATATTTGTAAGTAACCCATTTAACGTTATTAAGCTAACGTTAGCTAATCGTCGGACATAATGTTAGCTCCCTAGGCTACAGTGCAAGCCGGCACAGTCAGGACAGAAGAGTAGCGGATGTGACGTCGGTAAACAAGCCACAAATTAGGCTGTTATGTAAGACCAAAACACACCGCAGAGCGGGTCTTCTTCAAAACGGGGGACACAGTGACTGTGGAGCGGCCTCGGCTCTTACCAGAGAGAGTGAACGGGTTAATCTTTCTGAAAAAGAACTGCTAGAATACTCAATCAGCAGCAGTAGTTCAGAGTAGTTCATTGCTGCTAGATTGTTTGTTTGTTTAATCAGTTGTAAAATACTTTCATTTATTTGTTATTTAAATATATAGATGTGTATTCAAAAAAAATTTGATCAGCAGAATAGTTAATTGCTGCTAGAGTGGTTTGTTTACCCTTGTTTTATACTTGTTTTTTTTGTAAAATACAATACCTTTATTTATTTTGTATTTAAATATATAGATGTGTACCTTTTTAGTTAATTTGTAAAACATATTTTTTAAATAAACAACATTTATTTAAAGATATGTGTGTGACTGTGTATATATATTTATATGTTCTAAATAAATAATAATAACTATTTTTATAGCACCTTTCATACAGGATTGCAGTTTACATCAGTAAGATGTAAATAATAATAATACATAATTAATTTATTAAGTTTGGAATCTTTTTTACAACTGAGGTAGGTAGATTACATTTGACTAAAGACTAAAGTACAGAAAAAAGGTACCGGTATCGATTCACAGGTACCGGTATCGGTTCAAATGTGAAAGGTACCCATCCCTAATCTTGACTAAATACTAACTGAGGTTAAAATCTTGACTAAATACTAACTGCACTTAGGGACCAGTCGTCTGTAATGCGAAACAAAAATCAAAATGGCTCCTAAAGTGGAGATGAGATAAGATGAGTCTGTACTGAGTGAGGAGACACAGCTAAGATAAGATGTTTCTCTCTCTCCCTCACGCGTGTATGCTTTTACCAACCCAGTTGTGTTTCCGGGTGCGAGTTTTGCGCTCTGATTGGCCAGGTCGTGAGACAGCAAGTTCTGCGCCTATTTCCGGGTCTAACAGCCTGCAAACTACCTGGCGTTCTATCGCCATGCTCTAAGACAAACGCTAACCTTAACCAACTTCGAAAGAGTGCCTAAACTTAACCGTCGAAAGAAGGGCAGGCGTTCTATCGCCATGCTCTAAGACAAACTCTAACCTTAACCAACTTCGAAAGAGCGCCTAAGCTTAACCAGTGTAGACACTTGTGGTCCCACGATTGGGCGTACATGTCACATGACCAGAAATTACCTGGCCAATCAGAGACGTGGAAACACAACTGGGTTGGTAAAAGCATTCACGCCTCCCTCACACATCCCTCACTCTTTCTCCCTCTCCTCTCTTCTCCCCCCTTCTCTCTCCTCCCCCCTCTTTCTCTCCTTTCTCCTCTTTTTCTCTCCCTCCCCCACTCTCCCTCTCCTCTCTCCCCTCTCCTCTCTATCTCCTCTCTCTCCCTCCCCATCCTTCTCTCCCCCATCTATCTCCCCCTCCTCTCTCGCTCTCTCTCCCTCTCCCATCCTTCTCTCTCTCCTCTGCTCTCCCCTCTCTCCCCCCATCTATCTCTCTCCTCTCTCCCCTCTCTCTCCTCTTCTCCTCTCCTCTCTTTCGCTCTCCCTCCTCCCTCTCTCCCTCCCCCTCTATCCTTCCCCCATCCTTATATCTCTCCTCTCCCCATCTATCTCCCTCTCCTCTCTCTCCCTCCCTCTCCTCTCTCCCCCCCCTCCATCTCCCTCTCCTCTCTCTCCCTCCCTCTCCCACTCCCCCTCCCCCCTCTCTCTTCTCCCCTCTCTATCTCCTCTCTCTCCCTCCCCATCCTTCTCTCTCTTCTCTCCCCCATCTATCTCCCTCTCCTCTCTCGCTCTCCCTCTCCTCTCTCCCCCCCCTCCATCTCCCCTCTTCTCCTTTCCTCTCTCTCCCCTCTCTCTGTCCTCTCCCACTCCCTCTCTTCTCTCTCCTCCCCCATCCTTCTCCCTCTCCTCTCCTCTCCCCCATCTATCTCCCTCTCTTCTCTCACTCTCCCTCTCCTCTCCCTCCCCTCCATCTCCCCTCCTCTCTCCCCTCTCTGTCCTCTCCCACTCCCTCTCCTCTCTCTTCTCCTCTCTCTCTATCTTCTCTCTCCTCCCCCATCCTTCTCCCTCTCCTCTCCTCTATATATCTCCCTCTCATCTCTCGCTCTTTCTCTCCCTCTCTCTCTCCTCTCTCCCTCTCCTCTTTCTTTCTCCCTCTCCTCTCTCTCTCCTCTCTGTCCTCTCTCTCTCTCCCTCTTCCTTCTCTCCTCTCTCTCACACCATGTCTCTCCATCACAGTGATGCTCCAGTTTAGAATCAAGGTTACCTTGATCAGGAAGCATGCTGTCCTGTTCGAGGGCGTGGTGCAGTCCGGACGCCAGAAGAAACTCAGACACATCTATGTGGAGCCTGAGATCTCCAGGTGCGGCCTTGGAGGCATCGACCCCTGGCACGAAATCCGACAGTTCCTGCCCCCTCCTCCGCCCCTGCCCGGATCGGATACCTTTGTAAAGGTCAACAACCTGTTCCGCTTGAGGAAGGACAGCGGGGATTTTGTGAGGACACTGCTGACCACGGCACTGCCCGGATACGGCCTGTCCGTCCTCGTAGCGAAGTTCTCCTTGGATTGGGCTGAGGAGAGAGCCAATAAGGTGAGGACAATATAAGGAGCTATACAAGATTAGAAAAGTTAAAGTTGCTATAGATAACATTCAGCCACTAGATCACCAGTATGTCATTTATCCAATCAGGTACATTCCATGTGGGGAAATGGGTATTAGGGAGGGGATACATGTCCGCAACATGTAAACAACCACATTCATTTTGGACCCGCGAACAAAATACTAATTCTATCTATAGTACCTTTTAAGATGAGATGTAGAGAATAGCAAAATTTTAAAAGTGGTCAAGTTAATTCTGCCTTTGGCAATTGAACCCTTATTCCAAATACTGAGTATGAAAGGTTAAATGATACATTCTGAATGAAGAAATTGAAGGCAAAGTTCAGGGTATTTGGAAGCCAATCCTATTGATACCGTCTGATTCCTCTCTTATAATAATCTGAGAGAATGGACGGGACTTATTTTCTCTACATCTCTACTCAGGATGATGTGATGTGTTTACTGAATGGGAAAGGGACTGCATTTATATTTATACAATTCTCAGAGAATTGAGAAAACAAGTCAAATCTGTTAAAATAAGAAATACAACTATGCAAATCAACAAGTAAAGTCAGTTAAAATAGAAATACAACCATGCAAATCAACAAGTAAAGTCAGTTCAAATAGAAATATAAATGTACAAATCAACAAGTAAAGTCAGTTAAAATAGAAATACAACCATGCAAATCAACAAGTAAAGTCAGTTACAATATAAATACAAAGATCTAAATAGATGGTCGAGACTTCCTAACTCGTTGCAGGCCCGTGCATCCATAGTCAAAATGAACATACTGCCCAGAATAAACTTTGTCAGCTCAATACTCCCCTTGCCCCGTCCAATGGACCACTGGCGCAAGATACAAACTGACATTTAAATGTATTTGGAATAACAAACGCCCCAGGAATAAAAATAACCACCACTCAACGTAGGAAACAGGATGGGGGTTTAGCAATCCCTGATTTTAAGCTATACTTCTGATTAGGGGATGGGTACCGAATTAGGTACTTTTAAAGATACCTACCGAATCACGTCGGTACTACCGAGTACCGATTCACGTGAGATCCGTCGGTGCCACATTTCGGTACTGAATTTCTTTAAAAAAAATATATAATTTTTTTTTAACTTTTTTTTTCACGTCAACGTTCACACGCACAATATACGCTTACCTAGGATTTGACTTGATTAAACAACAAAGCATTCGGGACAATGGCAAGTCGAAAACGGTCGAAAGTATGGTTATTTAAAAAAAAAACTGAGGTAGGTAGATTACATTTTTAGAGACTAAAGTACAGAAAAAAGGTACCGTTGGGAATTGGTATCGATTCACAGGTACCGGTATCGGTTCAAAAGTGAAAGGTACCCAACCCTACTTTTGATCCTTCTTGCTGAGACCCCTGATAAACTGGTTTGATCCTGAAAATGCTGTGTCGTGGCATTTCTTGGAGGCAGCAGCAGTCTTACCGCAAAGATTACAAGATGTAGTATACTCCAACACCCATATATCAAAATTCCAAGTACGATATGGCCCTATCATATCCCATGTGATTCAAACATGGATTCAAACAGGTCTTGTGCTGTCAAGTGCCCATGTCACCTCGACTCTCCAATATTTCATAACCAACAACTACTTGTTCGGCATAAATCCGTTAACATTCCTCAGTGGGAAAAGAAGGGAGTTCACACTCTGGGGGATATTGTTACGTCTGGTACTCGTGTCGTGTTATTCTGTTGAGTTTCACGTTACGGCATATGGCCGTACGTGACGTAGACGTTGATGTTCTGACTTACGTTACAATGCATGTGTCTTCAGTTCAGTAAACACTGACATGCTGAAACTACGTGTTGTCTGATTATTCCAACATAACATTGGCGACGAGGATGGCTGAATTTTCTATCCCACCCCCTCCACCCTTCCTACCTCTGCCCGGTGAGCCGCCCGCCCCGTGGGCGCGTTGGATTTCCTCGTTCGAGACGTATATCCTGGCTACCGGTTTGGAATTGTCCGCGGTGAGAAAACATGCATTACTACAGCACTGTTTAGGCGTGGAGAGACAGCGTGTGTGTGTGAAACACTCGGCACATTAGACAGTGACACATATACGTCAGTGGTGGCGCTCCTAAAGGGACATTTCGCCACTCCACAGACTGCACTCCTCCGTCGAGTTGTGTTCCGATGGAGGCATCAACGTACTGGCGAGTCAATAACCCAGTACGTCGCGGACCTACGGGGCTTGGCTAGCTCATGCAAATTCGGGGCATTACAGGATGAAATGGTGAGAGACCAACTCATATTGAACACTGACGGTGATAAAATCAGGGAAAGACTACTGTTGGAAAATGACGAGCTGACATTAGCAGTAGCTATTAGACTAGCAGTGCAGGTGGAATCTGCTATGAACTGTGCAGCTAGTTTGTCTACCTCCCCCAGCCCCAACAAACACGTGCCAGTAGAGGCTGCAAGCATGCTCAGCTCAAGGGTGTCCCTCCTCAACGTGAGTGCAGACGACAGCGGTGACAATATACTGTTAGCCTCCCAGTCACGTGACCGCTCACGCCAGCCGTGCGGTAATTGTGGCTCCCTTTCACACAACTCCAGAGCCCAGACCTGCCCTGCCCGTGGCAAAGCCTGCTCCAACTGCGGGAGGCTAAACCACTTCCACAAGGTCTGCAGGTCAGCCCCAGCTAGCGCTTCCAAGCCACCGACCACTATCATCCATAATGTCAGCTCAGGACGAGTGCCATTCAAAACATGCTCATTGGTGGTTGGTGACATCACACTGCCCCTCCTCCTCGACACTGGAGCCACAGTGTCTCCATTGAATTGGGCGACATACTCTCAATTCTTCTCCCACAAACCACTGGGCCCCGCCCACCACCACCCTGCGAGGCTACGCCGACTCCAAGATTGACATCGTTGGCTCCCTCCAGCTGCCGGTGAGGTACGGAGAAAAGACACTGCCTGCCTTCAATTTCAACATCGCACACCGAGGGACCAACCTCCTCGGCCTCGACCTCTTCAGTGGCCTCGGTTTCTCTCTGCTGGACACCACAGGCTCAGAGATCCACACCGTCACCGCTGTCTCCTGGCAGCAACAGTGGCCTGCACTGTTCAACGGCGTGGGCTGCCTCCAGGTCTTCGCTCACCAGCCCCTGCTAGACCAAAAAGTGACTCCGGTCATCCAGCCCCTTCGCCGCTCTCCGTGAGAACATCGCCACCGAGTTACAGAAAATGCTGGACGACGACATCATTGAACAGGTGAACACGTCACCCTGGATCTCCAACTTGGTGGTAGCAAAGAAGAAGTTAGGGGGGCTGCGACTCTGCGTGGACATGAGAGCGGTAAACAAGGTAAATCGTCCCTGATAAATACCCCCTGCCAACCACAGAGGAGCTCACCGCCCAGTTCCACGGGTCCAAGGTGTTCTCTAAGCTGGACCTTTGTCAGGGGTACCTCCAGGTGCCACTACACCCAGAGAGCCGCAACCTCACCGCGTTCATCACCCACAGGGGGGTCTTCCGTTACAAACGCATGGCTTTTGGCTTAAGCTCCGCCCCCAGCTGCTTCCAAAAGATCATGGCCTCAGTCTTCGCCGGGATCCCCGGGGTGGCCATCTACCTCGATGACATCGTGGTGCACGGGGCCAACACCGAGAGTCACGACGCGAGCCTCCACAGTGTCTTAAGTGCAATGGCGAAGCACCACCTCACACTCAACGGCGAGAAGTGTGTCTTTGCCACCACGACCATTGACTTAGTTGGGTTCCGCCTCTCGGCTGACGGCATGTACCCGCTCCAGTCAAACACAGAGGCCATACACAGTGTCCCAGAGCCCACCTCAGCGGCCCAGGTGGCCTCTTTCCTGGGCATGACGGCATACTACCTCCGCTTCCTGCGGAAGCTGTTGAAGCAGGACGAGCCCTGGCTCTGGACGCCTGCCTGCTCGAATGCTGTGCGCCTCCTCAAGTCCCAGCTCACCTCATCACCAGTCCTGGCGTTTTTTGACCTAGACAGCACCACCCTCGTCACATGTGATGCCGCAGCCGTTGGCGCGGTACTGTCACAGCTGCACGGGGGTGTGGAGAGGCCGGTCGCTTTCGCTTCACGGGCCCTTAGCCCCACAGAACAGAGGTACTCAGTGGGGGAGCGAGAGGCCCTGGCCTGCATCTGGGCATGTGAGCGCTGGCATATGTACCTCTACGGCCGCTCATTCACGCTTAGGACGGACCACCAGGCTCTCACTACCCTCCTCGCCATGTCAGGCACTGGCCACAAACCGCTCCGCCTCCACCGCTGGGCTGACCGCCTGCAGCAGTACAACTTCGGTTTGCAGTTCACGCCGGGCCGGGACAACGTAGTAGCTGACCTACTGTCACGCGCCATCCCCAGTCCCCCCACGGCCCCGCCCTCGACTCCCGATCGGGATCAGGCTGAGCATGACCTGGTCCAGCTCCTCCACACTCCCCTCCAAGAGACAGTGTCGCTGCAGGAGCTCCAGGACGCCTTGTCTGCTGACCCTGTCCTCTCTGCGCTCTCAACCTACATCAGGCAGGGTTGGCCGGCGAGGACACCTGACGAGCTGCTTCCCTATAGCAGACTCCAGGACGAGTTGTCATGCTGGAACGACTCCTGCGTCGTTCGTGGGCTCTGTACTGTGGTCCCGAGTGTCCTTCGGGCGCGTGTCCTTGCTATGGCGCACGAGGGCCACTTGGGCATAGTCGGGCTCAAACAGCGGTGTCGTGACTTGGTGTGGTGGCCAGGCATCGACAGGGAAATCGAGACCCTGGTCAAGGACTGTACTGCCTGTCTTCTTAGCGGGAAGACCAGGGCCCCAGCCCCGCCCCCACCCATGCAGCCATTGGACTGGCCGTCCCAACCCTGGGAGCACCTGCAGCTCGACGTCTGTAGTGAACTGCATGGGGTACCGCATCACCAGCGTTTCCTCGTTGTGGTCTACGACCTCCACTCCAAGTGGCCTGAGGTGGCGCCCGTGGGCTCGGTCACAGCCGGGGTGCTGATTGAGATTCTCGAGTCCCTGTTCACACGCTGGGGCCTGCCCAAGAGGATCACGACAGACAATGGCCCCCAAATGATCTCCCACGAACTGGCCTCCTACCTGGGGGGTAAGGGGATACGTCATATCCGCACGTCGTTCTACAACCCGGCTGCGAACGGGGGGGTGGAACGGCTGAACCAATCCCTGAAGAATGGCATCAGGGCCCACCTGGCACAAGGGTGCACATTCATCAACGGTCTCCAACAGACGCTCCTGCACTACAGGGCTACTCAACACGCCACCACAGGCGTCTCCCCAGCCTCCCTCATGCTAGGGTGCGAGTTTCAGCTGCCCCTGGACAGGCTGCGCCCTACTCCGGCTCCAGCCCACCCGCTTCAAGCCACAGTCAACACACGCCAGCGCCGGATGAAGGATTGTTTCGACAGGACCCGACATGCGAGACCACCTACCATCGCCGTCTCAGACTGGGTCAGGATTCGGCGACCCCACCGGGACAACAAGCTCCGGTCATTCTGGTCAGACCCGGTCCAGGTCAGACAGCAGCTTGGCCTGGCCTCATTCAGGCTGGCTGATGGCACGCGTTGGCATGCTGGCCGACTGCACAGGGTGCAGGCTCCCGCTGCCCCGGGACGGCGGGACAGGGTGTGCCCGTGGCTATAGCTCTGCAGGACAGACGATTCAATGATGTTGCAGCCCCAGCACCCGCGGCTATAGCTCTGCAGGACAGACAATTTGATGATGTTGCAGCCCCAGCACCCGCGGCTCAGCCTGAGGCTGCGGGACCTCCGCCGTTGGCTGTTGCATTGCCCGGGCCCCGCCCACTCTGAGCGCGCAACAGGCCTGCACACCTGAATGACTTTGAGACTGAGTATCACTCCTAGGTTGAGTGAAGGGGGGGGAAATGTTACGTCTGGTACTCTAGCGAGTGCCAGCACTTTAACTAGTGTTCTAACTATTGCGACAGTGTCGTGTTATTTTGTTGAGTTTCACGTTACGGCATATGGCCGTACGTGATTGATTGATTGATTGATTGAAAAGTTTATTAACAGATTGCAGAATGGGTACAGTACAGCTCAATACATACAATTGTTAAGAGGATGCAGACCTGCAAAAGACTTTTGTCTTGTTTCCATCAGGGTCCCCCATTTTCAATTCATCATATGACACACACGACATACAGATAGACAGTACTGCTACATCTATACATTTATGACATACCAGATTTTCAAATACAGTACTGTTTGTGATACTAAAAAAATCCAGAAAAAGAGTGTATATAAATTTTACATAGAAACTGTGCATTGGAGGAGGTTGGGTAGGTGGGGTGGGGCTGTACATTGGAGGTGGGGGGGGGGGGTTGGGTAGGGGGAGGGCACACTGTACATTGGAATACTGACATACATTTGACATAGAAACTGTACATTGGAGGAGGTTGGGTAGGTGGGGTGGGGTTGGGTGGGGCTGTACATTGGAGGTGGGGGGGGGGGGGTTGGGTAGGGGGGGGGGCACTGTACATTGGAATACTGACAAAGCCATGCCTGGTCTTTATTGTACAACTGGGTTAGGACATTTGTAGGGGCCAGTTTCGAATTGCAGTCTCCCGTAGGTGTTCTTTGAGAGTGTTTTTGAAGGTGGGTAGTGATTCACATTCCTTTACAGCTTTGGGTAGGGCGTTCCACATTGATGTGGCATAATTGCGAAACGTGTTTAGTCCCTTGTTTGAGCCAAATCTGGGTTTTACATGATTTGTGGAGCTCCCTCTGGTGTTGTGATCGTGGTATTCACTGACCTTTGGGAAGTATTTTGACATGTACATGGGTACCTTGGTCGTGTAGTGTATCTTGTAGACCAGGCCCATTGCAAGTTGCTGTACTCTGTCGTCTACTCTAAGCCATCCTAGGTTGGCAAAGTGTGCAGGGGTGAGGTGGGTTCTAGGAGTCAGGTCAAGCAGTAGTCTGACTAGTTTGTTTTGAGATGTTTGTAATTTGGTTTGTAGTGCCTTTGAGGTGCTTTGGTACCATGAGGTGCAAGCATAGTCGTAGTACCCTTGAATGAGTGCTCCTGCCAGAGTCTTCAGGGTATTCTTGTTTACCAGAGAGGGGATCCGGTACAAGAATCGAGTTTGTTGGTTGACTTTTTTTATTATTATTATTTATTTTTTTGGCCCTTTTTTGAGGGCACTCCATCCACCCCCCCCCCCCCTCTTCGGGGGACAACTTTATTATTTATTATACGTTTTAATTATTTACAGTTCAAAATTAAATAAAAAGTGTAGTAAAATATAAAAAAATATATATTTCATTGCCCTCTCGGAGGGGGGGAACTCAGACTAGATATTGACAAACAAATTACAACTAAGGACAATGAAGGACAACAACGAATACACATGACAAGGGAAAGGGGGGGGGGCAGAGAGGGGAGTAAGTAAAGTAGAGGGGGATTGAGAGAAGGGTGGGTTATGGAGTGGATGGCTCACAGGTCAATCTCCTATGATTGGGAGCCTAGATTATCCACAAGCAATTTCCAGATGTTATTAAATTGTGAGACTTCGATGTGATCCACGGTTGAGATTGTTTCCTGTGATATGTAATTTGAGAGAAGGCCTAACCATTGGCCAGTATTCACCTTTTTTCTTGTCTTCCAGTTTAAGAGGATAGTTTTCTTGGCAACAGCTAG
This sequence comes from Notolepis coatsorum, assembly GCF_963971535.1. Taxonomy (NCBI): domain Eukaryota; kingdom Metazoa; phylum Chordata; class Actinopteri; order Aulopiformes; family Paralepididae; genus Notolepis; species Notolepis coatsorum. The sequence continues at coordinate 186,112,317 of NC_140165.1, forward strand.
AGAAACGAGTAGGGGTTTGGTGTTCTGGACTAATAAATTGATAGCAGTAGTATCCCCAAGTAGGCAGAGGGAGGGGGAGAGAGGAATGCTGCAGCTCATGACCCGGGATAGTGTATTGATGACGGAATTCCAGAAGTCTAGAACAGGTGGGCAGAGCCAGGTGGCATGGAAATAGTTGTCTGGGGTGTTGAGGGTGCAATGGGAGCATGCATCTGTGCTTGCAAATCCCATTTGAAACATCCTGTGCTGTGTGATATGTACTCTGAAGGTTAGTGTTGTTAGTCATTGTGAATGTGTTGGTGCAAATTTGTTCCCAGGATACGGCATTGGGAGAGAAAGCCAAGTCCTGTTCCCATTTTGTGAAGGGGAGATGGAATGTAGTGTCTGCGCTTGCCAGTATTTTGTATATTTTTGAAAATATTTTCCTCTGTGATGTTATTTTATTCATTGCTAATATAATTGGAGGTTGTTCAAGATCATTCTGTGTAGTGTTAATTTTTTATTTCAAAATTGATTTCAGCTGTAGAAATTGGAAGTGTTGGTCTGTCCCAATGCCGTATCCTTCAGTCAAATCTTGATAAGTGATTAGGCTGTTGTCTGTGAAGATGTGGTGAAGATGAGTAATGCCTTTTTGTTTCCAAGCTGGGAAGTATATGGGTGATTTGCCGAGTTGAAAGTCAGGGTTCTGCCAGATTGGTGTGTATTTACAGGGGGTTAGTGTGTTACCAGTGATTTTGTTGGCTTTCCACCAGGCTGTCAGAGTTGTGGAAATGACTGTATTCCTAAAACAAGAGTGATGTTTTATGCTTGTGCTAAAGAATGGCAGATCTTGTGGTGAGATTTCCATGCACATGTCCTTAATGTCATCCCAGGGGTTGTATTGTTGGGTAGGGTGAATCCATTTGTAGATGTATATTAATTGGTTGGCCAGATAATAGTTGAGAAAGTTAGGTGCTTCAAGTCCTCCTTGTTTTTTGTTTTTTTGAAGGGTGGTTAACTTAATTCTTGCTTTTTTATTCTTCCAGTAAAACTTAGTAATGGTGGAGTCCAGGGAGTTGAACCAATTGGTGGTAGGCTGGGTTGGGATCATAGTGAATAGATAATTTATTTTTGGGAGAATTGACATTTTGACAGTTGATATTCTACCTATTAGTGAGAGTGGTAAGTTTAGCCATCTTTGTGTGTCGTCTTCTATTGTTTTTAACAGTGGGATGAAATTGAGTTGAAATAACTCTTGACAGTCTGGGTGAAATGTTGATTCCTAGATATCTGATATTCCCTGAGGGGAAGGGGAAGGATGGGCTCTGAGCTGCAGGACTCCTATCACCCCCCCCACAATGGCAAGATGATTGACTTTGACCAATTTATAGCGTAGTCTGATATTTTAGAGAAGGAGTCTATGAGTTTGGTAGTTGCTTGTAGTGAATTGGTTGGTTCCTGTAGGTATAACAACACATCGTCTGCATAGAGGCTGATCTTATGGTGAGTATTGTGTGTAATGATTCCTTTGATATCATCATTTTGTCTGATTGCTGCTGCGAGAGGTTCAATAAAAAGGGCAAAAAGAGAGGGGGAGAGTGGACATCCCTGCCTGGTTCCCCTGTGAAGTGTGAAGCTTTGTGATGTTAGTCCGTTAGTAGTAACAGTGGCCCTGGGTGACGTGTATAGTGTTTTAATCCAATGAATAAACTACTCTCCGAAACCAAATTTTTGTAATGTCCGGAATAAAAATGACCAGTTTACTCTATCAAAAGCTTTTTCTACATCTAGTGAGGGGATTATTACATCAAGGTTTTGTTGTTTGATTATATTCATTAGATGGAATAATCTGCGCATGTTATTTGACCCGAGGCGTCCTTTAATAAATCCTGTTTGGTCGGGGTGAATTAGGGTGGATATGACTGTTTCCAGTCTGGTGGTTAGCGCTTTAGTTATTATTTTAATATCTGTGTTGATCAGTGAGAGGGGGCGGTAGCTAGAGGGTAGGGTTGGGTCTTTGTCCGGCTTGAGCAGTAGTGAGATGAGTGCTGTGTTCATGTGTGGGGGGATTCTGGAGGTATGTTTTATTTCATTAGCCATCCTTATGAATAGTGGCGATATTGTTGACCAGAAATGTTTGAAGAATTCAGCAGGGAAGCCGTCAGGGCCTGGGGATTTATTGTTGGGCATCTGAAGTAATGCTTTGTGGAATTCAGTTAAGGTTAATGGTGTGTCCAGTGATTGTGCATGCTCTTTGGATATTTGGGGAAGATTTATAGCATCGAGGAAGGCGTCCATATCAGCAGTGCTTGGATTAATGTCAGGTGTGTATAATTTACTATAAAAAAAATTAAATGTGTCGTTGATCTCTTGAGGTGCTCTCAGCGTCTTCCCTGCTGAGTCCTTTACTGCAAGTATAATTGATTTCTCTTTGTTTTTTTTTAGTTGGTTGGCTAGATATTTTCCAGATTTATTGTTGTGTTTAAAGTGGTCTTGTCTTAATCTCTGTATCAAAAATTTCGTTTTTTTATTTTGTATTTCATTAAGCTTAAATTGTAATTTGCGTAAATCCCTCAAAATTGATTCATTAGGGTCATTAACATATGCATTATTTAATTCCTCTATTTTTTGTTTCAGATTATTTTCAAATTGGAGATATTTTTTTTCTTATGTGATGAATATGATATGATGTTTCCTCTCAATACTGCTTTGGCCGTTTCCCATAGTAATGTGGATGAAATTTCTGGAGAGTCGTTCGTTTCCATCAAGGATGTCCACTCTTTCTTGAAATATGTGTCGAATTCAGGGTCTTCCAGCAGTGATGTGTTGAAGCGCCATCTCTGGGAAGGTGGTTTGGGGTGATTAGTATTTAGAATGAGGGAAACAGGTGCATGGTCACTAATTGTAATGGGATGGATTTTAGAATCACAGACTTTTTTTTATTACATTGGATGCCATTTTGTCACAGGAAAGATTAGCCTCTAGGATGGAACCCAGGTAGGTAATTTCATCTTTCCTTGTGACAATATTGTCACCCACTGTAACTGAGAAGCCGTCGGTCTTGCTGAGTTTGTTATTTGAACCGAAGAGAATGGACTCTGTTTTGCCCATGTGTAATGATAGTTTGTTGTCGGCGAGCCATATGCAGATTTTGCCTAGTTCCGAGCTGAGGGTTTTTTCAACCTGTAACTTGTTCTTGTCAGAGACCAGCAGGGCTGAGTCGTCCGCAAACAGGAACAAGTTGCAGTCACAAGCTGACGACATGTCATTTGCATAAATTAGGAACAGTAGTGGTCCTAGTATGCTTCCTTGTCGAACACCACAGTTCACTGTGAGGGGGGGGATAGGGTACCGTTTACCTCCACCATCTGTTCTCTCCCCTCCAGGTAGGATTGTATCCAGCTCACTGATAAACTATCAAAACCAATTGCTTTTAGCTTGTCAATCAGAATGGTGTGATTGACAGTGTCGAAGGCCTTTTGTAGGTCTAGCATGACCATGCTGCAGTATTTGCCCGCGTCCACCTCTTGCTTGATGTGGTCGTTCAAATAGAGAAGGCATGTGTCAGTGGAGTGGGATGTTCTGAAGCCAGATTGGAATTCATAGATTAGATTTTTATCCGCAAGATACTTTTCGACCTGTTCGTATACTATTTTTTACATGACTTTCGAGATGGATGTAAGGATAGAAACAGGGCGGTAGTTGCCTGGGTCTAATTTGCTGCCCTTTTTGTGCAGGGGTGTTACTCTCGCTATTTTGAAGTCCTTGGGGACGTGTCCCTGTTTTATGGAGAGGTTTATTATGTGTGTGATGACTGGGGTGATGGCGGCTGCTGAGTCTCTGAGGAATTTGGAGGGGATGTTGTCATGGCCAGTGGCCTTGTTAGGTTGGAGGGCGCTCAGTTTATTGAGTACCTCATCTGTAGTTACCATTTCCAGTTTTAAATCGTCTTTGTGGACGCCTAGGTTCTTGTAGTATGCTACTATGTGTTCTACCCCATACTGCCCTGAGTGGGAGGGTAGTTTGTTTACCAGTGTTGTGGCTATGTTTGTGAAGAAAGTGTTTAAGTAATTGGCTACATCCAGTTTGTCTGTGATGAGCGTGTTGTCCGTCTTTATGTTTATGTTTGAGAACCTGGTTTTAAGTTTTTTACTGCAGCCTAGTTGATTATTGAGTAATTTCCAAAGTTCACATGGTTTATTTTTGTTTTCCTCAGTTTTGTCATTGATGAATATTTTTTTGCAGTTTTTATCATGGAGTTTACGTCATTTCTTAGTCTGTTTCTTTCTAGTTTGAGTTCAGTCACGTGGGCTTGGAGTTCACTGCTCGTGCTTTTGGTAAGCTTTGACTGACTTTTACGAAACTCAGAGCATTTTTTGTCTCTGGCTTTCATAGCGGTCAGTATTTCAGTGTGCATCCACGGCTCAGCGCGATTTTTTACCCTGGTGGTTCTTAGAGGGGCCATGTTGTTTAGTATTGTTGAGAATTTGGTTTTGAAGCCAAGCCAGGTTTCTTCAACCAGTGTACCATTGAGTTCATCTGACCAGTCCAGGCTCTCCAGTTCAAGGTTAAAGGCCTCGCTAGAGTAGGTTTTGAGGTCTCTAGATGTGACTGTTTTGTGACAGCTAGCCTTTTGCTTTAGCTTTTTGCGGGTACAGAATATCATATAATGATCACTTAACCCGCATGCTATAACCCCTTTATTGGAGATCATGGACTTGTCAGAGGTCAGGATGAGGTCAATGGTAGTCTGAGTTGATTCACATACCCTTGTGGGTTGGTTGATTAGCTGAGTTGATTAGTGACGTAGACGTTGATGTTCTGACTTACGTTACAATGCATGTGTCTTCAGTTCAGTAAACACTGACATACTGAAACTACGTGTTGTCTGATTCTTCCAACATAACAGATATATATGATAAAACCGGTCTTCACATGTTTCAGGACCTAAGAGATTTTTATGATATCCCCGGCGCGTCTTTTTTCCTCTACTTACAACTAAGATCAGCGCATAAGGCGCATGGGGTGCTGTGGGCCCAAGCATTACATCCACACCCTTTTGTTAAACTTATTAGAGACAGGACAACCTCGAGAAGGGTTGTCTCAGATTTTTACACACTATTGATCAAATCCACATATAAAAACATAACATTAGGGGCGCCCGAGTGGCACACAGCATACAGCACTACGGTGCAACACGGCTGACCCGAGTTGAAGGGCTCTTCCGCCTTGTACATATATATTCTCTGCTTCGAAGTGGTTATGCTTTTGGCCCTCTTTCAAAGTGGGTTATGCTTAGAGTTTATCTTTAGAGCAGGGAGATGGACCACCAGCCCTGATTCCAAACTCTAAGCATAACCCACTTCGAAAGAGGGCCCAAGCATAACCACTTCGAAGCAGAGAATATATATGTACAAGGCGGACATTTCTATCCCAGAGCCCTTCGGAGCTAAACCAATCAGAGAGGGTCTTCGCTGTACGCGGGCTAGCCAAATCAGAGAGCGTCTTCGCAAACTGCGGCTACAAAAAAAATCACGCCACTGCAGTATGCACGTTCCGAGACTCGCGCAGCATTGACCCTTTCACTGCCACACTACAGTTGCACTACGGTTGCCCGTCGGTAGTGTGATAGTAAAGGGTTAACCTTCTGTAGTGTGGCAGTGAAAGGGTTAAGTGAATTGTATAGAAACAACTCACCAAAATGGACTATTGCACAACTGATTAAAAAAAATCCTTACAACTATACGTAGCACCGGCCGCAACAGCCACCCTCCCTCCTTCGCTTTACTGAAACAACGCCACTGACCACGCCCCCAAATGTGTCCCCTTCACCATTGAAAACCAACATTTTTTATGTTCTCTTTTATTGTTTTGGTTATTTCCGTTGTCGTTATTGTTGTTGTTGTTACTATGTCCTGTGTAGTCCTGTTTATTGTTGTTATTACTGTATTGTGTTGTCTTGTTTCATGAAAATACAACCATGCAAATCAACAAGTAAAACCTGTTTCATGAAAATACAACCATGCAAATCAACAAGTAAAACCTGTCCTGACTGCTCTCGCTGAGTCTGACCTTCATTGTTTGTTTGTCAACTGACTGAGCTGCTACTGGATACCTGAATTTCCCCAAGGGGATTACTAAAGTATCTCTATCTATCTATCTATCTCTGTCCTGATGGTTCTATCTCTCTGTCCTGATGGTTCTGTCTCTGTCCTGATGGTTCTATCTCTCTGTCCTGATGGTTCTGTCCTGATGGTTCTATCTCTCTGTCCTGATGGTTCTGTCTCTCTGCCCTGATGGTTCTGTCCTGATGGTTCTATCTCTCTGCCCTGATGGTTCTATCTCTCTGTCCTGATGGTTCTGTCCTGATGGTTCTATCTCTGTCCTGATGGTTCTGTCCTGATGGTTCTGTCCTGATGGTTCTGTCCTGATGGTTCCGTCTCTGTCCTGATGGTTCTATCTCTCTGTCCTGATGGTTCTGTCCTGATGGTTCTGTCTCTCTGTCCTGATGGTTCTGTCTCTTCTGTCCTGATGGTTCTGTCTCTTCTGTCCTGATGGTTCCGTCTCTTTATCCTGATGGTTCTGTCTCTCTGTTCTGATGGTTCTGTCTCTCTGTTCTGATGGTTCTATCTCTCTGTCCTGATGGTTCTGTCTCTCTGTTCTGATGGTTCTGTCCTGATGGTTCTGTCCTGATGGTTCTAGCTCTGTCCTGATGGTTCTGCCCTGATGGTTCTATCTCTCTGCTCTGATGGTTCTGTCTCTGTCCTGATGGTTCTGTCCTGATGGTTCTATCTCTCTGCCCTGATGGTTCTATCTCTCTGTCCTGATGGTTCTGTCCTGATGGTTCTATCTCTCTGTCCTGATGGTTCTGTCTCTCTGTCCTGATGGTTCCGTCTCTCTGTTCTGATGGTTCTGTCTATCTGTCCTTATGGGTCTGTCTCTCTGTCCTGATGGTTCCGTCTCTCTGTCCTGATGGTTCTGTCCTGATGGTTCTGTCTCTCTGTCCTGATGGTTCTGTCTCTCTGTCCTGATTGTTCCGTCTCTCTGTCCTGATGGTTCTGTCTTTCTGTCCTGATGGTTCTGTCCTGATGGTTCTGTCTCTCTGTCCTGATGGTTCTGTCTCTGTCCTGATGGTTCTGTCTCTCTGTCCTGATGGTTCCGTCTCTCTGTCCTGATGGTTCTGTCTCTCTGTTCTGATGGTTCTGTCCTGATGGTTCCGTCTCTCTGTCCTGATGGTTCTGTCTCTCTGTCCTGATTGTTCCGTCTCTCTGTCCTGATGGTTCTGTCTTTCTGTCCTGATGGTTCTGTCCTGATGGTTCTGTCTCTCTGTCCTGATGGTTCTGTCTCTGTCCTGATGGTTCTGTCTCTCTGTCCTGATGGTTCTGTCTCTCTGTCCTGATGGTTCTGTCCTGATGGTTCCGTCTCTCTGTCCTGATGGTTCTGTCCTGATGGTTCTGTCTCTTCTGTCCTGATGGTTCTATCTCTCTGTCCTGATGGTTCTATCTCTCTGTCCTGATGGTTCTGTCTCTCTGTCCTGATGGTTCCGTCTCTCTGTACTGATGGTTCTGTCTTGATGGTTCTGTCTCTCTGTTCTGATGGTTCTGTCCTGATGGTTCTGTCTCTGTTCTGATGGTTCTGTCCTGATGGTTCTGTCTCTCTGTCCTGATGGTTCTGTCTCTCTGTCCTGATGGTTCTGTCCTGATGGTTCTGTCTCTCTGTCCTGATGGTTCTGTCTCTTTGTCCTGATGGTTCTGTCTCTCTGTCCTGATGGTTCTGTCCTGATGGTTCTGTCCTGATGGTTCTATCTCTCTGTCCTGATGGTTCTGTCCTGATGGTTCTGTCTCTCTGCCCTGCTGGTTCTGTCTCTCTGTCCTGATGGTTCTGTCTCTCTGCCCTGATGGTTCTGTCTCTCTGTCCTGATGGTTCCGTCTCTCTGTCCTGATGGTTCTGTCCTGATGGTTCTGTCTCTCTGTTCTGATGGTTCTGTCCTGATGGTTCTATCTCTGTCCTGATGATTCTGTCCTGATGGTTCTGTCTCTCTGTTCTGATGGTTCTGTCCTGATGGTTCTATCTCTGTCCTGATGGTTCTGTCCTGATGGTTCTGTCTCTCTGTTCTGATGGTTCTGTTCTGATGGTTCTGTCTCTCTGTCCTGATGGTTATGTCTCTCTGCCCTGATGGTTCTATCTCTCTGTCCTGATGGTTCTGTCCTGATGGTTCTGTCTCTGCCCTGATGGTTATGTCTCTCTGCCCTGATGGTTCTGTCTCTCTGTCCTGATGGTTCTGTCCTGATGGTTCTGTCTCTCTGTCCTGATGGTTCTGTCTCTCTGCCCTGATGGTTCTATCTCTCTGTCCTGATGGTTCTGTCCTGATGGTTCCGTCTCTCTGTCCTGATGGTTCTGTCTCTCTGTCCTGATGGTTCTATCTCTCTGTCCTGATGGTTCCGTCTCTCTGTCCTGATGGTTTTGTCTCTCTGTCCTGATGGTTCTGTCCTGATGGTTCCGTCTCTCTGTCCTGATGGTTCTGTCTCTCTGTCCTGATGGTTCTGTCTCTCTGTTCTGATGGTTCCGTCTCTCTGTTCTGATGGTTCTATCCTGATGGTTCCGTCTCTCTGTCCTGATGGTTCTGTCTCTCTGCCCTGATGGTTCTGTCTCTCTGTCCTGATGGTTCTGTCTCTCTGTCCTGATGGTTCTGTCTCTCTGTCCTGATGGTTCTGTCTTGATGGTTCCGTCTCTGTCCTGATGGTTCTGTCTCTCTGTCCTGATGGTTCCGTCTCTCTGTTCTGATGGTTCTGTCCTGATTATTCTATCTCTCTGTCCTGATGGTTCTATCTCTCTGTTCTGATGGTTCTGTCCTGATGGTTCTGTCTCTCTGTTCTGATGGTTCTATCTCTCTGTCCTGATGGTTCTGTCTCTCTGTTCTGATGGTTCTGTCGCTTCTGTCCTGATGGTTCTGTCCTGATGGTTCTGTCTCTCTGTCCTGATGGTTCTGTCTCCTTGTCCTGATGGTTCTGTCCTGAGGGTTCTGTCTCTCTGTCCTGATGGTTCTGTCTCTCTGTCCTAATGGTTCTGTCCTGATGGTTCTATCTCTCTGTCCTGATGGTTCTGTCTCTCTGTCCTGATGGTTCTGTCCTGATGGTTCTATCTCTCTGTCCTGATGGTTCTGTCCTGATGGTTCTGTCTCTCTGTTCTGATGGTTCTGTCTCTCTGTCCTGATGGTTCTGTCCTGATGGTTCTGTCTCTGCCGTGATGGTTCCGTCTCTCTGTCCTGATGGTTCTGTCTCTCTGTCCTGATGGTTCTGTCTCTCTGTCCTGATGGTTCTGTCTCTCTGTTCTGATGGTTCTGTCTCTCTGTCCTGATGGTTCTATCCTGATGGTTCCGTCTCTCTGTCCTGATGGTTCTGTATCTCTGTCCTGATGGTTCCGTCTCTCTGTCCTGATGGTTCTGTCCTGATGGTTCTGTCTCTCTGTCCTGATGGTTCTATCTCTCTGTTCTGATGGTTCTGTCTCTCTGTTCTGATGGTTCTGTTCTGGTGGTTCTGTCTCTGTTCTGATGGTTCTGTCTCTGTCCTGATGGTTCTGTCTCTGCCCTGATGGTTCTGTCTCTCTGTCCTGATGGTTTTGTCTCTGCCCTGATGGTTCTGTCCTGTTGGTTCTGTCTCTCTGTCCTGATGGTTCTGTCTCTGTCCTGATGGTTCTGTCTCTGTCCTGTTGGTTCTCTCTCTGTCCTGATGGTTCTGTCTCTGTCCTGATGGTTCTGTCTCTGTCCTGATGGTTCTGTCTCTCTGTTCTGATGGTTCTATCTCTCTGTCCTGATGGTTCTGTCTCTCTGTCCTGATGGTTCTGTCTCTGTCCTGATGGTTCTGTCTCTGTCCTGATGGTTCTGTCCTGATGGTTCTGTCTCTCTGTTCTGATGGTTCTGTTCTGATGGTTCTGTCTCTGTCCTGATTGTTCTATCTCTCTGCCCTGATGGTTCTATCTCTCTGTCCTGATGGTTCTGTCCTGATGGTTCTGTCTCTGTCCTGATGGTTCCGTCTCTCTGTCCTGATGGTTCCGTCTCTCTGTCCTGATGGTTCTGTCTCTGTCCTGATGGTTTTGTCTCTCTGTCCTGATGGTTCCGTATCTCTGTTCTGATGGTTCTGTCTCTCTGTTCTGATGGTTCTATCTCTCTGTCCTGATGGTTCTGTCTCTCTGTCCTGATGGTTCTGTCTCTCTGTCCTGATGGTTCTGTCCTGATGGTTCCGTCTCTCTGTCCTGATGGTTCTGTCTCTCTGTCCTGATGGTTCCGTCTCTCTGTTCTGATGGTTCTATCCTGATGGTTCCGTCTCTCTGTCCTGATGGTTCTGTCTCTCTGCCCTGATGGTTCTGTCTCTCTGTCCTGATGGTTCTGTCTCTCTGTCCTGATGGTTCTGTCTCTCTGTCCTGATGGTTCTGTCTTGATGGTTCCGTCTCTGTCCTGATGGTTCTGTCTCTCTGTCCTGATGGTTCCGTCTCTCTGTTCTGATGGTTCTGTCCTGATTGTTCTATCTCTCTGTCCTGATGGTTCTATCTCTCTGTCCTGATGGTTCTGTCCTGATGGTTCTGTCTCTCTGTTCTGATGGTTCTATCTCTCTGTCCTGATGGTTCTGTCGCTCTGTTCTGATGGTTCTGTCTCTCTGTTCTGATGGTTCTGTCCTGATGGTTCGATCTCTCTGTCCTGATGGTTCTGTCTCTTCTGTCCTGATGGTTCTGTCCTGATGGTTCTGTCTCTCTGTCCTGATGGTTCTGTCTCTCTGTCCTGATGGTTCTGTCCTGAGGGTTCTGTCTCTCTGTCCTGATGGTTCTGTCTCTCTGTCCTGATGGTTCTGTCCTGAGGGTTCTGTCCTGAGGGTTCTGTCTCTGTCCTGATGGTTCTGTCTCTCTGTCCTGATGGTTCTGTCCTGATGGTTCTATCTCTCTGTCCTGATGGTTCTGTCTCTCTGTTCTGATGGTTCTATCTCTCTGTCCTGATGGTTCTGTCTCTCTGTTCTGATGGTTCTGTCTCTCTGTCCTGATGGTTCTGTCCTGATGGTTCTGTCTCTGCCGTGATGGTTCTGTCTCTCTGTCCTGATGGTTCTGTCTCTCTGTTCTGATGGTTCTGTCTCTCTGTCCTGATGGTTCTGTCCTGATGGTTCTATCTCTCTGTCCTGATGGTTCTGTCTCTCTGTCCTGATGGTTCTGTCCTGATGGTTCTGTCTCTCTGTCCTGATGGTTCCGTATCTTTGTCCTGATGGTGCCGTCTCTCTGTCCTGATGGTTCTGTCCTGATGGTTCTGTCTCTCTGTCCTGATGGTTCTGTCTCTCTGTCCTGATGGTTCTGTCTCTCTGTCCTGATGGTTCTATCTCTCTGTCCTGATGGTTCTGTCTCTCTGTTCTGATGGTTCTGTCTCTCTGTTCTGATGGTTCTGTCCTGATGGTTCGATCTCTCTGTCCTGATGGTTCTGTCTCTTCTGTCCTGATGGTTCTGTCTCTCTGTCCTGATGGTTCTGTCTCTCTGTCCTGATGGTTCTGTCCTGAGGGTTCTGTCTCTCTGTCCTGATGGTTCTGTCTCTCTGTCCTGATGGTTCTGTCCTGAGGGTTCTGTCTCTGTCCTGATGGTTCTGTCTCTCTGTCCTGATGGTTCTATCTCTCTGTCCTGATGGTTCTGTCTCTCTGTTCTGATGGTTCTATCTCTCTGTCCTGATGGTTCTGTCTCTCTGTTCTGATGGTTCTGTCTCTCTGTCCTGATGGTTCTGTCCTGATGGTTCTGTCTCTGCCGTGATGGTTCTGTCTCTCTGTCCTGATGGTTCTGTCTCTCTGTTCTGATGGTTCTGTCCTGATGGTTCTGTCCTGATGGTTCTATCTCTCTGTCCTGATGGTTCTGTCTCTCTGTCCTGATGGTTCTGTCCTGATGGTTCTGTCTCTCTGTCCTGATGGTTCCGTATCTTTGTCCTGATGGTGCCGTCTCTCTGTCCTGATGGTTCTGTCTCTCTGTCCTGATGGTTCTGTCCTGATGGTTCTGTCTCTCTGTCCTGATGGTTCTATCTCTCTGTCCTGATGGTTCTGTCTCTCTGTTCTGATGGTTCTGTCTCTCTGTTCTGATGGTTCTGTTCTGGTGGTTCTGTCTCTGTTCTGATGGTTCTGTCTCTGTCCTGATGGTTCTGTCTCTGCCCTGATGGTTCTGTCTCTCTGTCCTGATGGTTTTGTCTCTGCCCTGATGGTTCTGTCCTGATGGTTCTGTCTCTGCCCTGATGGTTCTGTCTCTGTCCTGATGGTTCTGTCTCTGTCCTGTTGGTTCTGTCTCTGTCCTGATGGTTCTGTCTCTGCCCTGATGGTTCTGTCTCTGTCCTGATGGTTCTGTCTCTGTCCTGATGGTTCTGTCTCTGTCCTGATGGTTCTGTCTCTGCCCTGATGGTTCTGTCTCTGTCCTGATGGTTCTGTCTCTGTCCTGATGGTTCTGTCTCTGTCCTGATGGTTCTGTCTCTCTGTCCTGATGGTTCTGTCTCTGTCCTCAGGACCTGCAGTTTGTGATCCAGATGTCGTTCAGAAATATGCAGGTCCTGGTAAAGCATCACCTCCCAGCCTCTAAGAAGATGTCCCTGATGGACATGCTGGCCCACTCCGACCACGGCTGTGAGAATAACCCTTTCCTGGAGGAGCCGGACGCACGCTTCCTCATCATTATGGACTGTTACGAGTGCTTCACAGAGAACCTGGACTGGAAGGTATGTACACACACACACACACACACACACACACACACACACACACACACACACACACACACACACACACACACACACACACACACTATTATCAATACCTAGAGAAGCTGGACTGGAAGGTACACACACACACACAGACACACACACAATAATCTAGTCTAATCATTAGACTTATTATATTATCTAATGTCTTCGCTGTCTCCAGAACTGTCCTGAAGTGACAGACGCCCGGGTCGAGGCTCATCCTACTGTCCTGGTCGTCAATCTGATGAGAGGGCATCTGCTTCCCGCCGCCAGGGTCTGGCTGCTCGGCCGACGTGCATCCGTTTCAAACATCCCCGCTGAGTTGTTTGACGTCATCACAGAGATCCAAGGATACAAGTCAGTTTGTCTCACAGTTAAACACTACAGAGGTTTATTCACATGGTGTAGGAAATGTATTTTCATTTCCCCACTTAACTCATTGAACGCCAAAAACGAGTATACTCGTTTTTCAAAGCCAACCGTTCGCCGCCAAAAACGTAAATACTTGTTTTATTTTATTTTTATTCTAAACAGTCCGCCGGACCTTCTTGTGTGAGCTCTGTGCAGTGTTAATTTTGGCAGCTATTTAAATTTTAGTTTTAGTCTTAGTCATGTGTCAAATGCTCCTTTTTCGTTTTCATCATATTTAGTCACCTTCATTTATTTTTTGTTTAGTCAGTTTTAGTCAACTACAGGTCTGAGCATTTTAGTCTTAGTCAGTGTTAGTCTCGATTTTTGTCTTTTTTGTTTTTGTCTAGATTTAGTCGCAGAAAACGGATGATTTTTGTCTAGTTTTCACTAATGAAAAAAAGGCTTTTTTATATTGTAAATAATGCAATTCTATTTATTAAGTATAGTCTAGCCAAAACCCTATCAGCTGATTCACAATAAGTTCAGTAGAAGGCTAGACGCCCAATAGTAACCAAACATTCCTTGAAATGGTCAATAGATTCAGAAATAGTCAGACATGGAAATACAAACACAAACACAAAGATATGTTGTCCCAACGTAATAAGAAATGTGCCGTGCCGAATCACCGCGTGCAGCTCGGGGAGTGTGCACGTTTAGGTTCAACGCGTGTGTATGTTTAGGTTCTAGGTTGAAGAAAAAAGTGCACGCTTAGGTTGAAGGAACGGCCTTGATGTCGGAGCGTTTCATTATAAGCGTCTTAAAGCAAAGTTAACGGCAACTGGTTTTGCAACTGGGAGCCAAGTCATGCTTTTAAATTAGTATTGATGAGATGCGATTACAGATTCTTACAGTCAAAATCTGTTGATCAACTTGACAGTTTCCATTAATTTGCATTCACATCACTGAACTCACCAAATGTCTGCGGTGGTATCTTGTATATTCTCTCTCCAAGTAGTTGGAAAATGTTTTCCAGTCCCATTTGCTGCTGTGTCGCCTGGACATGGTATCATGCTAACTAGATGCCTGAAACGGGTCGCGAGTGGCTTCGGATGAGTCCGGTTGCTGTTTTGGGCAGTAGATGGGACCTTTGAGCCAAGACACAATTTACATTTAACTAAAACGTTCTTTTCTTTGTGCGCCACAAAAGACAAATAGTGAGAATATCCATGTGTAAAAACTCGACTTATAGTGGGCGCGAGCACTATACATAACGCAAGTCACTGGGGAAATTAATCAAAGCGGCGCGCTCGCGCTACACACAGGAAACGGAAATGCTTCACTAATAATAACATGAATTATTCTAAAAGTAATAATTATTTTGTCTCGTCTTAAAATGAAGAGGGATTTCGGCTAGATTCTATTTTTTTTTTATTTCCTTATTGCAGGAAAAATTATTTGTACATTTACAATTGTCAACATCGTACATTTTCCATCTTTTTTCTTTTTTTCCCCTTTCATTTACCCTTCCCCTCCCTCATACCCACCCCATCCCCCCCCCACACCGAGGTTGTTGAAAACACATCCGCAAAATATCCAAACATACAGCATAGATGCTACTGGGAAAGAAAAACAAAAAACAATAATAATATCAATCAGACCCATCTGTATTATGCACAAATATTTAGATAAAAAGAGGTAAAGAAAGAACTAAAAACACTAAAAGAAAACTCTCCAGCACGGCTGTGGCTGTGGAAGAAAGTCATCAATGAGATTATTTCACTCTTTCCCCCACCCCTGCCTATAGTTTCGTGGTAATTCTTGAGTAGTTTGATCTTCTGCAGCTGTGTCCCCCGTTCCCCTCTCCCTCCCCCAGTTACCCACCCAGCCCCCGGGGGTCTCATTCACACCCATACATACCAGGACAGGGAAGGGGGGGGGGGTGCAGTTAGAGGTGTAAAGCTCTATCCTTTCTAAGTCTCTTCATTGATAGTCAGGGTATCGATGTGTTGCAGAAATGGTTGCCAGGTCACATGGAATGTTTCAAGGGAGCCCTTTAGGGAGAATCTGATTCGCTCAAGCTTAATGCAATGTAGTATCTCATGTATCCATCTGTTGTGAGTGGGTGGGGAAGGGTGTATACATTTAAAGAGAATAAGTTTCCTAGCGAGGAGGGTAGTGAACGCCACAACTCGTTTTGCAGCCCTAGATGCGATCGAAGGGGTATTCGGGATACCGAAAAAGGCAGTGAGTGGATCAGGGTCTAACGTGACACCCAGGACCCTACTCAGTGTATCAAATATTGCAGTCCAAAACTCTGAGTTTGGGGCACGTCCAAAACATGTGCATATAATCGGCTGGAGATTGTTTACATCTATTACATGCATCCGTTCTATCCGGGTATATCTTTGCTAACCTCGCATTGGTGTAGTGAACCCTATGCAGGATCCTAGACTGCAGCAAACTGTGTCTTGCACATATAGAGGAAGTGTGTACAAGGTCTAATATATGATCCCATTGTTCATCTGTAATGATAATTCCCAGATCTTCGTCCCATTTGGCTTTTAGGGAGTCTAAGCAAGTTGGGTTCATCCAAAATATTTTATCATATATAATTGAGACAAGCCCTTTCTGCCCGGTACCGAGCGATAGGAGAGGGTCAGTGCTAGAGTCTGGAGGACGGCCAGGGAATTGTGGGAATTGGTTCTGAACAAAATGTCTGATCTGAAAAAAACGGAAAAGGTGGGAATTTGGGAGACCAATTTTTTTTGATAATTCTGCAAACGACGAGAACACACCTCCGGAGTAGAGGTCATTAATGGTTAGCAAACCTTTGTTCGCCCAGCTTCTGAATACAGGATCAGAACAGGACTGTAAGAATAGGTGATTGCGAGAGATTGGAGCTAGCCCCGACGGAGCGTGTAGGCCAAATTGTTTCCTAAACTGGTTCCAGATTTTCAAAGTATCCGTTACAATTTGGTTCCGAGCCACCTGTTTAATAGGGATCGAAATGGGTAGTTGGGATGTTGCCACAGACCAGAGTGAGTACTTTGAAGAGGAGACTTCCATCCGAGCCCATTGGGGTTGGTCTTCTTCCTCCCTCCTGGTCCTCCAGTAAAGGAGTTTGTTTATATTACATGCCCAGTAGTAATAGCGAAGATTGGGCAAAGCAAAACCCCCTTCCGATTTGGGAAGTTGCATGATCGTCCTCTTAATACATGCTCTTTTGTTACCCCACAGGAATGAACCTATAAGTTGATCAATCGAAGTGAAAAAGGCTTTATTAATAAATATTGGTATATGCTGAAAAGCGTATAAAAATCGGGGTAAGACCACCATCTTTATCAGGTTAACCCTTCCCAGAAGCGAGAGGGGGAGAGAGGACCATCTCGTCAGATCTAACTTAAAGCGATCCAGCAGAGGACGGACATTTTTTGCGAAGAGCTCCGTCTGTGATTTGGCCATAAAAATCCCTAGATATGTGAATCCTTCCGTGGCCCTTTTTAAAGGGGAAAAGCGATTGAGGAAGCCGTTCCGCAGATGCATTAACAGGTAAATATTCACTTTTCTGGAGATTAAGTTTATACCCAGAGAGCTGCCTATGTTGTTCTAGAATATCCAGGATAACAGGGATGGACGATGACGGATTGGAGACATAAAGTAGGAGATCGTCGGCATACAATGAGAGTTTATGAACCAGGCCGAACCTCTCAATCCCCTCAAATCTGTCCTCACTGCGAAGCCATATGGCTAAAGGTTCTGCGGCGAGCGCGTAGAGCAAGGGAGAAAGCGGGCATCCTTGACGAGTGCCGCGATAAAGCGCAAACTGGCCCGACTTGGTACCATTCACATTAACCAAGGCCACCGGGGACGAGTATAGGAGTTTTATCCATGAAATAAAACCCGGTCCCAAACCGAATTTCTCAAGTGTATGGAACAGGTACCTCCATTCCACTCTGTCAAACGCTTTCTCAGCATCCAGGGAGAGTACCATTTCTGGTGCACCAGTCGTGGTTGTGAAAAGGATATTTAACAGCCTTCTGGTGTTAAAGAAGGATTGCCTATCCATGATGAAACCCGTCTGATCCGGGTCTATCAGGAACGGGACCACCTTCTGAAGACGGCACGAAAGGACCTTAGCCAATATTTTACAATCCACATTAAGGAGGGAGATTGGTCTGTAACTGCTACAAAGGAGAGGGTCTTTACCTTTTTTGAGCAACAGGGACAGTGACGCCTCTGATAGCGTGGGCGGCATTTGGCCCTTTAGAAGGGAGTCGTTATATACTCTCAGTAGAAAAGGAGCAACCATCTGGCCCGGGTGATTTACAACTTTGTAAAGATTTGATTGCCTCAGTCACTTCAGAGATGGTTATAGGCGTGCCTAACTCTTCAGCTTCCGCTTTATTCGCCTGAGGGTACTTGAGAGACTTGAGGGGGTTTGGGCGATCCCAGTCCTGCTGGGAAGACTCCGACGTGTAAAGTTTGGAATAATAGTCAGAGAAAATTTCAGAAATGTCCGTAGGGTCTGTTGTAGTGACACCTAATTGGGATTTTATCCTGGGAATCAGTCTAGAGGCACTCGCCACTCGTGCTTGGTACGCAAGTAATTTTCCGGCCTTATCCCCCTGTTCGAAAAACGTTGCTTGGTGTGCAGGAGTAGTCTCTCGATCTTACTAGTTGAAACCAAATCATATTGTGATTGAAGCTGGAGTAGTTTTTTATATAGAGCAGGGGTGGGTTTAGACGAATACTGGATGTCTAATCGTTTAATCTCATCTGATATACCCGTTAATTTGGATTGTTCCTGCTTCCCAAAATGAGAGGTAAAGGAGATGGCCTGTCCGCGGAGATATGCCTTAAAGGCCTCCAGAGCATGTCACTGCTAACTTCAGGTGTGTCGTTTATCTCAAAGAAGATTTTTATTTGTGCATGAATAAAATCCTTAAATTCAGGTTCAGATAATAAGTGGGAATTGAATCTCCAAAATTTAGAGGGTGTTCTACCCTGGGGGAAGTTAATTTCAACGGATGTCGGGGCATGATCGGAAATGACTATACTATGGTACTTAGTAGAGACTACATTATGTAGTAGTTTTTCATCTAGTAAAAAGAAGTCTATCCTCGAATACGTGTGGTGGACATGGGAGAAGAAGAAGAAAAGTTTATCGGTAGGAAATTTTGCTCCAAGGGTCTATAAGGCCAAGCTGTTCCATATGAAATTTTAGGATGTTCGCCGCTTTGGAGATGGTAGTACGTCTATCCGAAGACCTGTCCAGTTCTATGTTTTGGACCTGATTAAAGTCTCCTCCAATAATTATGTGATGATCATTAAGGTTAGGTATCGAGGAAAATAAATTAGATACAAATTTATCATTGTCCCAATTTGGTGCATATATTGAGGCCAAAACCACCGGAATGTTCTGCAGCCTGCCCGACACTATAACATATCGTCCGTCAAGGTCAGTTAAAATGGTGGAAGGCTCGAAGGGTACATCCCTATGTATAATAATTGCAGCTCCCCTGGCTTTTGCTGAGAATTTAGAATGAAAACTGTGTCCCATCCATGCTCTCTTAATACGGGGGATATCTGAGGTGCAGATGTGTGTCTCTTGTAAAAAAACAAAGGTCACCCTTGAGATGCCGTAGATGGTTAAGTACCTTGTTAGCCTTGATAGAGTTATTCATCCCTTTGACATTCCATGAGACGAAACGGATGTTCCTGCCCGTCACTGCCATGTTCTGTTAAGTATATACATACCTGAGTTGAAAAGATAAAACATTAGAAGAGAGGAGAAAGGTAGAGGGGGATAGAGAAAGGGGGGGGGGGGTTGACGCACACACATGCACCCACACAACCATACACAAACATACTCACCCGGGGGTACATCCCTTGGTCCCTAAGGGAACAGTAACAGCCTCTGTACCTCTCCGGGTACGTTCCTTCCGGTGGAGACTTCATCCTCACTCCTCTTTTCCCCTCTCTCCCGTTCATTTCGAACAGCCTCCAATATGGTTATGGATAAACTTTAAAATTTGTGTTAAAAGAACATTCGAACAGCCAAAATTTTTTTAAATAAAAACAAAAACAAAAAAAGGGATGATTAAATTCAAAAATTTAAATTAGAATAAAAATGAAAGATATTTGCAACACAACTCGGGGGTTAATCCATTAGAGCATGGACGTAAAAGCGCTACCAATGACTCCCAATAAGGAGTGTGACCCATAAAAAGTTGAGAGTGAACGAGTAAGCCGAGGCGCTCCAGTGTGTGTAGGTCAACCTATAATTCAGTGGACCTGGGCAAAGCCCGCCTCCAGCCTACAACAGCTTGAGGAGAATGTCTTCAGCCCCTGCTACCAAGCCCACTAGGGATATAAAATTTGCAAAACTATAACAGAGTTGAAAAAGAGGCGCCACTTTCTTCTTTTCTTTTTTCCCCCTTTCTCCTTCTGTCTATATAAAAAACTATATACATATATTTAAAGAGTAACATAATAATAAACAGGAGGTATATGCAGTTACAGGGGTTACACGATTCAGGGACCTCAAAATGTACCTAAAATATGTATAGAGAGGTAATGTGGTTAGTTACATTCGGCAGTATGTAGAGACCTGTACCTTCAGAGACCTGTACCTTCAGACAGTAAAAAGAAGCGTGTGCAAATTGAGTTGGTTCAGTCAGTACCTTGAGTGCTTCCTGAAACATGCATACAAAACCCCCACTACCCAATAGATACTATCCGGTTTGTTTGTATTGAGACCCTCAGATATTAAGAGGAGCATGTGCACCCTGAATATGCTCACCCTGCCTAGAGAGTCATATGTATATAAATCCATACAAAAAGAAAGGACAAATTAAGTTAAGAAAAAAAAGGAAAATTATATATATATATATATATATATATATATATATATATATATATAAATATAAAAAAGGGGGCAACAACAAAAAATACGAAATAGGGAGCAGAAGAAAACGGCATGCAATCATTCACAAGGTCATGGCTATAGCAACCTGGTTGGCATAGGGTTCCTTTTGAAGGAGTCACTCCGATTGAAATAACAATATTACCCTTCTGAGGCATAGGTGGCCAATCTATAGTGACTGGGCACTATAATACAACCAAGGTCCACAAGTTCAGCCGCACATTTAATACGTTGTAATCATGTCTATTGCTGTTGGTGTTGGTTTCAGCTGGCCCCGAGGTGTCCGTTAGACCTAGGTAAATGGTCTAGTAAATTCAGGCCCAGTCTCTGTACATTCCAATCCGCGCATTGAGTACTCCTGAAGCATACAAATAGAACCTTCATTATCCTGTCAAACCGGTCCAGTCTATTTATCTAGCAGCCTCTAAACAGAGGGAACGTCTACAGTTTGAATGAGAGAGAGACACATGTAAAATAAGAGCTATTAAAGAATAATAAAAAAAAATTAGAAATACGTGCAAATAGAATCCGCGTCAGCTATTAGGGAAGCATAAAGTTCTGTTTCAGAAGCCAGTCCGCTTAATGTCAATAGCATCTCCCCATGAGGTCTAAGTGTCAGGTCTATCGCGGTCGACCAGTTTAGCCCAACCAATGTCTATAATTTCAGTCTCGCATTCTACATTCATTGTTCATTGCTCCCGGCGTCAGGTTAGCTTACCCCTAGGTACTCGTTAGGTAGCCGTCCACACTAGGCTAGCTTGGCCTTAAGGTACGCTTCGGCATCGCCAACAGACATGAAGCGTAATCTGTCCCCGCTCTCCTCCGTAATCATCAGTTTGGCCGGGTAGTGAAGACTAGGCCTCAGCCCTCGTTTGTAAAGTAGTGCCATCACATCGCGGTACGGTGCTCGCTGTTCCAACACAGCCGGGGTATAATCCTCGTAGAAAGCAATTTGTTGACCGTCGTACTGCATCTCCGTTCTTCTCTTTCTGGCCTCCCGGATCACCCGTTCTTTGGTTTGATAATTATGGAACCTGACGATAACAGGCCTAGGCTTTTCACCCTGCTTCGGCTTAGCTGCCAGCGACCTGTGCGCGCGGTCCAATTCTGGAGGGGTAGGGAGGGTTTCTGCCCCAAAAACCTGGGATAAAAGGGTGGCAAAGAAGGATGTTGGTCTCGGGCCCTCAATCTGTTCTGGTAGTCCAATGATTCGAAGGTTATTACGCCGACCACGAGCCTCGAGGTCCTCCGCTTTAGCCTTTAGCATAGCATGGCTAGCCCTCAGATCGGCACATGTAGCCTCCAGCAAAGCAATTTTTTCGCTTACAGATTCCGCGTTCTCCTCCAGGGACTTGACCCTTTGTCCGTTGTCGGCCACGTCCGATTTCATTTGGTCGAGTTTATTTTCCAGAGTGGTAATGGCTTTTCTGAACTCTGTGGTCATAGCCTCTTTGTGGTTTTCAAGCAGGGTGGCTTTTCATCGCCCCGTTTTGGTTTTGGAGTCTTGGATGTCATCTTTGGGAAGATAGATATTTAGTTAGCTGTATCGATACTTGCATATAAACAAGAATTATGAGGGTTTGGAGTCTTAAAACGTAGAATTTAAAAAAAAACATGAGGGAGAGAGGGAAAACGTGTCCTACTCCCTGCTCACCATACCGGAAGTCCCGGCTAGATTCTATTTTGTATACTACATTTTGTGTCGTCGTTTGTAGTCAATTGCATTAATTATTTAGTCACGTTAGTGTCACATGATCAACATTAACGTCACGTCTCGTTGTCGTCATGAAAAAAAGCTTTGTTGATGAACATCTTTAGTCATAATTTTCGTTGACAAAATTAACACTGGCTCTGTGTGAATTGGAATTGAAAGGATGATCGAATCCCGATAGGTGGCAGTATCGCTTACCTTTTGAACGGGGCTAGTTAACTGTGGGGAAGGGGGTTGCTCACTCACTGCTGGCCAGAGTCGTAGCCACTAGCCTGTGGACTGTCTATGCAATGGTGAGCAAACTATTGGAGATTATTATGAAGAGGACAAAACTATCACACTTATGGATGATAAGGTGCATTTTCACCAGACTACATTGAACTCTGCACTTCTGGTAAATCATAAAAATACTATAGTCAATACTTCCGGTTTAGCGCAATATGTAGCGCACGCATTTGGCAACAGCTCCGCTCCCATCAACGTTAATTTCGTTTAAAAACATTATTTGGACAATACCAAAAGAGATAGGACCACATCGTATGTATTTATAAGACCTTCTACTAACTATATCAAAAGACAACATGGGTAAGGATAAGGGAAAGACGGCAAAGAAACAAGAAACGGCAACTTCAGCGGCGCAGAGCGAAACACGATCAAGAAGACACGGTCTAGGCGACGCGGGTACAGAACCGTTGGCGACAAGCCCCGACGAGGAGAATAAAGAGGAAAATACACCGGGACCATCGACTATGGTCCCCGACAGAGAGACAATAGTTGGCAACATAACAGGAGCGACAGGAACAAGCTCCGTGAGAGAGAGCAGCTGATCTGGATAAGATAATAGCAGACAAATCCATCGCCATCGTCACTGCACCTATACCACCAGCTGGCACAAGCAGTACAACCATACCACCCGATTTCAACTCACTGACTAACCTGATGAAAGAACAGATTACACACATCGAGGAGCTCAAAGCACACGTCGATGAGCTCAAAGCACACGTCGAAGATAAATTCGATCGCATCGATGCTAAATTGGAAGAAGTCAAGAAAGTGGTCGCTGCACAGTCCGAGCGAATCACGACAGTGGAGAATTCGGTGACAGATATTACACTGGCAGTCAAAGTGAACGAAAACACCATCTGCAATGGCATGACAGAGATGGCAAATGAGATAGAAAGTGTGAAAGAAGCATGCCGGAGGGAAATACAAGAGGTTAAAGATGAAGCGATGGAGAAGCTACTCGAATCCCATCGCTACCACAGGCGAAATAACATCCGCATTGTAGGGCTTGATGAAGCAGTCAATTGCGAAGACGACAACTTTCCAACAGTACTATCATTGATTTTGGGTAACAACTTTCCAAACAAAGTGCCGAAAGTGGACCAAGTTTACAGAATCGGTTCTCGGGAGCAAAGAAGCAAAGGGCCAAGAGTCATCATTGTTACTCTGCGGAAGACTTCAATAAGAGATGACATCATCAAAATTGCTCGCATCCAACGTGGGATGCTGAAACATGGTGATCATTCAATATTTATCTACGAAGATCTAAGCAAAGAAGCCATCGCTCGACGTCTACCATACAAGGAGGTGATGCAAAAATTGTTCAAGGCTGGCCACAAGCCACGGCTAACATACCCGGCGCTGTTAACGATCGTGAAAAGGGACGGCCGCAGGATTGGATTACGCACACCTAAAGAGGCTGAGGATTATTGGATTAAATATGGAGGCGATACCCCAAGTCAGATCGACATTGTCTGAAAACAGATAAGCCGATTCATCTCCCTCTTTCTCAGTGTATATCAGTATTAGAATGACTTTTATTGTGTTCATCAAAGTAGCATATGATATGCAGGCCGTCTATACCAATGCGTACTGTGTATAATACGATCCGTAATACATTATAATTTCAGACTCTGGTCTCCGGGGAGACAACTACATATCATTGGCAATAAGATCAATCTGGAGGAGACTTCCGGTATGAGAGCAGACGGGTAACACACGTGCGATAGAGCTCCTGGTCAAATGAGTGAAAAAACGGATAAAAAAAGACCCGAAAAGTAATTAAAAAGGAAAATGCTCACGAGAAGTAAGGAAGAGACAACGATTGTGAAGGAAATGGAAATGGAGAACATACGAGAAGGAGAGAATTTGAAGAAACAGAATCCCCGAAGCGAAGCCGAGAAAAGCCAGGCGAAAGAAGGGGGAGGTACCGCTGAGGCAGACACGGGAATGCCAGGATGGGCCGTGATCATGCAGGCCGGGATACTGGAGAACATAACAGCGGCGATAAAACTGAACACGGACACGATAAGGAATGATATTGGGAAGCTACGGGAGGAATTGAAGAAGGAACAGGAGGACTTCAGAGGTGAAATGAATACAGAAATCAAAAGGGTGGAGGAGAAGATGGCGGAACAGGACAGAAACGTGACCGAGTTACAGACTAGGACGTCACACGCGGAGGAATGGAACACGGAGATACACGAGGTATTAACATGTGTGATTCAGAAACAAGAACAGATGGAGACAAAGATGTCGGACATGGAGGGGAGGTCACGGAGAAATAACATCAGAATATGGGGACTGAAAGAAGGAGTCGAAGGGGAATCGGTGACCCTATATGTGGAAAAGCTTATCAAAGAACAAATGAAGGAAACGGGACTGGAAAAAATGGAGATACAGAGGGCCCACAGGGCGTTGGCTCCGAGACCACAACCGGACAGACCTCCGAGGGCGGTGATTATTAACTTTCTGAGATTCGAGGTTAAGGAATTGGTACTCAGAACCGCGTGGACCAAGAAGATTGAAATCGAAGGGAAAAGACTATCATTTGATCACGACTACTCGACAGCGGTAGCGATAACACGCAGGTCCTACGCGGGACTGAAGAAAACCCTGAAAGAAAACGGAATGAGATTCCAGTCACCCATGACCTCGCTAAGGATTCACTGGGAGGAAGGGGCGGCGATGTACGCGACGGCACGAGAAGCGGAGCGAGAGATGAGATGGCGAGGGATGAGGATGTCGGAGGACGGAGAAGGAAGGAGGCGGGAGGAACAGACGCGGAGCCTGCAGCAGAGATTGGAGGGAGCCCGCAGGTGGATCAGAGTGGGAGACCGAAACAGGAGGGAGGAGAGAGGAGAAGGCGGAGGTGAAACGTGACGGAGCGAGGACGGAGACGGATGAGGAGGCCAGACGGAGAGGAGGCAGGAGGAGGCGAACGGATGAGTACACGCACAAGAGATTGAAAAAACTATTCAAATAGAGACAAAGTATAGAAACTGAAATAACATATGCATAAGCACACATTCCCAGGTAGAGGCAGGATATAGAAATGAACGTAACGTATACATGGACACATAATACACAAGCTGATGGAGGAAATAAATGGAAATATAACTAGGTTTGATAGGCGAGACACAGAACATACTGAAACAGATACATAGACACATGCTGTGAGTAACACAGTTGGGAGGGATTAAGGGGATAAATGGACATCACATAGAAAATAGAGGAGAGGAAAAGAAAATAATAAGGGGTACACGGGAGACACCGCACACGGATATGGGAGGAAGGAGGGACAATGAAACATATGAGTCACATTGAGAGGGACCAAGAAAAGAGGGTCTTTGATCAAAAGGAAGGACAGAGCGCTTTTGACCAGGAGCTCGAAAGCAAAAAAAAAAACAGTAAGAAAGCTGGACAAATATGACGAGCGATTGGGGGCAAGGGTTTCAAACCCCCAAGCCGTCAGGAGGGGGCCCCTCGTTAGGAGGGCAATTACCCCTCACCCACCAGCAGGGGACAGGGGGGGACACAGGGACCCCCCGAACGCCTTGGGAGCACTTTATGTAAAGTTTATGTTTTTTATTTATGTTAATCACTATATGTATTCGGTGAAGAGAGCGGAGGCTCCAACCGGAGGGGGGAATGAGTGTGACATGGGGGGACTGACAGACGAAAGAAGAAGAAAGATGACAAGGGTTAAAGGTATAAAAATGATGTCGTTAAACGTTAATGGAATGAATAATGCGATAAAAAGGGGCAAAGTGATGTTGAAATGTAAAAAAAGTGAGATGGAAGTGATTTTTCTGCAGGAGACACATTTGGTAGCACAGGGTCATGAGAAACTGAAGAGATTTGGATATGAAAATGCATACTATAGTTCCTTTGAACAAAACCCGAGGAGAGGAGTAATCACGTTAATCAAAAACACAGTCAAATTTGAATTGATCAAGGAAGTAAGAGACAAGGAGGGAAGGTTTGTTCTGGTGAAGGGGAAAATGGAGGGCCAAATGGTTACGTTAGTAAATGTTTATGCACCCCCAGAGAGTGAGAGGGATTTATATGAGACCATTTTTGACATGATAGTGATGGAACTAGAAGAGATATTGATATGTACGGGAGATTTTAACGTAGTACTGAATCACGACCTAGACACCACGAGTACTAGAAAAGGACGGGCGCCCATCAGTAGATATATGAATATTCAGATGACGGAAATGGGAATTACAGACGTTTGGAGGGAGATGCACGCCATGGACAGGGAATACACACATTACTCACACCCACACGTGACATATGCGAGAATAGACTACTTTTTGATGACGACGGGGGACAGTTACAGGGCACGGGAGAGCAGTATAGGAGTAGCGGACATATCGGATCACAGTGCCATATATCTGACAGTAGATCTAGAAGGGAGACGGAGGAACACGATTTGGAGACTAAATGTAGGAATATTAAATAACAAAGGGGTGGTGAGTCAGATCAAGGAGGAGATAGCCAGATATAAGGAAGAAAATGACAACGGGGCGGTAGACCCGAACATTCTATGGGACACACTGAAGGTAGTGATAAGGGGGAAATTGATGGAAAAAACAGCAATGCTGAAGAAGGCCAGAACGGAGACATATCACAATCTGATAGGGAAGCTGAAGAAGTTAGAGGGGAGACACCAGATATCAAAAGAACAGGAAACGCTCTGAGAAATCAAAGAAGTAAAGGCCAGGATAAATAGGGAATTATTGACGGAAATAGAAAAGAAAGCGAGGTTCATGAAACAAACGTACTATGAAGGGGGACCAAAAGCGACCAGACTGTTGGCTAGGAGAATTAGAACGCAACAGAAGTTGAACACGATACACACAATAAGGGATACAAAGACTAATGAAATATTGAGGGACCCAGCTGAAATAGAGAGGACATTTAGAGAATACTATGAGAAATTATACACACAGCCAAAAGCAGCGGGAGAAGAGGAAATAGAAACATATCTGGAGAAGCTAGAGTTACCATTGATAGGGAAAGAACAGAATGAAGAATTAAATAAAATAATTACGGAACAAGAACTGGAAGATGCAATTAGTAGAGCTAAAAACAACAAGTCTCCGGGGAGCGACGGATTCCCATCGGAATTCTACAAGACATTTAGAACTGAATTAGCACCCATGTTAGGGGCGGCGTTCAGACACACGATGGAAGAGGGGAAAATGCCCCCCTCGTGGAAGGAAGCCATAATCACCACGATACCGAAGGAAGGGAAGGATAGGGAATTATGTAGTAGTTTCAGACCTGTGTCCATACTCAACGTAGATTACAAGATGTATACATCGATAATATCAAAAAGATTTGAGACGTTTATGCCAGACATTATAGATGAAGATCAAACTGGATTTATTAAAGGGAGACAGACACAGGACAACGTGAGAAAGACATTACACATAGTAGAGGAGATACAAAAACAAGGGGGTAGCGCGGTACTGATTAGCCTAGATGCAGAAAAAGCGTTCGACAGTGTGAGCTGGACATTTTTATATAAAACATTGATGAGGTTCGGACTGAACGAGAGGGCGATGAAGATGATCAAGGCGCTATATCAAGAACCGACAGCGAGGGTTAAGGTGAATGGCAGCTTGACGGATAGAATCAGATTAGAGAGGGCTACCAGACAGGCATGTTGTCTCTCACCGACACTCTTCGCCGTTTTCATAGAACCACTGGCACAACCATTATACACAGATAAATCAGAACATAAAGAGAGACCTAGAGAGATGGACAGTAATGCCCTTGGACTTCAATTCAAGAATAGAGGTCATTAAAATGAACATACTATCAAGGTTACTGTACCTATTCCAGTCACTACCGATACAAATACCACAGAATCAATTCAGGGAGTGGGACAGACTGATATCGAGGTTCATATGGGCGGGGAGAAGACCACGGGTCAGATATAAAACACTACAACTACCAAAGGAAGAGGGAGGGATGGAGGTACCCAGCCTACAAGATTATTACTATGCAGCACAACTGAGAGCAGTGACGTGCTGGTGTAACGACAGCTATGAGGCAAGATGGAAAGACATTGAAAAAGAAGGGGAGGGATACAAGGTACAAGCTCTGGTGGGGGATAGGGAACTATTTAAAGAAAAAGAGGGACTATTAGATCCAATCACCAAATCCACCTTGACCATATGGAACAGAGTAGTAAAAACACACAAATTGGAGAAGCAGTCAGGGGTCCTGAGATGGGTAGCACATGACAAGAGATTCAAACCAGGGAGGTTAGACCATGGATTCAGAAGGTGGGAGAGGGGGGGGGCAACAGCAATATGCAAAATGATAGAGAAGGGAGAAATGCAGACACTACAAAAATTAAAGGAGAAATTTGGACTAGAAAACAGGGACCACTTCAGATATCTACAGGTTAGAGACTACTACAACAAAGAAATAAGGGGGGCCAAAGACGAGGAACAGAATGGAATAATAAAGATGATAGTATGGGCATACGAAGGGGGGCAAGGAAGAGTAATATCAGCAATATACCGGGCTATAATGACCAGCAAGGGACACACGACCGATTATATAAGGGAGAAATGGGAGAGAGAACTAGAGATAGGAATAACAGGGAAGGAATGGGGGAACATATGTGAGGTACAACATTCAACAACAGGATCGAGAATATGGAAAGAATTTGGATGGAAAAACATAATCAGATTCTTTATAACCCCAGAGCTGAAGGGAAAATATGCACCAACACAAAAAGCATGCTGGAGGATGTGTGGGAAGGAGGGGGCAAATCACACGCACATATTCTGGATATGTCAGAAGCTGAAGCGGTATTGGGAGGAGATAGGGGAAGCAATGATCAGAATATTAGGATACGGGCTACCACAAACAGGACTGGTGCTTTACTTAGGAGACCTGACACACGAGGGAATACAAGGGGGGGACAAATATTTAATAAAGATAATGTTGATAGCGGCCAGAAAAGCAATAACGAGACTGTGGTACAAGGAAG
This sequence comes from Notolepis coatsorum, assembly GCF_963971535.1. Lineage (NCBI taxonomy): Eukaryota > Metazoa > Chordata > Actinopteri > Aulopiformes > Paralepididae > Notolepis > Notolepis coatsorum. The sequence continues at coordinate 186,141,328 of NC_140165.1, forward strand.
ACCCACCGACAATAGCAAAATGGGTAGGAATAGTGGAAGAAATACAGGATATGGAAAGGATAACACACATGCTGAGGTTACAGGAAGAGAAATTTGGGGAAAGATGGGGAAAGTGGGAGGATTATAAAAGGAACGAGAACGACATCACAGAGGAAGAACCAAATGCAACACAAGAGAGCGAAGGGTAAAGGAGGAAAGATGTTCAAGCAGGGTCTATGAACCCATGTCACACACCTGTACTTTAGTTAATATTTTCTATTTTGTTTTTGGGATATTACAAGTGCTGAATGCTTTTATACCTTATTATTTATGTCTGTTTAACGGTGTGATATTAAATATTCAGGGATGAGGTGGTTTGTGTATGGGTGAACCAAAAGGCAAAGTGAAAGTTAATAAACAAGAGAAAAAAAAAGAAAGGACGAAGGAGAAGGGAAGAAAGAAGCTCAAGGAGGGTCTCTGGACCCAGATCACACATAAAAACCTTAGTCAGCATTTATCGTCTTTGAGTAGGAATTACCTGTTTATGCCTGTTTAAGGGAGATACACAATCAACCTTTATATCAAATACCTAGAAAACAACAGTAGGGGAACCAGACAACTAACCATGTGATACCCATGTAAATATTTATGTGCACTGTTTTTTCTTTTTGTTTTTATTGTGATGCTAGTTTCTTCATTTTTTATTATTTATTTTTTGTAAGTGCTGTCTGTCTAAATAACTGTTAATAAAAAATTTAAGTTTAAAAAAAAAAAGATCAATCTGGAATATTCTGGGTTTATCGCTCGACTGCCCTGGGTCTCTTAGATCATTCTGGAACATAACAACAGTCTATTGGTACTAGTATATTCTACAACCTTCTAGACTATAATGCACCATGACAACGAAGGCCTACAACTCTAACATTAAACATCCGGTGTGTATATACATAGCAGATAATCAATTGACTGAAGTTCAATCAGTCCTTAATAATACTTTAAAAATCAACCACACCTAAACGTATGAACACAACAAGGTTATTCTAACAATTTAAGTAATCACTCCACTGATGAAGTGACTGGCACATTGAAGCTCTAAAAGGCTCTGCTTTTCTAGTGTATCTAATCACTTAATTCGGTTCTAGTGGCTTCTCCACGTTGAATATTATTCTATCTCTCATTCCTTATCTATATATTTTTTTTTTATTATTCTATTTTTTATCTCTATCTTTTAACTTACATTGTTCTTTTCCATTGTTCTTCACATTAAGGTGTTAATATTTCTCTACAATCTTTTCCTGACTTTCCTACATGTTAGTAGAGGGTTCAAATGAATATGTCGATGAAAGTTTATTCTCTTTTTTTTTTTTTCATTTTACACAATATTTCATTACAGTAAGGGAAGGTGCAAGACCAAAAGCGACATTCTATTGCATTAGAATGAAAATGTTAGATCCTATGGCAATTAGCATAGGAAGATTAGGATTACAATGCTCAGTTTGGGCAATCCGGTGGACTAAGGGAGAGAGTCATTCGCGGAGGATGTGTTTTTGGAACACAGGCCTGTACGACTCTCTGGGCGAGGGGAAAATAGGGGATTTTTATTTGTATATATATATGTTTTTAAGCTCGGCTCTCAACGGGACCTCATTAATTGGATGTACATCTATTGTAGCTTCGCACTCCAGAAGCATTACCAAAAACTACACAAGAACATGCATAGATTATGGCTAGTTTGAATATAATGATATGGAACACTGGTGGGATAAACAAACAACACAAACGCAAAAGCGTGCTCACACTGATGAAAAAAGAACATGTGGACGTGGCTCTATTAAGCGAAACGCACATTTTAGAGGAAGACATAGATACGTTAGCGGATAACATATACCATAATATTAGTCACTCTTCTTTTGGTACGAGAACTCGAGGTGTAGCCATAGTCGTCAGACGTTAATAAAATATCGAATTAAAAGGGGTATGGTCGGATGCTGTGGGGCGTATAACTATAGCTAGGATTGTACATAATAACAGGAAAATAGCGTTGGCAGCGGTATATGCCCCAAATTTGTACGAAGTGGGTTTCTTCACTTCACTAACCGGGGAAATGTTAAACCATCCCGAGTACTCATATATAATAGGGGCGGATTTTAATGCCATTTGGAATCCAAGGATGGACAAATCTTACCTTGCCTTTTCCAGCGAACAAAAAAATTCATCTAAAGCATTAAAAGATTGGTCAAAGACTACAGGGGTAATTGATTTATGGCGTTCACTTAATCCCATGACCCGAAAGTACTCCTGTCGTTCGGCGAGACACAACACATTATCCAGAATTGATTACGTCTTTGCACCCCCGAGAATATTTGATAAATATGAAGTGGAAATGATACCCAATGCGCTTTCAGATCACTGTTATTTAATCCCGAAAGCAACATTTGGTACACTATCTTCCCGGGCCCCAAGATGGCGTTTTAATACTATGCTGCTTAACAACAAGGAATTCATTACACAACTCAAAGAAGCTCTCACAGTATTCTTACGGGATAATGCAAACATGGTGCAAGACCCCAGAATATTATGGATGTCGGTAAAGGGGACGATCAAGGATTTCACGGATAGATTTTCCTCCATATTGCGCAAAAATCAATGCACAAAACTGTCTGAAATGGAAACGCTTTACTCAACGTTATTTAATTCTTTAAAATACAACAACTCTACTGGACTAGAAAATCAAGTTAACATTCTAAAGACAGAGATCAATGCAATATACAGACAAAAATCGGAAATGCAAATACGCAGCACAAGACAACAGCAGTATTTCCAAGGTTCTAAACCTAGTCACCTATTAGCCATGCGATTAAGAATTAATGCAAAATTTGCAGATATAACTGCCATTAGAAAACAACAAGTACTTGTAACAGACCCCAAAATAATAAACGATACATTCAAAGAATTCTACTCCGACTTGTATAATTCAGAAACGACCTTTGATCAAAACAAATTAGACACATATCTTAATCAAATTATTCTCCCTAAACTTTCGGAGGACGACGCTAAACAGTTAGAAGCACCGATCACATTAGAAGAACTCAAGAAGGCCATATCCGGAATGAAAAACGGTAAAGCTCCGGGAAAAGACGGTATCCCATCAGAAATGTACCTTTCTTGTTGGGACATATTGGGACCCTTATTACTAAATATGATCTTATACTCAGTCAAGGAGGGGAGCTTCCATAAACACCACAATATCGCACTCATTTCAGTCCTTCTCAAAAAAGACAAGGACCCCACTGAGTGCGGTAGTTACAGACCTTTAAGCCTCCTCGGAACCGATGTCAAACTGTACTCTAAGATATTAGCCATCAGATTGCAAAAGCATATGACGTCTTTAGTTCATCCGGACCAAACTGGCTTCATAAGAGGTCGCCTGATCAATGATAACATAAGGCGAATACTGCACGTACTAGATGCAGACAAAGAGGACACCACACCTAAGGCGATGCTATCCCTGGATGCTATGAAAGCATTTGACAGGCTGGAATGGTCGTTTCTATGGGCAGTATTAGAAAGGATGGGGTTAGAAAAAGGATTCATTGATATGATTAAAGTACTATACAAGGACCCATCGGCCATGATTACAACAGGCACATTCATCTCCGAAATCTTTCCGGTATCACGCTCAGCCAGACAGGGTTGCCCTCTTAGTCCCGGACTATTCGATCTATCATTAGAGCCTTTAGCACAATATATAAGACAATCCCAATACATAGAACCAATCGTAATCAAGGGCACACAACATAAAATTAGTTTATATGCGGACGACGTAATATTGTTCATGCAAAACCCCAACACCACATTGCCGCATCTACTCAAGTTGATAGAGAACTTTGGTGATTTATCGGGATTTAAAATAAATTGGCCGAAGTCGGCTTTCCTTCCTCTTAACATCCGAGCAAAAAAAGACACAACCCTCCCAGGTGCGATACCCATGGTTAAACATTTTAGATGCTTGGGTGTGGAAATATTTCCCACCATAAGGCAAACGGTGAAGCACAATTACACAAAAATACAGAACAAAATCAAAGACGACCTGGACAGATGGGCAAAACTTAAAAACTCAGTACAGGCAATGGTATCAATAGTTAAGATGGATGTATTACCAAGAATCAACTTCATCAGCTCAATGCTACCGTTACCTCCTCCAGAGGGCTACTGGAAAAGATTACAATCCTCCACATACAAATTTATTTGGAATAACAAACCACCTCGCATAAAAAGATCCACCGCACAGAGAAATAAAGCAGACGGTGGCATGGCAGTTCCAGATTTTTTACAATATTTTAAGGCTTTCACATTAAGACCATTGACAATATGGTTTGATCCCAAGGCTTTGGTATCTTGGAGAGAATTGGAAGAAAACATAGTAGCCCCACAGAGACTGAAGGACATAGCACACACTAAACTTTCAATCAAGCACTGTGAGCGGGAATTTGGCCCCATAATTACCCATGCAATCAGAACATGGCGAGAAACACAAAAAAAATATCCTAACCCTCAAAAATGGCATCACACTCCCATATTCAATAACAATGCACTCTTAATGGGAAAACGTCCTATAATATTCCCTATATGGGAAAAGCAAGGCATACACTCATTAGGGGATATTTTTAATAACCAGGGCTTCTGTAGTTATGGAGAAATATGCACAAAGTTTAACCTCACCGAGTCCACATGGCTTTTTTACATACAGTTACGCCTATGTTTGAGGTCTCACGGTGTTCCATTACACATACCAGTTGAACACCACAGATACCACACATTTTTCTATGAAAGAGAAACATTGGGAGGTTTTGTATCAGGTTTTTATTATCAATTACTAACGTCCTCGTATGAAACCCTTCAACTAGACACTGTCTGGAGGAGGGATATTCCAGACCTGGAAAGTGACTTTGATTGGCAAGAAGCATGGGCAAATGTCCGTCTTACATCAAGGAACCCGGACCATCAACAAATCAATCTTAACTATATTCACAGGACATACTTGACTCCTATAAGACTGAACAGAATGGGCCTGAAACAAGACTCAAAATGCACCCAATGTACAAATGGAGACGAAGGGACATTTATGCACATGTATTGGGACTGCCCACCAGTTAAGGCATTCTGGAAAGATGTGACCCATCAATTATCAAAACTCGTATCTTGGAATATACCAGTACACCCCTCTGTATTGCTTTTAAATGATGTTTTTGAGTTTGCAGTAAATCCACAGCTAAAGAGATTGGTCTTATCGGGTATCACAGTAGCTAAAAAAACTGATCGCATCACGCTGGTTTCAACCGGAAAAAATTTGCCGGAAAGTTTGGTCTCTTACATATCTCGATGTGATATATCAAGAAATATCTACAGCAAGAATTATGGGTCTCAACGAATCCAAAATGTCAATGTGGGTAGAAGTGGTGGAGAGAATAAAAGCTAGCTTATAATGGTAGTGTCTGTTAGGAGTGAGGGATAATGGAGGTACTATCCAAGGAGGGGTCCGGGAGGGGGGGGTTCGAGCTGGAGCATATGTGTGTAGGGTTTTAGAAAATAGGTATTAGGGGTATGTTCTATATAAACGTTTATATAACTGTAATTTCGCTGGATATACACTGTATACGGTTAAAATGTTATTATAGACTTTTTTTTTTATCTTGTTTCTGTACTTGCATGTAATTTTAACCACCTTGACTGTTAGTTTCATTATGCATTATGTGTTGAGTACTGACTTTTAATAATTTTTGTTTTGCAATAATAAAAAAAATATAAAAAAAAAGAAAAAAAAATACTATAGTCAAACCGGCCGAGCATGTAACATCTGTTCACCGCTCCGCGGTAGTCGCCGACACTAGAGTTCAGAGCACTCAAGACTAGGGACAACTAACGTTCGGCAATGGCGATCGCCTAGACGAGCGAACTATTGGAGATTATTTATGAAGAGGACAAACGTGACGATCTATCCATAGCATAAGGTACGTTTTCACCAGACTATGTTCTAGTATTTTCAAACAGGCTGTTTGGATGTAACGATAACGTTATCTGTTGGGCGCTGCCAGGGCCAACTAACGTTATTTATTGTTCTGACCCAAGACACTTCGGAGCAAGAGTGGATGGGGTTTTGGTGGACCTGCTGACAAAGGTAACGTCTATTTTACCGAACCCCATCATAAAACATGCCTTTGTAATGATCCCAGCGTCAGAAAACGATTCCGCCCCCCCCCCATGGTTTGAGAATCATTCTACTATGGTCATATTACCTTTGACCTGGAAATAATATAGGTGGCAGGCGAGCAACCCGCATGAAATGCACATATGCGCACAAAACACGTCATATCTCGCATTCCAGGAAACGGAACTGGATTATTTTGAAACGGGCCGATTTTTTGCATGGGATAGCGCAGGAGCGAAGGTATGTAGAACTAAACGTTTTTTTCCTGTTGGAGTATACATATTTTCAAATTAGCCATACTATTGTCTCCATAGCTATAATATAGAATATACGATGGGTCTGCAAACATCGTAAAAATAGTCAAAAAACTCTGGCGCCAGGGAGTACAGATGGAAAAACAGCGTGGCAGTCAAAGGGTTAATGGTCTCCAACTGAGTAAACAGTTCACTTTTATTTATAATCAAATCTTTTCCCAAATAGTGTTTTATAGTCTACAACAGCGGTTCTCAAACTACAGGTCACGACCCAAAGTGGGGTTGTGGGTAGGTGACAGTGGGGTTGCGCATTGGCAAGTACATTTAAAAGAAAATGTAAATCTATATATTTTTTTCTTTATGTTCTGGCAACATATTTTGGCTAAATATGCGTTGTCATTTTATAAATGTGTCTTCATGTGTACTTTAACACATTGACGGCCACTGGGATTAGACGGGCCCCATTCTATAAGGCCAGCTTCTCATAACAAGGTTTAACTGTGCATCACGTTGTTTGTAGAGCTAAATCTATATTTAAAATTATTGCTATGTGTCCATTCTCATTGTCAATTGACACTATAAAACCTTCCCTTCAATATGCCATAAAGAAATATTTTTTTCATCAATACGTTCCCGTTTTATAGCGTTGTGAATATGAACGTTATCTCGGAATGGTCTGGTATAATTCGTGCAACGCTAGTTATAGGGCGCTAAGCTAATAACGTTAAATCGATTGCCGTTTCGGCCATACACAAGCTAGAGATAAAAATCTAAATGCATATGATCGATATCATGTTCCACCATGAATGCATGAAGGGGGGGGGGGGGTCGTTTCTGATTATTGATTACCAATAACGGCATTCGTTATTGTAGCATCATACGCTGATAAGAGGGTTGGATATGAGAACGAGGCCCGATCGGGCTGTAATTTACGTCAAATAGCTCTTACCTGTGGCCGGTTGGATCCCAAAAAGGATTTCCCAGTTATTGATCGCCATCTGGTATATCGATATGTCCATTGGCTGATGCTATATTCCTTTACTGCATACTGAATTCGGTGTCGCAAAAACTATTCCAGGCGATCGGCTGAAGCCCTCGCTTCAGGCTAACAGAAAAACTAGGTCTGAATGAAAAAAAAAAAATACATCCGGTCTGAAAACGAGGAGTACTCCATTCTCGAGACAGCGCCACTACCAGGATCTGACCGGTAATGCACTTTTCCGAATCCCAAGAGTAGGGTATATCTGCGGTGCTGCTCCCTGACATTGAGTAGGTTATTAAAATGCAATAAAAGCTAAAACAAGCTTATCACGTATATATACGTGATTGGCCCTCAAGCGCTGGCGCGAATCACGTATATATACGTGGTTGGCTGAGAATGTGTTAACATAGTGCTGTAATAAAGTTTTCTAATAAATATGCATGATCAAGTTCAACGTGTGCTTTTATTTTGATATTCCTTAATTCCATGTTGAAATTACGCGATACATTAACCATTTGGTTGCCGAAAACGTAGTTCTGTCGCCCGATCGTTGAGTGCCGGAAACGTAGATCTACGTTTTTCTCACAGTATTTCTTTTATTCGCTCTTGCCATTCATAATTCAGCGGGACACCTTGTGCACACTGTTCTGAGTGTGTCTGAGCTGGCAGACGGTCTTATACCGCCCTCTAACGCCTTCGGCCATTATTTGGACTGTTTTGGACTACTGACCCCGCCTGCCCGTTGAAGTGCAATGCCCAACAACGTCGGAGACAGGATCGCTGTGGATAACTGGAATGGCGATGAGATTACCGTTGGGTAGCAGGAGGGGAGGGGGGGAGCGCCGCGCTCCAGGGCACATTTCATGTATTCACGAGGAAGGATAATAATGATAATCTAGCGTTGATTTCAGGAAGATCCGATAATCAGGCGAAAAATAACAACGTGTTTATTGAATTACACAAAAACGCTGTTTTCGTGTCTTTTCCCTGGAATTACTCAGAAGCAACCGAACTATATTCATATTCAAAACGGTATAAAACGGAAATGTACGGATGAAAAAAAATAATCCGTTTTTTGCACGTTGACCAGAAGCAACTCACTGAGACTCGACGGCGTTATTAGACCCATAGCTATACTATAAAATATTGGTTTAGCTCTACAAACTACAACTACGTTTACATGGGGTTAATGGACGGCAAGGAAGGGGTCACTCCCCGGAAGGGGCGTGGCACTCAATGTGTTAAGTGTGGGGTCGCCAAAAATAATCCTAAATAAAATGGGGTCGTGGTATAAAAACCCCTGTTTGAGAACCCCTGGTCTACAAGCTGAATACATGTCCTACAGGGGAGGAAATTAGGCCACTTTACTCGCCAAATGCGAGTATTGTTTAGGTTTGGCGAGTGATTCATGAAGACCACTCGCCAGTCTGGCGACTAGTAAACAAAAAAAAACATTCTGCAATCACAGTCACTGGCAAACGGTGCGCGTCTTCTGAGTGCTCGCTTTGTTGACAGTGCCACGAGAGCACTGCACAAGACCCACGGACATATGTTTAATAAAAGTTCCCGCAGTACTGGCCAACCCGCAGACATATATAATGTTTAATAAAAGTTCCCGCAGTACTGGCCAACCCACGGACATATATAATGTTTAATAAAAGTTCCCGCAGTACTGGCCATCAGTCAAGGGAGCACTCACAAACAGATAACGTTAAACACAGCAGAAGATGGAAAACAGACAGACTGACCAACGGGGAACTGCATCCAACCCTATTACAACCCCTCGAGTATAAGGCAAGGACACATTTAAATCACAGAGGTGTATGTTAGTCTATTGGAACTGTATACAGTAGTTAGCTTCTAGTTAGCATTTTAGCTATATGGCTGCTTGCTAGCTAACGTTAGTCCTGTGTGTGTGTGTGTGCTCAAAGCAGCCCGCCCCAATGGCGCCCCATGTTAGCTAGGTGTATCTGTTATGACTATAATGTTTCCAAAAACGCACCGGACTACGACGTAAGGTTATATGTTTTATTGCATGCTCAACCAGTGCACAACAGCACACCAACCCAACTGATGTTACCACAACACTGACGGTATTTCACAGCCCTGTCGTCCAGACCACCGTGTCGTCTTAAAGGCACAGTGAACACCGTTGTGATGCCTACCCAGATGCATACACAACATTGATGCAGCTTGACAACCGAGGTTCAAAGTTAACTTGATTGATTGAAAACTTTATTAACGGATTGCTGAATGGGTACAATACAGTACGGCTCAATACACACAATTGTTAAGGGGATGCAGACCAGAGAAAGACTTTCGTCTTGTTTACATCAGCGTCCCCCATTTTCAATTCATCATAACATATGACATACACGCAGGGCCGGATTAACGACCGGGCCGTCCGGGCCGCGGCCCGTGGGCCTCTAGTGACGAGGGGCCTAAAAAAAAAAATTGTTTTAAATTTTTTTTTTTTTTTTTTTTTTGGAGGACCCTCGTCACTAGAGGCCTCAAATTGTTTTTTATTTTTGTTTAACTTTAAATTTAAATTTTTTGGAGGCCCCTCGTCACTAGAGGCCTTTTGGAGGCCCCTCGTCACAAGAGGCCCCAAATTATTATTATTATTTTTTTAACTTTTATTTAAAAAAAATGTTGAGGCCCCTCGTCACTTGAGGCCTTTTGGAGGCCCCTCGTCACTAGAGGCCTTTTGGAGGCCCCTCGTCACTAGAGGCCCCAAATTATTATTATTATTCTTTTTACTTTTATTTTTATTTTTTTTGGAGGCCCCTCGTCACTAGAGGCCACACATTTTATTTTTTATTTTTTTCTTATTTTGGAGATCGATGTCATACTGTGACACTGAAATGAAAACATATTTCATCAACTAAAATATTTAGTCAACAAAAATATTTCATCAACTAAAATATACAGTACGTCACACCCTGCCGTCTGCAAGTGGCTAATCTTGAGTATTTTTTCTCCTCTTCATAAGAGTTTGAGGTTTTCCATTTGAGGTAAAAACGGCAATAAAAAGTCAAAACTTGCATCTCCACATCCCAGCCCCGACGCCTGAATACTTTTACCAACGGATTTCTAGTTCCGCGTTCGCGTTCTGCGCTCTGATTGGCCACTGACGTTTCTGGTAGCGCCAATCGTGTGACGCCTCTTTCTTTCACCGGTTAAGCTTAGGCACTCTTTCGAAGTTGGTTAAGGTTAGAGTTTGTCTTAGAGCAGGGCAATACAACACCAGCCCTGATTCCATACTCTAACCTTAACCAACTTCGAAAGAGTCTCCTAAGAAACGTCAGTGGCCAATCAGATCGCAGAACGCGAACGCGGAACTGGAAATCCGTTGGTAAAATAATAGACACAGCCCGACACGAATAAGGCAGATTGGGATCATTATTCATGACAGACAGCAGAGACCCGCCGGTGCTGATAGCGGATATCATCGAGCTCCCCCTAGTGACTAGGGGGGGGCGTTATTTCTAAACCTAGCCGCATTTCTGGCAGACGCTCTCTGATTGGCACTGACTGACACACTCTGATTGGCCACTGACATGTTTGCCCAATCGCGTGACGAGCTGTGTCTTTGCCCATTTCCGCGTCAAACAGCCTGCAAACTACCTGCCGTTCTATGAATGAGTGTAGAAACAGACGTCGGCCAATCAGAGAGCGTCTTGCCAGAAATGCTGCTAGGTTTAGAAATAACACTACTAGGGGCCTCCACTACACACTAGTAAAAAAAATAAAAGAGATACGAAAAAAAATATATATAATCAGATCCTCATCCAGCATTTACTTTCACAGCATCTATAGTGACTACTAGTATCATCTCATCTCTTCTCTATCTATTTTTATTACATTTTTTGTATTGCAAATAAAAATATGATTGATTGTTTGATAATGAGGGGTGAGAGACGTTGAGTCCAGGGGCGTATCTAGACCCAGCACTCCACTAGGGCACAGAAGGGCACCAAAAATTCAGAAGCGGACGCGTGTAGCGCGGCCGCGAAAAAAATGTGGCCGGTTTTGGCCGGTTTGTGGGCGAAAATGGGTGGATTTTGTAACTATTTTTTTTTAACTTCTATATCTACTTTAATATCTACTCACCTCTCAGTGTCGCCTCTAGTCTGTCTCTCCTCTCTCTCCCCTGACTCAGCCAGCTCACCCTCCATCTCTCCTCCTCCTCCTCTTGCACTTTGCACTTTGTCTGGAGCAACATGAAAATAATGTTATATATATATATAGGAATATTGATTGATTCAGTTTTAAATAGACAATAATAAAAGGAGCAAGATAAAATAGAGTAAAATAGTGCAATAGTGCAGTGCAATAAAATTGTAGAATAGAATAGATTTAAAAAGATATATAGATAGGAATGACATGCTTAGACATGCATCATACAGACATGACATCACATCACAACACATCATACCATTTACTATTTTACATAACAGACTCATAAACATGCAAGGGTGCCTTTTTGCTGAGTGTCTAGGTTAATTATAGTCCCTTTTGAGCCTTGCCCATCATATACTCTGTCAGGATCTATGGGTAACAGTACTGTATATTTGCATATCGTATATGTCACAAATGTAACTACTAAAATACCTATAATGTCATGTACAGTATATCCCTATGTCATAAATGTCACTATGAATTGAAAATGGGGGACCCAGATGTAAACAAGACAAACGTCTTTCTCTGGTCTGCATCCCCTTAACAATTGTGTGTATTGAGCCGTACTGTATTGTAACCATTCTGCAATCTGTTAAATACAGTTTTCATTCATCATTCATTCATTCATTCATTCATTCATTCAGTCTTCAGGCTGGACTTAGTTGAATCTAACAGCATTGACGATTTTCAAGTCACTGGGCAGACTGTTCCAAAAGACAGCAGATAGATAGGCTATTACTGTATAAAGGTCCTAGCTAGGCTAGCCTATATCTGGTAAGCACGCACGTTACGACCATACGACAACGTGCTGCTTACCAGATATAGTCGGTGCCTATTCTAGCAGCTAATTCCTCCGGTAACGTTGTGGTTAAACTTAAGGGATGGGAGATTCTTCAAATTCATGCGGGCTTTCTTGACAGCCTTATAACTAGTCTCTTACCTCTCTCATTTTTACTCTGCAACGCTTTGGCGAAGCACTTTCTGATGTCCATTTGAAACGTGGTGCCTCGTCGACGTCGAGCACTGTGTGTGTGTTTACTGTTTACCTGGCTCAACTGCGCTGCCAGCTGTCAGCTGGCGGGATGTACCATGTATGCTCAGCCTCTGTCATAGGGGTGTGCAAACAATTCAACCTACAAAAAAGAGCCTGTTGGAGGATTTCAACAAGATAAATCAAAAACAGTGCAAAATATTTCACTATAATATTTCAAAGCGAAGTAAAAAAAAATAAGAATGATTATGTAATCACTGGGGCACAAATTAGGATCACTAGGGCACGTGATAGTGGTCTAAATACGCCGATGGTTGAGTCTATGTGACACTGACATCCAGGTCAGGGGTCACTGTCAGGTCAGGTCAGGTGACCACTGATCGCGAGAATTGCACTTGCAAGTTGATCAAGTAGGCTAATACTCAAGTAGTACTGTATGATCATATGACACTCAAAAAACATGGATAAAAAAGTTAAACGGTGGGAAAGCGGAGCTGCTAAGTTAAAATCTAAACAGGAAAGGGACAGAAAGAGCGCGTTACTTCGGCAAAGCATACCAACTATCTCTACTTTTTTCACCCCGTCAAGTGTTGTTTGAGAGTGTTTTTGAAAGTGGGTAGTGATTCACATTCCTTTACAGCTTTGGGTAGGGCGTTCCACATTGATGTGGCATAATTGCGAAACGTGTTTAGTCGCTTGTTTGAGCCGAATCTGGGTTTAACATGATTTGTGGAGCTCCCTCTGGTGTTGTGATCGTGGTATTCACTAACCTTTGGGAAGTATTTTGACATGTACATGGGTACCTTGGTCGCATAGTGTATCTTGTAGACCAGGCTCATTGCAAGTTGCTGTACTCTGTCGTCTACTCCATCCTAGGTTGTCAAAGTGGGCAGGGGTGATCAAAGTCCTTTTAGCTTGGCCTTCAGAGCCCACCACTTCTAAATATTCTATATATTTTTTTAAGTGACATACAAAAATGCCACTGTGCGTGCGTGCACGTGTATGTGTGTGTGGGGGGGCCTATCTACCGCATTGTACGGTCCGGCCCGCGGGATGATTCTGACCGGCCCGCGAAAGATTACATGATAATAAAAAAGAAAATTCGCTTCGCATCTCCACCTCAGACATGCAACCTGACTTTGATGGACTTGTTAAAGCTCAACAGAGACTGGATTTCTCACACTGAATGAAAAAAAAAAGAACTGAAGAACACTAAAATGTGGAAATATAACAAGTGAAATAGGACACTTGATATTTTTTTTTCTTTTTTTTGCACAGTTCTGAAAACATTAAATGTTTAATATAGGCATGTAAAGTAAAAAAGGCTACAAAACTGGGACACTTTTCTTTACACAGTTCAGTGACATGTCTTGTTTATTTTTGCTATAAGATGATGTGATGTCTTTAGAAAGCTAAGAAAATCCTTGTTTCAATAGTATATGAAACTCAAAATGCCCTTTGTTATTAATGTTTCACATTTTGTTTATCATTTTGGAAATAAATTCTATTTGAATAAATGATATTTTTGAAGGCTAACCTCACCTTTTAATTGCCAAATAATAACATACACTCTTACCAGGGGTCAAAACGATGCCATTTACTGCTTTTTATATAGAAATAAAATGTATATTATGCATAATTGAGTTTGGAATTTTGGCCCGGCCCCCCAACATATTTTCAGTTGCTCATTCGGCCCCCTGGGAAAAATAATTGCCCACCCCTGATCTACCGTATACACTTCACAACATACTTCGGTTTTTTTCTTTCACTGCCCAACCCAGTCCAACCCAGCATCTTTCACTGCCCAGTTCAGCCCAACCCAGTCCAGAATAGATCCCTCTTTCATGTTAATATGTTTTATGCTAATATTGTGAAGAGTAGAGATACTGTTATTAATGTTTTATGCTAATAAACATTTTAAAGAGTAGAGACACGGTGTGATTATTACTATGATTGAAAATCAATTTAGACGAAGACATACAAAGAAGTAATTATCACAATTAGCGTTATTATCACAAGTTAGTTTCCTCCCCTGATGTCCTACCTCATATAACCTTTGCAATGTTCATTTTGTTGCAGTGTTTACATTCCATGTTTAGTTTCACTTTCTGTTTGGGCAAAGTTGTAATGAGTCGGACCTCCTTTGATTGACAGGCTTGTTAGATTTCTAGGAAGATCATGTAGACCAATCGATTTGAACAGACCCGGCGCCATGGGCGGGCATTAGGGGGCCTGGCCCGCCCACTGAGTCAGCTGTGCCCACCCTGGTAAATTTTTTTTTTTTTTTTGTCAATCAAAGTCGACTATCCAAATTCTTAGTTGGGGACAGCCCTAGTGGGCACTGATGTCAACAACAACACTACTGAAGCTAGCACGGCACTCTGAGAATTAGTTTTCTACCCTCAAGAACGTCTTTACAGAACATCGCCTTAGTATGCTTCATCGACGCAAGGCCAATTTAATTCAGTTGGCATTTGAGAAGGACTTAACAAAGAAGTTCAGGAATGAGTGGAGGGACAGTGTTTTAAGAAGATTTCACTCTGTCCCCAAACGCCGCTTGCCGCTCTACTAATGATGGTGAGTAGCCTGTGGAGGAATTTTGTTTGCTTTTTTATGCACTTATTTTTGTCAGTTCCGTTCAGTTTGTCAGTGAATTCAGAAGTGTTGAATAAATGGAGACGTTTCAAAGATATAGAATAGAATAGAATAGAATAGAAATGTATTATCGTGAGGGAAATTTGACACTGCAAATCACTCAACATTAAACATTTAGACAGAACAAGTCACGAATAAGAATAACAAAACAAATGGCCTAGAATAAAATGAAATAGAATAAAAATAGAATAAAAGATACAGTAAAAATATACTGAAGTCTACAGTAGGTGTAATATTGCACAGTGCTGTTTAAAAACTAAGAGTCCAGGAAGATGGTAACTGTCACTCTTTGCTCAGTGATGCAGTGAGGCACAGTGATGCATTATATAAAGTCTGATGGCTGTCGGAATGAAGGACTTCCTGTGCCGTTCAGTGCTGCTTTTAGGTAGTGTGAGCCTATAACATGCTCCTCCTGTCAGCCACCCTCGCTAGAGTCCAGCTCCACCCCAACCACGCTATCTTATCCAGCCTGTTTGTGTCCCCTGCTCTCAGTCCGCTGCCCCAGCAGGTCTGTTATATATATCCGTTCAATCTGTTTTTGTATAAGTGAATGTTCTTAAGATAGAGAGAAATTAGATTTTTCAATGGCCTCTCTGCTGTTTAGTTCAGCACCGTGGGCAGCGCCAAGCAAGCCACAGCGCCGTTGTCCCAGCTGAAACGTATAAAAGGGAACCTGTGTTGAAAAACCATTGTGCCCCCCCGAGAACATTAATTATGCCCCCCACTAATTTGTTTCTGCAGCCTGGTCTGGATTTGAAGCACAAGGGTATGTTTCCATGCTTGTGCGTCCTCACAATTTTTCTGGGACACTTTTCCTCCTACTGTGCTCTATAGCACCAATTTCATCAACTAGTGGTCAAAAACCCAATTGGAGACCTTTAATTTCTACTTGATTTGAGCTTGTTAATGCTGTTAATTTAATCTAACTTCATATAAACAGCACACAACACCACCCGCTAGTCCTTTCCTATCTGTGTGAAGTGCAAAGTCAAAATGAAAGGTGCTATAGTATAGATAACATTTGACCAGTAGATGTCACACTAGGCTAGAGCACCAGCATGTCATTTATCCAATTAGGTGCATTCCATGTGGGAAAATGGGAAGTAGGGAGGGGATACATGCATGCAACATGTAAACAACAACATTCATTTTGGACGTGCCAACATAATAATGATAATCTTTTGGGGGGAAAAGCAATACTTAAAAAAAGTATTAATAAAAATATATAAATATATATACTCTACGTAAAAAATCTATAGCACCTTTAACTTCCCATCTACATCTCTCCTTCATGACTGATGTGGACTAAAATCAATAAAGCTCTCTCCTAAGATCTCCAGAGCTGCTAGTCTATTCCTAATGTTCTGTACTCTGTGTGGGCTTCATTACATATACATTACATAACTGTATGATTATTGTGTCATGTACAATAATACTGTATATATCATATATATACCATATCTATATTTATCCACACCTGTCAACTCGTGCAAAATGCGGCTGCACGGATACTAACTAAAACTAGAAAATTTGATAACATCACACCAATTTTGTCCACCATACACTGGCTTCATATTCAAGCCCGATCTGACTTTAAAGTGCTACTCCTCACCTACAAAATTTTAAATGGCCTTGCACCGCTCTATCTATCCGATCTCATCTCTCGATACTCGCCCGCTCGTGCTCTGCGCTCACAAAATGCAGGGCTTCTATCGATTCATAGGGTTAAAAAGAAATCCGCCGGCCACAGAGCCTTTGTCTATACTGCGCTCCCTACCTGTGGAACAAATTACCTGCCGTCGTCAGGGGTGCCTGCTCTGTCGAAGCTTTTAAATCCCTGCTTTAAGACCCATCTTTTCTCTCTCTCCTTCAACCTACCCTGATCTCACCTGGTCGGGGCTTGACCCTTAGATTAATCTGTCTAGTTTAGTTAGGATGTCTATTTGCTCCCTTGTCTGCTTTTCTGCCGACATAGGAGAACCTTTTTTTTTTTTTTTTTGATCAAATTTTTTTTATTGACATTCTCACGAAACAAGACAACACATTAACCACAATCACAATACATAGAACTTCACAAGAAAATAACAAAAAATAACAAAACAATAATAATAATACAGACTAACAATTATACAGACAAGAGAAAAGAAACCAGAGTTCAACCTACTAAATTAATTCCACGGGGTACTATCTAATAAATGGTCTTTCCCAGTGTTCAGCCCCGATTCCCGGCCGTGTGACCCCATATTAATAAAACGTACATCTCCAACCCACCACAAGGACCATTTTTTGGGGGAACACGACCTGAAAACAGAGCAATGAACCTTCATGAAAAAACAAAAACCTGTAGAGGTGTTCCATAGACTCACAGAGACCGTGTAAAAGTGGCCAAACAGTGAAGAAATAGTTAAATAGCTGCCCCCCCATAATATCCCCAGCTAAACTCAAGATGACAAGACAAGGGACAAGACAGACAAAAACATTTCCTCCTCCCCCTCCCAAGAGACCGCCGGACTCACCCGAACACGCACCCCAACCCCGCTCAGCCGCACACTGCGGTCTTTACCTTCTCAGCTGCTGCGAACCACAGGTCAATTCCAGCCTGCCCCACCCCAATCACCCGGGCTGTGGATATCTCAAGATAAATCACATCCAATAGAGTTAGGGACCAGTTAATCATTGTAAGCTTCTCAGGCTCCTTCCATCTCATTGCTATTAGCTTCTTCGCTGCTGTGACGCCCGCTAGGACAACCCTTTTCAGTTGTACGGACGCGGGTAGTGTCGTTATATCGTTCAGGAGTAGCGTAACAGCTGTGAATGGGATAGTTAAGCCACACAGATCTGAAAGTTTGACATAGGAGAACCTTTTAACCTCTCTGTCTTCACAATTTTCTTATATACTATGATTCTACTGTCACTATGTATGCATATGCTCACTACTTGTATTTATTGCTCCATCTCCGCCAACTACAAACATGGGAACTCTCTAACCCCCTCCTATCGCTAGGTATTAGTGAGTTTTTCCTTACCTTCGCATGGGGTATGTCTGGGAGTGTTGCATTTATTTTATTTTTTTGCATTTATTTAATATTTTTTGGACCTTATGGTCATGTACGGCCCATGGGGACATTAACGTGTGTTGTCGGGCCTTACAAATACATTTGATTTGATCTGTCTGAATATACCTGCATATATTCCTATTTACATACCTGTATATACTATATCTATATATAATAGATATTATATCCTTTACTCACTAGTTATACCACTGGCCAGTATGGTTTACTACCATAGTGTATTTATTTATACCTGTATCACTGCACATAATAATACTGTAACACTGTACATACATCAGATTAGCAGTATTACTCAGTAGTACTCATGTATATATATTCTAGTTTAATCACCTGTACATTGAATGAATGAAGTTTATTTTTCGGTCTTGTTTACAGACAAATAAAACACACCCGTGTGGACTTACAAAAGGAAAAGAAAAAAGAAAAAAAATCACAAATGTACATATTCAAGGCAAGCTCACACACAAAATCCAAAGTCAATGGCCGAAAAAAAGGAATAGGCTGAAGCACTTATTTTTGCCTATCCTTTACAAATTCTTAAACTAAATATATTTTAATATATGAAAGAAAACTTAAAATATGCTGCAAGATATAATTATTTTTAAAGAAAATAAAATCTTTTGATGTTTTACTCAACTGTACTCCTGAATTATTTTATCCTTTTAAGGCTTTTTTAAATCTCCCCTGAGAAGTACACAACTTCAACCCATCACTAAGGCTATTCCATAATTTAACTCCAATTAGTTCTTACCTTTTTACATGTTTTAAGAATACATAACCCTCTTAAATTATACTTTCCTTCTCTTGGTTGAAAGAGACATTGAATACAAACTGGTAGGCTTTTACTCTTAGCACGAAAAATGATTTCCAAGGTTTTTATGTACACCATATCTATACATTTTAATAGTGTTAAACATTGTATATTACTATTGCACTTTACTGTTACATCTGCACTCTGGTTGGATGCCAAACTTATTTTCGATGTACTGTACTTGTGCTGTATACAAAAATAAACATAATACACTTTTATTTGTATAGCACCTTTCATGCAGGAATTGCAGCCCAAAGTGCTTCACACCAGTAAAATATAAATGAGCAGAACATTGGCAGAATAAAAGCAATGCATAAAGTGCATTTATAAAAAATAAATAAAAAATAAAGGTATAAAATGAGCATAAAATAAACAGAGACGAGCAACCGTAATGATTAGACATCATCTAAGGACTCAACGTAATACATCACATTTATGATGACAATACATTTTAATCTAATAGAATCCAATCACGTATGAATTCTCTCTCCCTTTCCTCCAGTGACGACATGAAGGATGTGTTCCTGTCCCAGCGTTTCCGTGGCGAGGACCAGTCGATGGGGCCCAAGGTGGTGGCTCACACCAAGCGACTGCCATCTCTCAGGATGCTGTGTCGCTCTCCGTTCCTCTGCTGGATAACAGCCACTCTGCTCCACCAGTGCTTCCTCAGTGGAGACCCCCCCCCCAAGCTCACCTCCTTCTACATGCACGTCATGGTCATACAGACCAACCGCAAGCTGGATCATTACTATGACCATAAGGAGGTACTCGCATTACAAATGCATAGAAGTACAATGGTCCACAATTACAGTTACACTCCAAGTAAACTCTTTACTTTCAATTCATTAACAATTCGATTTAGATTTACAGCAAAGATTGTGCTGATATGAGATCAGCCATGTTAGCTAACAGGCCTGTACTGATACTGTATCAGATCAGCCATGTTAGCTAACAGGTCTGTAGGCAGGGTCATCCCTATGTTCCCTGGGTCCTATGTTCCCCGGGTTCTATGTTCCTTGCTTTTTTTTAAAGAAAGGGTCCTATGTTCCCCGCTCCCGAAATAAGGGTTCTATGTTCCCCGATCCCGCCCGATCCTGAACGCTCCAGAACAAAAAAAGGGTCCTATGTTCCCCGGGTCCTATGTTCCCCGGTAGCGATAAAGGCGCGCCAAATGCTGAAATAAGGTCCTATGTTCCCCGGGTCCTATGTTCCCCGGTAGCGATAAAGGCTCGCCAAATGCTGAAATAAGGTCCTATGTTCCCCGGGTCCTATGTTCCCCGGTAGCGATAAAGGCTCGCCACCCCAGCGCACGTACCGGCAGTGATCTACAGCAGTGGTTTTCAACCAGTGGTAAAATACTCATAAAAGATAGCCACTTATACTATTTTGAGCCAGAGAGCAAGAAGATAATTCATCTGTATCGCAACGGAGCCACGGATCTGGTCGGGGCAGGTAGCATTATGTCGGGACATTTTTTTATGAAATAAACAAATGTGAATTAAAGAATTTAAAATGAAGTTTAGCCTATTAAATAATTTTATAAGCTTATAGCCTTTTTCGTGCTTATTTGAGAAGGGTCCAGCTGCGAGGACTGCGAGGAGGGGGAATTACAACCACCGCAAGCAAAACTGAACCCTTTCACTGCAGTACACGGCTGTAACCAGAAAAGGCACACGTTAACCCTTTCACTGCAGTACATGGCTGTAACCAGAAAAGGCACATGTTAACCCTTTCACTGCAGTACATGGCTGTAACCAGAAAAGGCACATGTTAACCCTTTCACTGCAGTACACGGCTGTAACCAGAAAAGGCACACGTTAACCCTTTCACTGCAGTACACGGCTGTAACCAGAAAAGGCACACGTTAACCCTTTCACTGCAGTACATGGCTGTAACCAGAAAAGGCACACGTTAACCCTTTCACTGCATTGATTTAACCTTTATCTATTCAGTGAAGACCAGTTATTCTATAGAGAAACACAATTTATTTGTATTATTAATAGATAAAGGTTAAATCAATGCAGTGAAAGGGTTAACGTGGGCCTTTTCTGGTTACAGCCGTTTGTTTATTTCATAAATTTTTTCCCGACATAATGCTACCTGCCCCGACCAGATCCGTGGCTCCGTTGCGATACAGATGAATGATCTACTCCGAATAGTATAAGTGGCTATCTTTTATGAGTATTTTACCACTGGTTGAAAACCACTGCTGTAGATCACTGCGTGCAGAACCTTTATTTCAGCTGGGACTGTACGTGTTTATTTGACGTTACTGTATGATATAAGTGTGTATAAGTGTGACGGAGCTGTCTTTTATTGTAATATAATTATTAATATTAAAAATTATAATAATAATTTATAATATCACCAGAGCGCATCAGGTGCATGATGAAATAGCGGGGAACATAGGACCCTTTTTTAGTCGTGAAGTGTACGTTTGAGAACACTACCGTAATGACAGAAATTAAGCAAGCTGGCATGGTCGGCCCTCACACAACTCGGTCACTTTTTCGGGAGCGGGGAACATAGGACCCTTTTTATCTCGACCGGGGAACATAGAACCCGGGGAATATGTAGGCTACTCATATCAGATCAGCCATGTTAGCTAACAGATCTGTACCGATATCAGATCAGCTATGCTAGCTATTAGTGCACTGCAACCCTGCCCGAGCCCGACGGGGCCCTACCCGACGGGTTCGGGCTGGGTAGGGCTTTGTTTTTAAATAAATAATAATATAATGCTTGTTAGTTTTCAGCGTGATATGCGTTATTTAGGTAGACCTATTGGACATTTTCGTTTTTGTTATTGTTATTTATTAAGTTAATATATAAACAGTGTTTTGAATATTTAAAACAAGATTATTTAATATTTTGCTATATAATATAATGCTTCATTAGTTTTCAGCGCGATATGCGCCTATCTGTTATTTAGGTAGACCTATTGGACATTTTCGTTTTTGTTTATTTATTAAGTTCATATAAAACCGTGTTTCGAATATTTAAAACAAATTAAAATAAAAAATAAATTTTTAAGTCTAATATTTTCATTTTTTTCCGGGCTTTCACTCGGGCTATGGCTTAAAATGTTGCATTATAGTCTGGCTTATTTTCGGGCAGGGCCTGAACGTCATGGGCTCTGGCTGGGCACGGGCTTAATTTCAAGGCCCTTGCAGACCACTATTAGCTATCGGGTCTGTATCGATATCAGCCATGCTAGCTAACAGGTGGCACATGTTAGCTACAAGATGGCCTCTCATGTTTGAGTGTAAACATTTGTAATGTTATCTTCTTGTTCTATATTATTATTAATATATAATGAACATATTCTTCTTATTATGATTATTATTATTATTGTTATTTAGGGGAAATAAAGTTCTGCCAGGGTTTAACTGTAGCTTTGCTGGTTCTTCCCGTCAGCCCTGGTCAGACCACGACCGCCAGATGCTGCTGATGATGGGTAAGATGGCGCTGAAGCTGCTGGAGAAGAGTCGCAGTGTGTTCTACGATGAGGACCTGAAGGAACACGGTCTGGTGCTGAAGGAGGTGGTAGTCTGGTCTGGCCTCTGCACCCTGATCCCAGAGGAAGACTCCTCAAAGAGGAAGAAGTACGCCTTCATTCACCTCACCTTCCAGGTATGAGTGTTCACATATTTTAATTCCATAATACTCTATTCACATATTATCCTTCCATAAGGCTCCATTTATATATTGTCCTTCCATAAAACACATATTCTTGTTGAATGTTAATTTCTCTTGTATTTATTTATTTATTTATTTATTATTATATTATTATTATTATCTTTTGGGCTCTGTATTTTTCACCCATATCAAATCAAATTAATTTGTAAGGCCCGACAACACACGTTAATGTCCCCATGGGCCGGACACGTCTTCTTTAAACAAGTCAAGAGAAACATCACAATAAAGCTTTCATAGTCGAGCGTAACTCCGCGGACCTCCGCAGACCAATTTCCTACATGTCTCGCGCCAGTTTACAAAATGTTTCCCACGCTGTTCAACTCTGTCATGTCGTCGTCATCCGATGTCAAAATAAAGTATGTTATCTCCGTTTCCAATATTTCAATAATAAAACTGGCAGTTTTACACACTTCATTTAGAAAAGCCATTCTCTTTTGCGAGTGAAAAAGCGAGTGGTCAGAGTAAAATGCAGATCGGCGTCACATTAAATGCAGGTCGATGTCAACCAAAACGCAGAGCAGAGTTTTGTGTGACACCAAGTGAGCGGCGCGGACGTCCGCGCATTAGAAAATTGGAGCTTCGCACTTGGAGTCCGCTTTGGGTCTGCTTTGAGTTCGCGCGAGTCCGCTCCGTGTACGGTCCGCTCGACTATGGGAGCACCTTAAATCAAGAACAAAACTAAAAACACCATGAAATCCAAAATAAAATGTAAAATAAATAAATGCAACACTCCCAGACATACCCCACGTGAAGGTAAGGAAAAACGCACGACAAACCTATCAATAGGAAAAAAGCACCACAGGCAATATGGAGGGGAGAAACCTTAGAAGGGCTGTTCAAGGGGGGATCTCCCTTCTTAGATGTCGGTGATAGTAGTGTTGCTATAAAACAGGCGAAACAGTTGGTAATTTTGTACATATATGTGTAATGAAACTAGGGCTGGGCGATATGACGATTATATAAATATCGGGTACAGTTCATTAACGATACACTTTTTAAATGTATCGTGGATATCGTGATGTTTTGCCCTCGCGTTAGAGGCCGCCGCGGCTGAGATGAGACTAACAAGCGCAGTGCTAAATGCTTTCCTCTCCCTCTCGCCTCTCCCTCTTGCAGAAAAAAAAAGTCAGTCACACACACACTTGCCCAAATTACGTCATCTACACGCACATACACGCACGCAAGCGCACACACCTAGCCAGAGACAGAGAGGCGGTGGCTCGGTGCTAGGGATGCCCCCTGAAACCCAGGAGTAAGCTCCGACGTTAACGGTACTGCTATCGGTAAATTAGTCTATGAGCGGATTAGCTACGGAGCTAACAGAGTGTACCATCCATCTGCGACGCAACAGTGGCTGCAACAGTGGACACGGAGTAATGTTAACGTTATGTCGAGTTCATACTACACTACACGTATGAACTCGACATAACGTTAACGTTACTCCGTTTCCATGAAGTGTTTAATTAGCAGCAATCTGTTGTTGAAAATGTAACCGGAAAACCGGAAATGGAATGCGAGGACAGGAAGCCGTCATGAAGTCGGCTTCTGGACCTTGTAGTCATATATATTGTAGTCTTTTAGTCTTATTAACTAAAAGATTTTAACAAAATAAAAAGCAGCAGCACTATTGGATAACTGAGTCATGTTTGCTATGTATTTCTTTCTTTAGGGGAGTAGGACATTTGTTTCACAGTTTTAGCATGATGTTTTATAGATGGCTAGGTTAAACACAGGTTTTTGTTTTTAAGAGGGGGGGTTTGATTTGATTGAAGTTTATTTCAAGTATGCAACACAACCAACAAACATCAAGTACAGATATAGCCTTAAGCCGTTCAAATAATAAATGTATACATACATGTAAATAAATAAATAGTTACAATATGTAATCTAATCATCTAAATCTAATCTAATATATAATCTAAAAAAACGAAAGGCTAAAATGCTAAATATATAATCTAAGAATCCAATAATCTAAATCTAATATATAATATAAAAATGCTAAATGCATGAGTCTTTTGTCTTTAATGTTCGCTTGCAAACTAAAATACTGTCTTGGTAAGCCTCATAATGAATTGTTTGGGGAAAAAAGGAAAAACATCGTGATGTGTATCGCCGAAAGGTCAGAAAATATCGTGATATCATATTTAGGCCATATCGCCCAGCCCTAAATGAAACACAATTTAGCAATAGCAACTGGGTTACATGAGAACATTTTGAAAGATTGCAAATAGAATAGAGCTGATGACGGATCCATTTGAGGTATGGGGGTGACGTAGAGAGGATCGTATCCTCTTGGCCATCACCACGGGATGTCCACCATTTTGGTCATCACCACGAGACATCCACTCACAGGGAGACGGGGACAGGCGTTAGACAGTTTTTGTGTTTGTGATGGGCGGACATAGCAATAGATACATGTAGTAAGCATATATGTGAATAGAATCAGAGTATATAAGAGAATTGTGAATTTAGTCATTATGCCAATTCCCTTCCTGGTCATTGCGCGCATTGCCCCACTGTCGGCCTGGGGAGGGTGTAGAACTACCACATGCCTCCTCGGATACATGTGTAGTCGCCAGCCGCTTCTTTTCACCTGACCGTGAGGAGTTTCACTGGGGGAACCTAACGTGTGCGGAGGTTCATGCTATTTCCCCCAGATCCCCTCCCTGCTGAACAGGCGCCCCGACCGACCAGTAGGAGTCGCAGTTTACAACGACCAGGACACATACCCCACCGGCTTCTCACCTGCTAACACTGCCAATTGTGTTAGTAGGGATGACTGACCAAGCTGGAGCTACCGCTGACAGCTAGATTCGATCCCAGAGTCTCTGTGGTGGTAGGCGAGTGCTTAGTCCACTGCACAACCCAGCCGCACCTTTTCTCTTGTAGTTTCTTAACAAGACTTTTAATGGTTGACTGTTCATTTATAGATTCCTAACAAGACCTTTAGCGGTTGAATGTTAATTTCTCTTGTAGTTTCTCAACACATCTATATTTCCTCCTTCTAGGAGTTCCTGGCTGCTATGTATGTGTTCACAATGGTCAGTCAGGAGGGCAGGAATGTCCTCGTCGGACGTCACCAGTCTCTAGTGACGCCCAGGTTCTTCACGTCCAGGGAGGCCCCCAGATGCGCTTTGGATGTGTGCCGCAGCGCCATCAACCGCACCCTCAACTCACTGCCAAGACACTACGACATGTTCCTTCGTTTCCTGTGTGGCATCCTCAACAACGTGAAGCCCCTGCGAGGCTATCTCTTCGAACACCGCGCTCCGAAGGTCAATGGGCAGGAGGAGGTGGCCAAGCTGCTAGAGAAGAGGATAGAGAGCGCCCCGGTGGAACGCAAGGCCTCCCTGGAGGAGTGTCTCCGGGAACTGACCCAGGCAGACGACTGAGAAGAAGAAGAAGAGGGATAGAAGGGTTGATTGTTTCAGGTACCTCCTGGTAGGGGTGGGCAATATGACTATAATAAATAAATATCGGGTACACTTCATTAACGATACACTTTTTAAACATACCGTGGACATTGTGATGTTTTGCACAAAACCTCACGGCTAAGATGAGACTTACTTTAGCGCAGCACTTCCCTCTCTCCCTCACACAGACACACACTCGCCCAATTTACGGCACGTACACGCACACACGCCCAGAGAGGTGGTAACTAAGTTAGCCGTTAACTAAGCTAACTAACGTTAGCCGCTAACCCTGGAAACGCTCACAGGGGAGTGATCCACGCCACCAGTTGGGGGGGGGGGGTATATTGACTAGGCTTGACAAGAGTTTTATATAATCATCATATTGGCGTGACTGTATCCCTCAAAGGGTTAAATCAAGCATTTTTAAGTGCTTTAGAGGAAATATCAAAATATCGCAATATATATCGTGATAGAGCAAAAACATATCGTGATATCATTTAGAGGCCATATCGACCAGCCCTACCTCCTGGTGGATTGAGGACAGAACATTTGAGTTGCAAGACACAGAATACAGAACAGACTTACCGGTAGTTCAGCATACCAGCATGTGACAAAGAACAACGGAAATATCAAAGCAAACATTATAATGAGCCAATAGGTGAGGAGGAGCTACTCTCAGACCAACTCCAAGAGAACCCTACTCCTGGTGTCTCTAGTTCCTTCTCCTCATCTAGGAGAACCTTACTCCTGGTGTCTCTAGTTCCTTCTCCTCCTCTAGGAGAAATGTACTCCTGGTGTCTCTAGTTCCTTCTCCTCATCTAGGAGAACCTTACTCCTGATGTCTAGTTCCTTCTCCTCCTCTAGGAGAACCTTACTCCTGGTGTCTAGTTCCTTCTCCTCCTCTAGGAGAACCTTACTCCTGGTGTCTAGTTCCTTCTCCTCTAGGAGAACCTTACTCCTGGTGTCTCTAGTTCCTTCTCCTCCTCATCAATGAATTGAGAGACAAAGATTGGACTTCAATGGAACTTGTTAAACTATTAAAATAAAATAGAATGAGTGAAATAGAAAGTTTAATCAAAGCCAAATCATCCGGCCTCGACTTAATAAAGACAAAGAGAAGCCTTGTCAAAGTGCCTTAATAAAACAAACTAAACTGTAGCCTCAATCCAATGGGATTTGGAAATCCCATTCATATAATTACGACTACACCCCACAATGGAGACAATACTGAATGAAGCAGTGACAAACACAAATAGATGACACCACTGTGGCGTTCAAATAAAACAATGGCCTGAAACCTGTGACCAAAACAGTCATAATAAAGAAGCCTCAGCCTGTTCTGTCAACTGATTGGGGTTATTACATCGATGCACTGATGGTAACAGATGCTAGTGATGCTTTGTCTAAGGCCTACCTGAGTTCAGATGCTAGTGGTACTTGGTCTAAGGCCTACCTGAGTTCAGATGCTAGTGGTCCTTGGTCTAAGGCCTACCTGAGTTCAGATTCTAGTGGCAGAGGGTAGTGATGCTTCACCAGGGCACCGCTGCTAGTGCTGAAAGCCACAATGAGACCTGTGTGCAGCTGGACGAAATGTAACTTGGCAACGGGAGACGCAGACAACGTGTAGGTATGATGGTCGGAGGAAAGAGTGCCGACAGCCCATGCAGAAGTATATCTTGGAGTTCAGTCATTTCCATTGAGAATCTTCTATGTTGAGATGCAGCTGCTTCATGTGTTGGATAGACCTGGTCTGCAGCTGTCTGTGCTACATTAATATTGGAATACTATGCAGAAGAAAGGCATGCTGGGTATTCTGCTCTGTGTCTCTGGTACCTTCCTCTCTCAATGTATGTGCTGATGACACTGTTTTACTGGGGAAGTGAAACAGTGCAGGCTAACTATCTATGCTACATCTGCTGTGCACTACAATACTTCAACACAGTAGCTGGCGAATTGACTAGCTCAGTGTTTTTCAAAGTGTGGGTCAGGACCCATGTATGGGTCTTGGAAAGATTCAAATGTGTCCCCAAATTATTCTCTGGAAGTATTGTAAGAAGCCACAATGTGGCATTCATCAAGGAAGTTGCCTTGGACCATTATTATATTCAATATTTGTAAATGATATGCCACATAGTTTAAGAAATGCAAGCAGTTCCATTTATGCAGATGACACTACAATATATGCTTCAGCAAGCAATGCCAAAGACCTCAGCAGTCTTCTTCAAAGTGAGTTAATGCAGATTTCTGAATGGGTCACGGTAAATAAGCTGAAACTAAATGCATCCAAAACAAAATGTCTAATTATTTGTTCAAAGCATGCTCAGAGAGAGAATAACAGATTAAATATTTCTTTGCAGGGTGCAGATATTGAGCAAGTTAAGGAGGCCAGATTGCTTGGAGTTATAATAGATGAAACACTCTCTTGGTCAACTCACATTAACAATATTGTAACAAATGAGCAGAAGTATTTCAATTATTAGACGGAATGCCTATTTTTTAACTGACACAGCTACCAAGCAAGTCATACAATCATTAGTTGTCACATCTGGACTACTGTCCAGCAATCTGGTCAAATGCATCCAAACAAGACTTAAATAAAATACAGCTTACTCAAAATAGAGCTGCAAGACTTGTGTGGTAAAATCCCAACATAAGATCATCAAAGATCTAATCAAACTGTTGTGTAAAAGTCTTAAAGAAACAGTCAAAATGGAACAACAATCAAAATAATGTGTTATATTTAGAGAAAACAGCTGCTAAAGTTAAGTCAGCCAAAGATATGGCTGGTGATTAGATTACTCTGCCCTTTTGGGTGAATTTGCATACAAAGTGTGGGCAACAGCCTGTATCCTGTGTGATCTGTGGAATCGGTCCTGTGAGAACAGCTGAGTAGACAAGGTTCAAACCAAGACAATAGAGGAACTGTTTACAACCACTGTTTATGCAATCAGCCACCTGGGTGAGACAAGGGGTGGGGGGCAGGAAGCCTTAGCCACACACACACATACATAGACACACACACACACACACACACATAGTCACACACACACACACACATTCACACACACACACACACTCACACACACACATTTACACATACACATACACACACACACACACAGAGAAGATCACTATTGAAATCCTTAATTTGAGCTCCAAACAAGCTAACTATTTCCTGGTATATTGTTCTTGAATTCTGAAGTCATTGAAGTAAGTTAAAATATGATTAGGTTTGGTCATACTTAAATTAGGTAATTAGTTAATGTGTCTGTTCTGTTTTCATTTATGTTCAATATGATTAATTGATTGTTCTATCCTCTTGATCTATGGTATTGATTTGTATTCTATTAAGCTAACAGAATGATTAGATTTGTTAGATATTTTGATAAAGAAAGATATCTGTGTTTATGTAATCAATATATCTTGAGGTTCATCAAAGTATTAACAAGTCAAGTAATGTGTTTAAGTAAAAATACAGGGAAAATATTCTCTGGGTTAAGCCAAACCCTTATTTTCAAATACAAGCTTAGCAGGCCTGAGATTGGAGGAAAGAATTTGGTGATGTCATTCTGATGACATCACAAGATTATGCAGGTCTGGCTATAAAATCTGGGTGTGATGGGGGAGAGGGACTCTGAAACAACCCAACCGACAGGACAACACCTACCACCCATCCACACCAAGGCGGCGGAAGCAGAGGAAGAATCAACAGAACAAAGAACATCACTTTTGGAGGGAGAAACATAGCTTTACTTTGTTCACTAGCCAGAGAACAAAGCCATCAACAATTTATCAACTATCATTCTTTAATCTGATTTCTTAGATAGGGCGAGCGGCATAGTGCTCTGGTACCTTGAATCTTTTATAGTGTTCTTTATTGTAATTTGTATACACTCTTAAACTTTGATTAAACAACTGTTATACTACCTTTCCTCCTAATTCCTTCTGCCTGCACCGCTCAGTTTGAACAGAAGTGATTCCCAGAGCTTTAAAAGTATTGAATCACAACGCAGAGTACTAACGCAACCCGGTTCTGAGCAGAGCAGAACCGAAATAGCTTGGGAAATCCACTTCACTTGCATTGCATAGCTCAATTAGAAACAGTGTTGAAAAAATGCACAAGGAACTGTCATGGATGAGAGTCAATGAGTAGTGTGTAGTCTTATTTTGTTTATGAGAAATATTAATACTTTACATAAACCTGTGTGCCTCTTTTTGCAGCTGGTGCTTATTAGTGATGGTCATGGCTATGGCACTAGACAAGCCTTGAGGGGTCGGTTCGCCCTGCCGAGACCCAGAACTGAAGCCTTAAAGAAAACTGTAATGTACAGGGCAATGTCCTACTGGAATAGACTTCCACAATATTTGGTTTCAATTACCAGTAAGGTGGGATTCAAGAGGAGACTACGAGTGGCTGTAATGCAGAAAGAGATTGATTTTGGTTGGGTCTAATCTGTCTAATGAATGGGTTCTTGTGTTGGGTTATGTGTTGATTTGGAATGTCTTTGTCTAGTGGTTATGAGGAGTATTAGAGTATGAGTGTATGGAATGTTGTGCTGTTTTTGAGCATGTTTTAGTTTTCTCTGAGATGTCTTCGTTTGTTGTTTTATTGATATTTGTTATTGTTCTATATTAGAAAATTTGGCATACATATGTTTGTATGTCTGATTTTGATTGGTTTTAATGGTCTATAATTGTTTGTATATTTTATTGGTGTTTTATTGATATTTGTTTTGTTTTTATGTTTTATTGGTTATTCTTGTTTAATTTTATATGTTTGGATCCAGACCCCAGGAAGAATAGACGCTGCTGAGGCAGTGACTAATGGGGATCTGAAATAAAGAAATAAAGAAATAAAGCTAAATCCCTCTCAAGCATTAATAGTAGGGCTGTCACTAACGATTATTTTGTTGATGAATCAAAACCATTAATTTACCAACAACAATTGATTATATTTGCAATTGAATATTTCAAAATGTTTAATGAGTATCCTCATCCTTTTTAGCTTTGGATTTAAAAAACTACCAGGCAGAGATTTTTACCGGCCATAAATAGCTTTTTTGTATATTTCCATGAATTATATGTATTGTGTGTTATCTCTCCACTCCACAGGAGATACGATTTACGATATGAAATATATACATTTAAATCAATATCTTTTTGAATAAAATAATCAGGAATCAGGATTGTTAAAGCTAATTAGCCTAATCCATGTAAAAAAGAATAGCCTATAGTAAATGTATGCATTTTACTGTATATTTCTGTATTTTTGGCTGGATAGTTGTATATTTTAGAATGTATATCCCGGACCGTATTTTATTCTTTATTCTTATTTTTAATATTATTATATTCTCATTCCTATTTTAGTCTTATTGACTACCTAAATGTTTATTGTTGTTCAATGTGAGCGATCTGTAGTGCTGAATTTCCCTCTGGATTATTAAAGGATTTCTATTCGATTATTTTTTTTTATCCTCTTTCTCCGCCTGATTTTTCTGTGCTTTTCCTCCCATCCCAATTTAGTTGTTCCCCTACCTGGTCGTTGTGCACATGTGCCCCCTACTGGTCGGTCAAGGGAGCCCTGAGGTCTACCACATGCTTCCTCCGACACATGCAGAGACAGCGGCTCTCTTTTCACCTGACAATGCGGACTGTCATTGGTGAAGTGTAACGCGTGGGAGGTCACGCTACCTTCACCACTTCCTGTCTTTTGCTGTGCAGGCGCCCTGACCTGACCTGTAGGAGTCGCTGTCCACAACGCCAGATTACCACCCCATCGACTTCCCTCTCGCTAACTCAGCCAAACGAGTTAGTATAATGGCTGGCCCAAGCCGGAGGCAATGCTGACACCTGGATTCGAGACCGGAGTCTCTCGCATTGGTGACGAGCGCAATCTCCGCTGCGCCACCCAGCCGCCTATTCGATTCTATTCTAACGATTTTACAATATTTTTGCTAATGAAGTGAAATATTTATAGTATAATATCAACTATCAAGTTCGTTTTTATAGTGTAACTTTTGGCTACTTCATTGATCATCATCATTGAACATACAGAGAGAGGGAGAGCCCCCCCCCCCCCTTTCCACACTATTAGAACTCCATGAAAGTGATTTCTCCTGTGCCTGTGAACTAGCTTAGTTAGCAGCTAACGTCAGCAGGGCCGGATTAACGACCGGGCCGCGGCCCGTGGGCCTCTAGTGACGAGGGGCCTCCAAAATAAATAAAATAAATAATAATTTTTTATTTAAATTTGTTTTGAGGCCCCTCGTCACTAGAGGCCTTTTGGAGGCCCCTCGTCACAAGAGGCCCCAAATTATTATTATTTTTTTTTTTACTTTTCTTTTTTTGGAGGCCCCTCGTCCCTATGCTATAAATGTCATGTATGTTGTGTGTCATACATGTCACTATGAATTGAAAATGGGGGACCCTGATGTACCTAACGTGATCGATCACCGACATTGGCTACCTGAACGCACACTGTATTGCTAATCAATAATACTAATCGGCGTTCCCCGCCGCCCCCATTTCATCCATAGATGCTCTGTAATAGTCTGGATGCTACGCAGTTTGTTTTATTTCATTCATATATATACAGCAGAAATGGCGTTTGATATAACGGCGCCAACGTTTATCCTATTATCTAGCTTCCTGGAAAAAAGACGAGACGAAAAGTGCGATATACCTTATATTCACGACGCTATAAAATGACAACCAACCGATGGATTTATATTTTCTTTAAGCCATTATGAAGGCACGGTTTATGCACTCAAGTGACAATGAGAATGGACAGATAGCAATACTATAAATTATATATATAGCTCTTAGAAAGTACATCGGTTTGTAAACAAACCTCTGTCTGTGGTCGTCAAAGTGTTAACAATTGTGTGTATTGAGCCGTACTGTATTATTTGTACCCATTCTGCAATCTGTTAAATAAAAATTTCATTAATTCATTCATTCACAGACAGTAACACAGGACAAAAATACATTTCAACCCCCTCCCTTCCCTAATTATAATTTAAATTGACATTCACGTAAAAGTAAGCTTACTATTATATTCTTGTCTCCAAAGTTTGTGCATGTTTTTCCTGAGGATGGCGCCATCCCCCCATCTAAACATGATGTGTTTCTTTTCTCTTCTTGATTGATTGATTGAAAACTTTATTAACAGATTGCAGAATGGGTACAGTACAGTACAGCTCAATAATTGTTAAGGGGATGCAGACCAGAGAGACTTTCGTCTTGTTTACATCAGGGTCCCCCATTTTCAATTCATCATAACATATATGACATACAGATACAGTACTGCTACATCTATACATTTATGACATACCAGATTTGCAAATACAGTACTGTTTGTGATACGAAAAGAGTCCAGAAAAGAGTATATACATTTGACGTAGAAACTGTACATTGGAGGAGGTTGGGTAGGTGGGGGGGACTGTACATTGGAGGTGGTTGGGTGGGGGGGGGGGGGGTAGGAGGGGGGGGGGTAAGTGGGGGACACTGTACAACTGTACAAGCAAAACTGTACATTGGAATATTGACAACCATACTTGGTCATTTACTGTACATTGGAGGGGGTTGTGTTAGGACATTTACAGGTGTCAGTTTCGAATTGCAGTCTCCCGTAGGTGTTCTTTGAGAGTGTTTTTGAAAGTGGGTAGTGATTCACATTCCTTTACAGCTTTGGGTAGGGCGTTCCACATTGATGTGGCATAATTGCGAAACGTGTTTAGTCCCTTGTTTGAGCCGAATCTGGGTTTAACATGATTTGTGGAGCTCCCTCTGGTGTTGTGATCGTGGTATTCACTGACATTTGGGAAGTATTTTGACATGTACATGGGTACCTTGGTCGTGTAGTGTATCTTGTAGACCAGGCCCATTGCAAGTTGCTGTACTCTGTCGTCTACTCTAAGCCATCCTAGGTTGTTAAAGTGGGCAGGGGTGATCAAAGTCCTTTTAGCTTGGCCCTCAGAGCCCACCACTTCTAAATATTCTATATATTTTTTAAAGTAAGTAAGTAAGTATTTATAAAGCACCTTTCATACATGTCATGTAGCTCAAAGTGACATATAAAAACACCACTGTGCGTGCGTGTATGTGTGTGGGGGGGGGCCTCCACAAGAATCTGGCCCAGGGGCCTCTGAAGTCTTAATCTGGCCTTGAACGTCAGTTATGGTTTTTAACCACGATGGGAATGGCGAGGATATAAAGCATGTTAGACGCATTTATTGGACCTGTTGCTCGTGGAGTTTACATAGAAACAGCGCGACTCGCAAGGGGAGTTATCACAGGCTGTAGAACGCAGGCTGAAGAGCTGCCATAGCTTCTAAAATGTAAGGTAGGGGTATCAGGCTCAGCCCCTCCCTTCCAGCTGGAGTGAAACATGGACGTTATCAAATGCGAGCGAAACGCGCACTGTGACTATCGAGTCCTGGCTCTAGGCAGAATCATGAATAGTGGTTTAAGAGAAGTTATTTATACGAGAATAATTTATACGTGATTCACTGCGCATTAGTTAGATTACACGTTGCGCATGTTATGACTTTGAACGTCTGCCATTTCCACCGCAAAAGGCACATTAATTAATTAATAATATGATGCGTTGAACGTGACATAATCAAACAAGCGAGCTAGCTTCTGTCATTTGTTAGATTACAATCTAATTAGCCTTTTGTTGATTGTTATCAGCCTCCATATCCTCTCCAGTGATGTGTCTGCGTTGTGTTGATTTAGTTCACAGAGGCAATTGTTTGGTGGAATTCTGTCCTCCCACGCACTGACACTGACACACTGTCTCTCTCCCCTGTATGCATCCAAAATGACATACGTTGAAACTAAAGTCCAGGTTGTATCAGAAAAGGATGGTTTATTTACATAAACAAATGTCTCGTACAGAATGAAACAAATTGAACATTTTGTTTTCAGAGCTGTCATGGATGAAAAGCCAGCTTCACACAGATGTGGTGCTGAATGGTATCAACACCTTAACTGCTGCATCATGAGATACTTGGTACTCAGCACCACACTCTGAAACTAGCTCTCCAGGTGGTATCAGATGAGATTTCAATGAGTTCTTCCAAGAGTTTGGATGGAGATGTGTCAGGAAGCTTTGTCTCAATGTTGTCTGTAAAGTTTTTTTTTTAAATATCAATAACACTCAGTAGAGCTCACGAAGTTAAAATATTAAGACCTTTTAACCTCTTAACTCATTGACCGCCATGCTGTTTTCCCATCTCTACTCAATGGCACCAGCGTTATTGACCATTTTAGCAATGTTTGCGGACCCATCGTGTGTTCTGTATTATAGCTATGGAGACAATATTATGGCTCATTTGACAGGCATTGTTCATAGTCCAAGACTGACTAACCAGTTAATTTCTACATACTGTAGTTTGTGCACTATTCCATGCTAAACATCGCCCCTTTCCAAAATAATCCAGTATTTTTTCATAGATCACGAGATATGACACATTATATATTATGCATTATGCCCAAATCGTTCGGGTTGCTCGCCTGAAACTCCAAATAGCATGTTTTAGGTCAGGTAAAATACGACACTGATCGGTACAGAAGCATGTTTTAGGTTAAATACCAGCAGGTTACCTAAGATAGACCTTACCTCAGTCAAGGTACTCCAAAATGAATAAATCCAAGTCGATCCCATGGCGATCGCAATTACTCGTGTATATTGGGCATGGCTACCATACAGGAAAGAATAGCTCTGAGGCACCAAATCTTCCACCGATTGCCATGTCCTGATCCACTCCTAGGCGGAAGCAGCCGGAGGTAAGTCAGTACTGGAAGACAACTGATATCCCCAGTTCAAAAGGTTCCATTTTACTGCCACCTGGCGGGATTCGATCGTCATTGCAATTCCAACGTAGGCAGCTGTGCCAGGGAGACCCAGGCAGCGCCCAGTGTTTAGAATGGGGATCAAAGGAAAAAGTTCAAAGGAACTAAAAACGAGATATTATGTTTTTGGCGCTCAAGCGTTGGTGACGAAACACGATTATTTGTTTTTGGTGCAGAAAGTTAAGCATTGCAGCACTTTGCCCTCGTCTGTCGGCTCCGGGCTGCGTTTTCGCCAATCGACCATTACATTAATGGAAAGTTGAATTGGCCGCCTTTAGTTCGTCACCCCACTCGACCTATTGCGTGATTCCAATCTCGAGTTACAAGACGAAACATCCGGCAAACGTTATTTGACAAGCTTTTCGGACAAGTGACCACGTCCTGTTTGCCCCTGTCCTGAGCAGACCAATGACCCCCGACGGTGAAAATGTTTGACCGCCTTTGTAGTCAAGGAGCGTCTGCTCCAAAAGCAGACGAGCGCTGAGAGTGGGGGAAGGTGACACAAGAAGACGAAGAAGTCCGAATGAGACGAAGAGCCTCTGAATGCGGATGGCCATTTTGGATAATCATGCTAAATCTTTACCGGTACACACAACAAAAACCTTTGTAAAACATAAATTTTCTGTGGGATTTTTATAAGACTTCAGGCTCCTACCTCAGCTGGAACCCAAAAACAGTCATCTGACCATAAGTAAACAGAAATGTAAGTACACAACTTTACTTCTGTGTTCAAACCTCTAACTATTTCATTAGTACTCAAAATTGGTTTTCCTTTACTGTGTAAGAAACTTCAGAATGTTACTTTTCGAAAAATAGCAGACTCATGCATGTGCTATAAGTATAAAGTATAATAAATTGCAAATTACTTTGGGTATGCAATCATCAAAAAAAGAAAAACTAGCCCCATTTTTGCCCGATGCATAAGTGGTTAAGACTTAATTTTTTCACATTCCATTCTATTTTGACCTCTGTTGTGTAAATAAACTTCCTTTAGATATAAATTGGACAAATTCAGTGTACGCTTGTTCATCAATGCACCGGGAGAGATAGCGTGTTTCAGACTTCAGGTGGAATTCGGAATTCCACACCGTAAGACGATTGCCTCATGGAACAAAGAGACGAGAACGGGAGAGACCATTAACTCATTGACTGACAAAAACGAGTATATTCGTGTTTTTTTTATTTTTTTTTTTATGATACTAGACCTTATGATACTAGACCTTCTGTATGGATTTTGTAACACTGATGACGATCGAATCCCGATAGGTGCCAGTCTCTACCTTTTGAGTACATTTTCTAGCAAGGGGATGGCGCTTGATCAAGCTGCGGCTTCTTGTCTCGCCAGGAACGGCAAATCAACTATTATTTGCATACTCGGTTATTTGCATGTTTAGTCTATTCGCGCTGACCCTTTGTACACAAGACAAGAGCTACTGGACATTGGTTCACATGTCAGATTACTGGATATTTACATATTTTTCTATGGACGGAACGGGCACACGGGTCTATTTACATTGCCTCCCCAGACAAAGAGGCCTCGTACACGGCGGGAAATCGAAAGCAGAAGTGGGGCCGCAGAGCTGGAGAGCGACTGAGGCTAGCTCTGGCTCCTCATAGTGCCGCTATTCCCAGCCTCCTCCTTGCAAATTCGCTGGCGCACAACATGGACAGGGTACATTTATGGATTACAAATACATGGGGGGGGGTCTTGTCTAACTCCAAATCTCACTGCCGGGCCAAGCCAGGCGCATGATTCACAAAAGACGCAATATCTCGCTTCCTAGATAATTTCCATGTATTTTGGGGAAATGGCCACTCTTTAGGCTGGGGTTGCGCAGGAACGGATGTATGTAGAAACAAACTGTTTGTTCCCTGTTGGGAGTATAAATATAAGCATTTCAAATGAGCCATAGTATGTCTCCATAGATTATAGAATATATGATGGGTCTACAAACATCTTTAAAACGGTCTGAAACGCTGGCACCAGATATTAAAGATGGGAAAACAGTGTGGCAGTCAATGAGTTAACTCATACAGCGCCAGACCTGACATTTCTCGGGTTATCTCACCAGCGGTTGAGAGCCTTTGATCTTTTTCCTCTGATCCCCTTTCTAAACCATCATCCGGATCATTCTTTTTTGTATCTACTTTTTCTCCCCATTTTCAATTTTTCTCCCATCCCAATTTCGTGTTATCCAATTCTACCCTCCCTTGTCTCGAACGTTGTTAGACCATGCCTCCCACTGGTCGGCTGCAATGTAGACGAAGCCTTGCATCACATGTCCCCTCCAGTACACGAGGCAGCCGTCGCATCTTTTCACCTGCACAGCGCAATCTCTCAGGGGCGAGGAGTAACGCGTGAGAGGCTCACGCTGCCCCCGATACTTCCTGATTCTGCTGCGCAGGCGCACCAACCGACCTGTAGGAGTCGCTGTCCACAAAGTCCGATCCCC
This sequence comes from Notolepis coatsorum, assembly GCF_963971535.1. NCBI lineage: Eukaryota > Metazoa > Chordata > Actinopteri > Aulopiformes > Paralepididae > Notolepis > Notolepis coatsorum. The sequence continues at coordinate 186,179,887 of NC_140165.1, forward strand.
ACCCACCGGCTTTCCCACCCCCTAATACTGCCAATTGTATTAGTATGAACGACCAGCCAAGCCGGAAGCAACACAGAGAGCTGGGCTCGAACCCAGCATCTCCTGTGTTAGTGGAGAGCGCCTTGCCCACTGCGCCACTTAGCCGCCCTCATCCGGATCATTCTATAAGTCTCTGGCTCGTTTGCCTACGTTGGAATTGCAATGCCGATCGAATATCACCAGGTGGCAGTATCACCTACCTTTTGAACTCTGATAGAAAGAGAACAGGAGAGTCAATGAATGAACCTAACTATCGAGACTCGCTCTGAGTGGGAGGAGCTCTTCCAAAGCCATCGCTAGCAGATCTGCTTGCCTCAAAACCTATAGTGTCCCGTAAACACGAGTAATTACATATAAACGAGTAATCGCGATCGCCGATGGGATCATTGGAATGATTCTTTTTGGATTACCTTCTGGCTAAGGTAAGGACCCCCTATGTCTATTTTACCTGAAACATGTTTATGTAACGATCACAGTGTATTACTTTACCGGACATAAACCAAGCGTTTTTCGGGGTAAGACTACCCCCCCCCCCCCCCCCCCCCCTTGATAATTTTGTGAAGGCACATGTGTACATGGTATATACCTTTTATTTGGGGTTTCAGGGGATCAACCAGAACGGTTAGTGTTATATTTAGTGTTGGAGCTTTACAAAGTAGCCTTCATCCATCCATCCATCCACCAATCAAGCGAGACTGGAGACAAAAATAACAAATCGTTTATAGTTTGTTCATGATGACTTTTATTTACAGGGTGGATGTCAGGATCAAATAATAATAATCAAGTAAAGCCAACTGCCTTAACATTAAACATTCAGCATGCCGGTGTAGAAATAACTATCTACATTTGACAAAACAAACAAAAAAAACACACAATGCCATGTGTGAGTACAACCATGCTAATAAATAGTGCTGGTTAAAATGTTTTATTAAATGTTTAAAGGGGAACTATCTTACTATTTCTTTCACTATTTGGGCAATTTTACACAATTCCTGTGAGTCTATGGAACACATCTGTAAGGTTTAAAAAATAAAATCCATTGTTTTGTATTTCTAATCAAGTACTGTAGAGCAGCACTTTCTCCCCTTACAAAAACCAAGCTGTTTTTGGCTGGGCTCCGCCCATACTCGCAATGCGCTTTGAGTGACAGACCCACCTGCACTGGCAGATACCTTTCTTTGGGGGAGAGAGGTAGAGGGATTAATACATTTTGCCGCGGGGGGTATAATCCCACGGGACAATGCATTGGTAACTTGTTTCAAATGACAATATATACCCCCGTGAATATTATTGCACGGATCGGAATACGCGTGGGAGCGTGCGCTATGATATTTTGCAAAAGGCTGACAGTGATACAGCAGTGCTGATACGAGATGGAGCGAGAGAGAGCCTCCTCCCAGTCCCATTACCTCCAAGTCCCACCCATTTTATATAGTTCTCCGGTTGATTCACGATGTGTGTGTGTGTGTGAACAACAGCTGAAGGTCTCTGCTAAATAACCGCTTCCGCATTATTTCCACTCTCTGCTCATATAAACGTATCACAGTTGATTGTGGGCGGGCGGTGGCAGATCAGTGCCTATTCACGTCAGCGAGCGAGTCAAATCAGAATGGCTTGGTTCAGTGGGGGAGGATCTGGTCTCATCTGAACTGGAGGAATGCGCAAAAATGAGAATTTGAGACGTACAGTGTCGGTACAATCCCACATTGCTAGAAAACAATGCAAACCCCTGGAAAAGGCCATTTATAAGATAGTTCCCCTTTAACTTGATTGAACTTGAATGTTCCACAGACCTATGGCCAGTGCAATGTATACACAATTCTGTCATTTCAAATATACATGGATGCCAACTGGTAAGAATGTCGAATTCTTTAAAAGCTTCCAAGTTATTATTATTTTTTAAACTTACATTTTTTATTAACATTTATAGACAAACAACACTTACACAATACCTACAATGACATCAACAACAGTACATCCACATGGGCCCCTTGAAATCGGCCACACTCAGCCTCCCAGACCTCCATGAGAGGGACCCCCCCTCCCGCCATCCACCCCCAGAAACAGGGCTCCGCCTCCCTGCGTTTCCAGGAACATATTTATAGTAACTGAAATGTACTACAACAATACCTTATTATTATTATTAATAATAGGCCTATATGTTATTACTTCAGCTTAGCTTGTGATTTCTGCACAAGACAAATGTACATTACATTTAACACTGATCTCTAAAGAACTAAACATACAGTACATGACTAAAGGTTGGACGTAGTGTAGATGGTAACCATGACAACAGGTATTCTACCGTTTTAACTCTCAATTACTGTCAATCTTCCCCCTAATGTAATAAAACATAAATGCAATAAGATTTTGCAGGTCATACTGTAATAATTACGATAACTTAATAAATGTCCCACTAAGTCCCCTACCATTAACATAATACGGGTTTAAAGATGTATTATATTAGTAGGAAGCTATTACTATCACAGTTGCAGAAATCTGCATCGCCTCAAAATATTTTCCATTATATTTTATATTAGTCCTTTGACTTTGGAATATCCTACATGAACAAATACATTCACAGATTACTCTAAATATACATGTTAAATCTGCTGTTAAAAATACTGTGTGTGTGTGTATATATATTATATCGAGTTTTCACTCTCATTCTAATCCATGTTTCTCTGGAAATGTTTTTTTTTTTCTTTTTAAACTTTGGCCATTTCCCTGGCTCTTTTATACGTTTATCGCATTTATACTTGGTCAAGTTCGACCGACAGAAGCAGGCTGAAAGGGTTCAGATGGGGGGGAAGACACTCTGGGAAAGGCACGGCTGCAGTCCGGGATTCGAACTCGCTCAGCCCCAGATCCGTGACGAGCACGGTTGTCCACGGCGCCGAAACAGCACTCGCGGTACGCGGTGAGCTACTGGAGCTCCCCTCTCTGGAAATGGTTTTAAAGCTATTAGTATATTTTATCCAGTCTGAACATCAGAAGTAGCCTTCTGATGTATCCTCTTAACACATTGAGTGCCACGCCCCTTCCGGGAAGTGACCACTTCCGTGCCGCCCAATAAACCCATGTAAACGTAGTTGTAGTTTGTAGAACTAAACCTATATTTTATAGCATCGCTATGGGTCTAATAACGCCGTCGAGTCTCATTGAGCTACTTCTGGTCAACGTGCAAAAAACAGATTATTTTTTCATCCGTACATTTCCGTTTGATACCGTTTTGAATATGAACATAGTCCGGCCGCTTCTGAGCAATTCCAGGGAAAATACACGAAAACAGCGTTTTTATGTAATTCAATAAACACGTTGTCATTTTTCGCCTGATTATCGGATCTTCCTGAAATCAACGCTAGATCATCACTATTATCCTTTGTGGTGCACGCATGCAATGTGGTTTAGACCGGCGTGCCCCCCCCCCCCCCCCCCCCTCCTGCATCCCAATGGCAAAACGGCCAGACACAAACACATATAGCTTCAATCGCAGCAGAAATAAATATCAGATCAACGCAAGCTTTCATATATAGTGTCCTTACCTGGTCTCTGAAGTAATGCAAAAAAAAGAATCCAATAATCTCATCGCCATTCCAGTTATCCACAGCGATCGTCCCTCCGACGTTATTGGGCATTGCTCTTCAACGGGCGGGCGGGGTCAGTTGTCCAAGCCATCCCTATAAGTGTTTTGCCGGAGTGTTTAGGACCCTCCCCCACGCCGCAGCTCGGTATAGAAAATAAACGAACCCATTTCTAACCGGGTGCATTACTGGCCGAAGGCGTTAGAGGGCGGTATAATACCGTCTGCCAGCTTAGACACTCAGAACAGTATGCACAAGGTGTCCCGCTGAATTATGAATGGATATAGATAATAAAAGAAATACCGTGACAGAAACGTAGATCTACGTTTCCGGCATTCAACGATCGGACAGAACCGTAGATCTACGTGAACGGCACTCAAAGTGTTTTAACAGTCCTGCAAATTTAGCATAAAACGCCTGTGGATTGCATACTGAAAGTAAATTGGACACTATTCTGGAACCATTTGTAGCAGATGCACAAGTCTGGCCTCTTTTGAAAGGAAAAAAACTAAAAGATTTACAAATTTTCATCTGAATTCTTTTGCAAACAGATGCCTGCAGATCTATCTACTCTAGTTATTAGCTGAGAACACTGCTGGAGCCATAGCCTGAAAGAGTGTTTTACACATCCTCATGTAATGGTATGTTTAGGCGTTTTCCAAAAATGTGTGAGATGAGTCAACACTACCTCAGTCCCCTCTCCCCCTTCCCCACTAATCTCTTGTCACATACCCCTTCTCACACAACTACAGATCAACAACAGATCAGCCCAATAAGAGATGAGCGCAATTTGCAAAGGCGCACATTCATTCTTGCGTACGGTACGCTTTTACCGCTTCTCGGTCTCAGAAAACCAACTCAAGTAAGATGTATCATACCTGCTAACACTCCACTCAGCATTATTCTAGACCAGGTTGATGTATAATACCTGCTAGCACAGCACTATTCTAGACCAGGTTGATGTATAACACCTGCTAGCAATATTCTAGACCAGGTTGATGTATAATACCTGCTAGCACTATTCTAGAACAGGTTGATGTATAATACCTGCTAGCACTATTCTAGAACAGGTTGATGTATAATACCTGCTAGCACTATTCTAGAACAGGTTGATGTATAATACCGGCTAGCACTATTCTAGAACAGGTTGATATATCATACCTGCTAACATTCCACTAAGCACTATTCTATACCAGGTTGAAGGGCCGTGGGGAGTGGCCTGGTGGGGTGGGGCAGGGGTACTCTGGTGGTCTCTGTCCAATCACCCTCTCACTGACCTCTCCTGTCTCTACAAGTGAAAGTCTGATTATACTATGGAAGTCAATGGAGAGATGGGATGAGCCGATGTCAGGTTATGATATCAGATTCTGTCAGGACTTGTTAATGCCTCCATCAGTCAGTTAGCAGGTATGGTGTTAGTGTTGATACTGCATATGACAGAGGAGGGGGATGAGAGAGAGAGGCAAGGATATTTTGATAAGACAGATTCTTTATTGGTGAGGGTTCAGCAGAAGCAAGGTGATGATGATGATGATGGCAGTGCGGCAAGCGTGTGTGTGTTAGTGCTCAGGGCTAAGTGGGGGTCTGATGTCCAGAGTTCTGGCTGAGCTGTCCTCCCCTAGCACCTCCAGACGCAGACTGGGCATGCTCCGTTCCTCCTCGCCCTCTGATTGGACAGACAGCCTTAGGGTGCAGCCTTTGGGCAGGAGCTCCTGTTCATAGGCTGCAGCTAATTGGTTGACCACCTGTCGCTCAACCTGGAGGGATCAGCACTGGATTAGAAAAGACCTGCTAGCAGTAGGCTGGTAAAGATATGCCTCCTAAAGTGTGTAAACGGAAGTACAGGAAGTACAGGCTACAGGCTTTCCGGTTTCGACAAAACAATTATAGAAACGTGTGAAGTGCACAATATTTCCTTGTTTAAGCCACTGCAACGGCTTTGCCTGAAGAATTTACTACATGACCGGGACGTTCTAGCTTGTTTGCCGACAGGATTCGGGAAAAGTTTGGTCCTTTCGGAGGCAGCTTCCAGGGGAAGTACATACACTGGGAAATTCTACCCCATACACACTTTCGGCCGTAGTTCTTTACCAGGCTTTATCTCACGGAGGAGATAAAACTGGGAACAAGGTTATGCTAGCAGCAACAACTTCTTCCACTGTCAGGCTGCATTTAGATTACCTGCCACAAAGCAACAGGAAGGCGACATGAAGCTACAGACCTGACACATGGCTCCTAGTCGGGCGTGACAGACCTGACACATGGCTCCTAGGGCCATGATGTCACTTTGTGGGAGGTAATCTGAACAGTCAGGCTATAGGTATCAGAATAACCTGTATGTGTGTGTTACCTCATGTTTGATAGAACGTGCTCCATAGTGCATGTTGTATCCTCCAGCCAGTAGGTCTAGAACTGGCCGGTCCCACTGAAGAGTGATGTCATGACGTTGTTTGGCCTGAGAGAGGGGGGGCACACTGGGTAATTAGGTGTCACATTCACATACACACTGGGTAGCTAGGTGTTACTCTCACATATGTGACCGCGACCAGCGATTGTGACCACATGTCGGGCGTGGTCGACCCGTGTCACCAGTTTCTTCTCAGGGTTTGCCATCTTCTCTGTGCTCGGCTACATGGCCTACAAATATGGTGTGAAAATGTAAAACAGCCAACGAGTGTCAATTTCGAAAAAGTTATCACCTCCATTTTCATGTGTGCAATATATTTATACTTATAGATAATTTGTTTGCTGTGATAACTGCATTTTTGTGATACTGTGATTTATTGTGTAGCACCTTTTATGTGATTTATTGTGTAGCACCTTTTAAGTTGTGAGTTATTTATCTCATTGTATGAAGTATAAAGACTATTCTATTTTATTCTTCTACTTTATAAAAAATATATAGAATATCTCTATTGGCTGCAAGTCATTGCACTCCTGTGACAGTACTTACTGACAGATTATGTTAATGCTATTCATGGAGGAGGGGTTGGGCGGGTTGTAGGGGGCTATTGTTCACGCCCAGTACTTGACCTGCACTAAGAAATGGAGAGGTTTCACAAGATTAAAATTGCAAAAAAATGTATCCACTTTCTCCTTATTTTCTATTTTTCTCCCATCCCAATTTCGTATTTCCAATTCATCCCTCCCCTGTCTTGAACGTTGCCAGACTATGCCTCCCACTGGTCGGCTGTAGTGAGGATAGAAGCCTTGCATCACGTGTCCCCTCCGGTACACGAGGAGGCAGCCTGTCGCATCTTTTCACCGCAACAGCTCGAACTCTCAGTGGCGAGGAGTAACGCGATACTTCCTGTTTCCGCCGTACCGGCGTCACCCAACTGACCTGTAGGAGTCGCTGTCCACAACGTCCAATCCCCACCCACCGGCTTTCCCACCCTCTAACACTGCCAATTGTGTTAGTATGACGGCCGGCCAAGCCGGTAGCAACGGCGAGAGCTGGGCTCGATACCAGCATATCCTGCGTTAGTGGCGAGCGCCTTGCCCACTGCGCCACATCTTTTTCAAACATTTTCAGATTTCAATGTATTACTTACATTTTGTACTTTCCCAATCTGTATAAATCTGGAAAATGACGATGGCGAATTGTGGTCACAATCACTGGTCGCGGTCGCATATACACATTTGTGCTGAGCTACAGTAGGCTAGCTTGCAGCCGGATAGCTTTCTACTGAATGCAAAGAGGAAATCTGTCTTCTTGTCTGACTCTGGAGAAGATGGTAAGCGCATTTGCCATAATGTTGGCATGTGCCTTATTTATTTATTGTTTATGGTTGGCATCCAATGTAATAAAAAAAGTCAATCAACGAACTCGATTCTTGTACCGGATCTCCTCCCTGGTAAACAAGAATACCCTGAAGACTCTGGCAGGAGCACTCATTCAAGGGTACTACGACTATGCTTCCACCTCATGGTACCAAAGCACCTCAAAGGCACTAAAAACCAAATTACAAACATCTCAAAACAAACTAGTCAAGACTACTGCTTGACCTGACTCCTAGAACCCACCTCACCCCTGCACACTTTGCCAACCTAGGATGGCTTAGAGTAGACGACAGAGTACAGCAACTTGCAATGGGCCTGGTCTACAAGATACACTACACGACCAAGGTACCCATGTACATGTCAAAATACTTCCCAAAGGTCAGTGAATACCACGATCACAACACCAGAGGGAGCTCCACAAATCATGTAAAACCCAGATTCGGCTCAAACAAGGGACTAAACACGTTTCGCAATTATGCCACAACAATGTGGAACGCCCTACCCAAAGCTGTAAAGGAATGTGAATCACTACCCACCTTCAAAAACACTCTCAAAGAACACCTACGGGAGACTGCAATTCAAAACTGGCCCCTACAAATGTCCTAACCCAGTTGTACAATAAAGACCAAGCATGGCTTTGTCAGTATTCCAATGTACCCAACCCCCCCCCCCCCCCCCCCCCACCTCCAATGTACAGCCCCACCCAACCCCACCCCACCTACCCAACCTCCTCCAATGTACAGTTTCTATGTCAAATGTAGGTCAGTATTCCAATGTACAGTGTGTCCCCCCCCTACCCAAATCCCCCCCCCCCCCCACCTCCAATGTACAGCCCCACCCCACCTACCCAACCTCCCCCAATGCACAGTTTCTATGTCAAATGTATATACACTCTTTTTCTGGATTTTTTTAGTATCACAAACAGTACTGTATTTGAAAATCTGGTATGTCATAAATGTATAGATGTAGCAGTACTGTCTATCTGTATGTCGTGTGTCATATGATGAATTGAAAATGGAGGACCCTGATGGAAACAAGACGAAAGTCTTTCTCAGGTCTGCATCCTCTTAACAATTGTATGTATTGAGCTGTACTGTACCCATTCTGCAATCTGTTAATAAACTTTTCAATCAATCAATCAATCAATGTTTGCTATATGGCCAATTGTCCTCTTTCATCTTGTTCTAATCTAACCACATTATTATTAGTTGAGAAATCTAGTGATCTATGCATGAAATGTCTCTCAACACTTTGAGTGCCAGCAGGGGGTGCGCGATTTAGCGCTTGAGTGCCAGCACTCTATTCAATGAGAATACATTGCGAATTTGCACATTTGCGAACGCATAAACTATATCTAAAATTATGGCTGTGTCTAATACAACTGTCGCTTATCAATGACTTGCTTGCAGTCAACATTGTCCAAACGGATTGTTTTTTCATCGGTACATTTCCGTTTTATACCATTTTGAAAAACGCTCGTTTTTGGAAATGTACAGAAAAAAAAGGTTATTCTGCAGGAATCGCCCTTTACTGGAATACACAAAAAACGTTGTAATTTTTCGGCCTATTTATGAATCGTTTTCAAATAAACGCTAGATTATCGATAGTATATGTGTACTTATGCACGCTATAGAAGCGGGCTGAAAAATCGATTATCCATTTCCTGATCAGCACACACACACATAGGGCCCACGTTGATATATCTGTGAAAAAAGCTCTGATTATCCCAAGACTGGTAAAATAGATTCCTTACCTCAGATCAGATGTTCTCCAAAAAGATTATTCCAATTCCTGATCGCCATTCCAAATATCGATCGCATTTATTGATCCAACGCTGGGTACTGGAAACACACATTATCCGCTGTTCTGGTGGTCGGCAATGACTTCGATCGTCTCGGATTACTTGTCTGACAAGTAAAATGTGGAAGCAGGATTTTCTTTCCTCCATGCGTTTCATTCAATCCAATCCAAAGGGGTGCAGTACCATCCAGAGAGACGATAGGGGGCGGTATTTTCCCAATGGAGCTCAGAGAGAGTTCCAGTGGTAACGTGAGGCTAGATTGATGAAATATGAATGGAAATCGCTAATAAAAAAAATAATGATTAAAAAAAACAGCATATCTCGTTAATAATTAAAAAAAAACAAGATCTCTCGTCATTGGCACTGAACGGTTGGCATGAACTAACGAGAAATCTCGTTGTTGGCACTCAAAGTGTTAATATTCCATATACCGTCTTGTAGGGGTGTAACGGTACACAGAAGCCACGGTTCGGTACGTACCTCGGTATTTAGCCTAGTGACAATGCCCCCAAAATGTTGAGATACCCCTACCGGAGGTAGAACAAAACACAAGCATGTTTTTCCTCATCTCTAAGGTCTCCCATATATGAAATGGATTCTTGTATAAAAATATTTTACTGCAAAACTTGTTAAATTGATAGATATTGTTATACACCCCCAAAGGAAAAAATAACCAAAATATAGCCTGGCCGTATGGGAGTTGAGACATATAAACTCATGTAGATTAATAATACAAGCTCCAAGAGCTTTCAAACTTGACATGCTACCAGTCAGACAGTTGCTTAACATAATAGAAAAACCTGGATGGGAATATCTTTATGCATGTAGGAAATATATACCTATGTACACATACTTAAAATATCACATAAGATGGCTGTGACGCCACACTGCTGTTTGGTACAAGGCTCTCAACACATGTTGCTGGAAGGCATCTTCTGTTGGGGGTAGATTTGCAGCTGATGAATCTGTGGTAGATGCTAGTGTGTACCTCAGCTCATCCAGGTTGGTGCAAGGACGTCCATTCTCCATTTTCTTTTGGCCATACAGGAGGAGGGCATACATTCTTGCCACAGGAAAAGCCTCCTCTAGGCTTTCAGACAGTCTAAAATTGGCCATTTCTTTTAACTCACTCAGATGGGTCTTCAGTCTTGTGAATGCAGTGGTCTTCCCAATTCTGTAAACGCTGCTTGTGGTATCGCGTGACATGCAGGTAAACACTCACAAAGTGCTGCTCCAAGCTTCTGATCGATGGATCTTTCCTTTGGGCCATGTCCAGAGTGCATGAACACTGTTGAGGATCCACACATCCCTTTGCTTGAATAGTACACAAGCAAAACCAGTACATCTGTATCATCACATTTGACAATGAGATGATAATGTGACTGTGCAAGGTGTATTGCATGTAACACCAATCTTGTGTCAGCCTCCTCCTGGTCACTATAAAGATCTGTCAAGCAGTCAACGCCTGACTTGCTAATCGTCTTAACCTCCTCACCATTTTCAAAGCCACCTGCCAAGATGACTGTGTTCTCTGAAGAGATTCTCTGTGGCCCTTTCAGACATACAATGATCTGGGTGAGTGTGTCCCATTAGCAATGTTAATGGGAAAGGAAGGCATCAACTGCGTTGTTATAGTGTTTGACAGATATGACCATCAACACTCAATCAAAGACATTGAAAGGCAAAGAAGAGGCACCATCCAAACCAGCAGACCAACACATTATCACAGGACAATCAAGTGTTCCTACAGGAAATACCTGAGGATCAGTGGGAACAAGGCTGCTCTATGTAGCTTTGGCAGCAACTACATAACCAATACAGGGCCACAGAGAATCTCTTCAGAGAACACAGTATGCCCTCCTCCTGTATGGCCAAAAGAAAATGGAGAATGGACGTCCTTGCACCAACCTGGATGAGCAGAGGTATACACTAGCATCTACCACAGATTAATCAGCTGCAAATCTACCCCCAACAGAAGATGGCTCCCAGCAACATGTGTTGAGAGCCTTGTACCAAACAGCAGTGTGGTGTCACAGCCATCTGGCCAAGCCTCTTCTCTGGAACCCAGTTGGTAGAGGGTGGAGGCTAAGAGAAGATGGGACCATTGAACCTGTGATGTTCCAGAAAGCACCTAAGCCCTAAGGAAGTTCGAGACATCACCCACCTGTACTGTAAAGATGGAAACTGCAATGATGTCAGCAAATGCCAATGTTTTTCAGTGGGCTTGACTTGCACTGAATTTTGCTCTTGCTCTTTCCCTGACTGCCCAAATATGATCCATTTAGTCACTGATGATAATGTGGATGAGTGACGGTGATGTGTTGCTAGAATCAAGAATCAAGAGGTTTATTTGTCACATACATACCAGGGCATACAGTGAAATGTGGGTGGTCATGCCTGCATCGATTGTCCAATAATACAATAATAAAATAGACATAGAAAAAAAACAGGTAAGACATAAGATGTGCATGATAAAAATAGACATGCTAAATTCCTGAGAAGGCACTGGTTCCTATGTACACTACTATACAATATACAATTTTAACTCCGTCATTATGTATTACTTACTATATCTAAACTATACTATACAACAACCACATCTGTTCTTTCTTTTTGTGTGTGTGTGTGTGTGCTCATGTGTACTTGTGAGTGGAGTGTTCAGTGTTCTGATGGCCTGGGGGAAGAAGCTGAGCCGGAGTCTCTTTGTTCTCGCAGCGTGTGTATGTAGGCACTTGCCTGACCGCAGCAGCTTGAACAGGCTGTTGTTGGGGTGGTGGGGGTCTTTCATTATTCTGCAGGCTCTGGATTTGTACCGCCTGTTATACAAGTCCTGCAGGGGTGGGAGTGCAATTCCCGTAGTACGCTCTGCTGAGCGCACCACTCTCTGGAGGGCCTTCCTGTACTGTGCCGTGCTGTTTCCAAACCAGGCAGTGATGTTTCCAGTCAGAATGCTCTCTACAGCCCCGGAATAGAAGGAGTGGAGTATCTTCCCCGATACTCTGAACTTCCTTAACTGTCTCAGGTGATAGAGGCGCTGTTTCGCCTTTTTCACCACAGAATCTATGTGTGTTGACCATGTCAGGTCCTCTGTGATGTGGACTCCCAGGTACTTTAAACTGCTCACCCTGTCCACAATAGGCCCATTTATCCGCAGTGACGTGTGTGTCCCCTGCTGTTTTACCAACGTTCAGGAGTAGGCTGTTATCCCGGCACCAGCGTGCCAGTTCATCAACCTCCTCCCGATAGGCCTTCTCGTCATTGTTAGAGATCAGCCCCACCACCACTGTATCGTCCGCAAACTTCACTATGGAGTTAGAGCTGAACCTGGCCACACAGTCATGTGTGTACAGTGAATACAGCAGGGGGCTCAGAACGCAGTAGATTGAAATAAAGGTGTTCTATTTCAATTTCAACCTGATCTTTGTTTCCATATGAAGTATCATAATGTCCAGGCACGCACTCCAGGTTTTTCCAAATTTATTGGCAGCCTGTAATCATGACGTTTCGGTGTGAACACACCTTCTTCAGAATGGCTTGCATGAAGCATGAAGGGTAAGTGACCCTAGTAAATACAAGTCAAACAGGAAGTGACAACATAGGAAGTGACAACACATTCCCACAAGAGATCTGCAAAAAAGTACAAAATACCACTTACAAGCACAACCTTTTCAGAATTATGTAAATCAAAAAGAAGCATGTAAATAAAAATAAAAATAAAAAAGAAACACTAAATCACAAAGAGATATATCTATATATAGTTATATATATTTTATACAGAGTAGGCCTACATATTTTTTTTTTTTTTTTTTTTTTTTTTTACTTTGACCAGTCAGCTGGTTCTTTTAGCGTTTATCGCTTTTTCATCGCATTCATACTTGGTCAAGTTCGACCGACAGAAGCAGGCTGAAAGGGTTCAGATGGGGGGGAAGACACTCTGGGAAAGGCACGGCTGCCGTCCGGGATTCGAACGCGCTCAGCCCCAGATCCGTGACGAGCACGGTTGTCCACGGCGCTGAAATAGCACTCGCGGTACGTGGTGAGCTACTGGAGCTCCCCGAGTAGGCCTACATCTTAAACTCTAAACATAAACACTCATGACCCATATAAGCCATCTTTCAATTATAAAGAATGATAAATGAAAATAGTAAACAATCGAATGAAATGAAATAATCAAATGAAACAGGTCAAAACATTTTCTTCATTGAGGCCTCTAGGCTCTAGACAATCCAGAAAATGAATATAGAAGCATTCCCTTTGTAGCAAGAGCCTGTCTCTGTCGCCGCCTCTTGGTGGTCTCAAGACCTGCTCTATACCCATGTATTTTAAGCCAGAAATATCATGTCCTAACTTATTAAAGTGCCTTGCAACTGAAGACTTCTCGTCATTTCTTCTTATAGAACATTTGTGCTCCGAAATTCGATTTTTAAAACGTCTTCTTGTTTTTCCAACATAGTAAAGGTTGCAAGGACATTTAAGCAAGTAAACAACAAAATCAGAATTACAGGTAATCCGGCCTCTAACAGCGATACTCCTACCTGTACTTGGTTGTAAATAAAATTTCTCTTTAATCATGCCATGACATTGGGTACAAAACAAACATGGAAAATTGCCATTTGGAATATTAGCCATAAAATGGGTAAATTTTTTGGGAAAATCTGTTTTAACTAACTGGTCCCTTAAGTTAGGTTGCCGTTTGTAGAAGTATTTGGGTGGTTCCTGGAACACACCTCCGATCTTAGGATCTGACTTTAAAATGTACCAGTATTTGTTCACAATATCACGCATATCTCTAGAAATAGGGCTGAAGGTGGACACCAATGCTACTGAGTTGCTTTTTACTTTGTCTTTATGTGTAAAAAGGGATTGTCTGTTTATCTGTTTAGTTTTATTAAGAGAATTCTCAATAAGGGCCTCACTATATCCTCTAGACCTAAGTTCTGACAAAGCTCCTTGGCTTGTGTATCAAAAATGTCATCTGTATTACAGATACGTTTATATCTCAAAATCTGACTAAATGGAAGGCTCCTCTTGAGCTCTGGTGGGTGATAACTGCTATAATGGAGAAACGAATTTCGATCAGTCTCTTTTTTGAAAACTTCGGTATGGACAATATTGTCTCTCTTTTTCACCAATACATCGAGGAATGCTATGGAATGTGAATCATAATTCATAGTAAATTCTGTAATTCTGTAAACCTGTAATTCTGATTTTGTTGTTTACTTGCTTAAATGTCCTTGCAACCTTTACTATGTTGGAAAAACAAGAAGACGTTTTAAAAATCGAATTTCGGAGCACAAATGTTCTATAAGAAGAAATGACGAGAAGTCTTCAGTTGCAAGGCACTTTAATAAGTTAGGACATGATATTTCTGGCTTAAAATACATGGGTATAGAGCAGGTCTTGAGACCACCAAGAGGCGGCAACAGAGACAGGCTCTTGCTACAAAGGGAATGCTTCTATATTCATTTTCTGGATTGTCTAGAGCAGGGGTCAGCAACCTTTTTGACATGGAGTGCCTGTTTGAAATATAGTTGTAACTAGTGTGCCTCAACAATATTCCATGCATCGTAATTTTTTTTTCTCATAATCAGGTCTTTTTAATGATAATTTTTACATTATTACATCATTATTGTTATTGTTATTATTAACAATATTATTATGATGGTTGTATCAACCCTAAATCTGAGTTGGGGGGGGGGGGAATGCAATGCAGACAAACAGCTGCATACAGTGTGACCATTTCACTCACATTTGCCCATTCATTTTTGGACACATCACACACCATCGGTGTGTGTACTGTACGTGTGCTGTCATAGCTCCACCTACAGGCCTAATGGAGAACACCAGGAGAACACCAGGATGTGAATGGAGGGTGAATGTGAGGTATATGGTGTAAATAAGTTTTGATTGATCGCAAGACTACACTGTAAAACAAAATTATTAGTTACCAGAACTTAAAAATATTGAGTTCAGTTACTGTGCATTAAGGTTTTCAGTTTTCAATCCATAATAAGTTAACAGAAAAATAAGTACACAACCACATTATTTCAACCTAATAAAACTATGTTTATTGTCATTGTTTTAAGAACACAAGTTGACTTGGTAATACTCACATTTTGAGTAAAAAAATGGCTTTTAACATGTGCAATGTTCAATGAAATAGAAAAATAAATAATACAATTTGTTGATTAATCCCACTGGTCACAATGGTGACCGTAATAATGTTTTGTTATAAGGCTCTGCAAATGTTACTGAATGATGTAGCAATGTATTTCCAGCTAAATTGAAATAATAAACAAATAAAGGGTCTCAATTAAATATGTGGAAGTAAAAAGAACCTGTGGGAGGATTTCAACAAGATAAATGCGACAACAGTGCAAAATAGTTCACTATAATATTTCAAAGCAATATTTTTATTTTTTTTATTTTTTTTAGTGCTGCCCCCTGTGCCTATGCAAATGCCCCCGCGTGCCTATGCAGGCACGCGTGCCTAGGGTTGCCTACCCCTGGTCTAGAGCCTAGAGGCCTCAATGAAGAAAATGTTTTGACCTGTTTCATTTGATTATTTCATTTCATTCGATTGTTTATTATTTTCATTTATCATTCTTTATAATTGAAAGATGGCTTATATGGGTCATGAGTGTTTATGTTTAGAGTTTAAGATGTAGGCCTACTCTGTATAAAATATATATAACTATATATAGATATATCTCTTTGTGATTTAGTGTTTATTTTTTATTTTTATTTTTATTTACATGCTTCTTTTTGATTTACATAATTCTGAAAAGGTTGTGCTTGTAAGTGGTATTTTGTACTTTTTTGCAGATCTCTTGTGGGAATGTGTTGTCACTTCCTGGTTGGATGCCAAATGTATTGCATAATTGTACTTGTGCTGTATGATGACAATACATTTGAATCTAATCTGGTAATCTCATTTTGGGAGATTATATAAAAGATTATTATTATCATTTGGTCGCAAATCACTGTCACGCTACGGAGCGCGCACGAGCGTGTGTACAGTATACAGTATCAGCTGCTGCATCATTAACCCTTTCACTGCCGCAATACCAAACGGTTAACCCTTTCACTGCGACAATACACAGGTTAACCCTTTTACTGCCACACAACAGCAGGTTAACCCTTTCACTGCCACACTACAGAAGGTTAACCCTTTACTATCACACTACCGATGAACTATAGATTTATATGGAATTCGTTAATCTATTCTTAGTCTATTCCACTGTATCGCACGATTGGGTTATAAAGATGCAGCAGGTGAGGCAGGCAGCTTAGTGAAGATACTGTACATACGCTTGTCAAGAGCCAATCGCGAAGTCGTTCAGTTTTACTTACTATATGAGATGTCATGGTAATATGTTGTGTTCTACAGTAGGACTTACTACTATAATACCTAATAAAACAAGTCATTAGATTAATAGAAGCCTTTGCTGGAACGATTCATTTCGCATGTATACAGTACGTACGTGTGTGTGTGCTTTGCACTGAGGCTGCCTCACTAAGCCGTTTCTCCATGCATGTATTTATTTATGGAGCATTTATTTATCCACTCTGGTTGGATGGTGTATTGTACTTGTGCTGTATAATAACAATACATTTGAATCTAATCTAATTTTGAGATCAGTTGCAAATCGCTTCCGCGCTACCTGTAGTATGGATCAGCATGGTGGATGGCAATGACAAACCTCTGATGTTTTGCACACGCCTCATTCGCCTTATAAGGAGCTGGCGGGGCGTGTCTGTATGCAAATGCAATGAACGAGAACGCGCATTTCAGTTTAAGAATGTAACGTATTTCATTCATGGGAACCCAGTTGCGAAGATTTTGACAAGTTACGGAGACCGTTTCACGCGTTCAGGAATCCGGAGAGGAGGATTTCCGTAAATCTGTTGGCACGACATTTTTACCAAGGCACTTACGAACACTTTTGAGAATGAGGACCATTGGGCCTCATGCATGAAGCGATATAAGAACAGATTTCGTTCTTAACTAGCATTTCCTCTTACTTTGTTCTTACCTGGGATTCAGCAAAGTTTTCTTATTGTTGCTTTTTTCTCAGGCAAGAACAAATTATAAGAGTGGTCGAGAGCACTCTTACCGAAATAAGAAACTCTTACCCAAAATAAAATAAAAAAAGCATACCATTGGTTAATTGCCCCCAAATACGACTTAAAAAATACAGAACTTTTCAATAATAATAATAATTATTATTATAACTTATTGCGTGCGTTCTGTCTGAAATGGATTATATATTACTGTTAGAACAGTTATGCTCTGGCCGCCCAGGCCATTGATTGATTGAAGATTTTATTAACAGATTGCAGAATGGGTACAATAAAGTACAGCTCAATACACACAATTGTTAAGGGGATGCAGACCAGAGAAAGACTTTCGTCTTGTTTACATCAGGGTCCCCCATTTTCAATTCATAATGACATTTATGACATACAGATATACAGATATATATCATGACATTTATGACATGACATACAGATATGCAGTACTGTATACGTAGCATAGAACGCAAATTTAGAGATAGTCTATATCAGTGGTTCCCAAACTTCTGTTTTATGTGGACCACTAGATTGTTATCAAGAACATTTGCGGACCACCTCGTATGCAAACAGTAAAACATAAATAAATAAACAACTGACTTAAACCCAGTAATACACGAGACCCTCTTCTTGGACCAAGTAAGGTTGTCGATAATCCGATGTACAGTTACCCCCACCCCGCCTACCCATCCACCCCCACCCCACCACCTCCAATGTACAGTCCCCCCCCCCCCACCACCTACCCAACCCCCCCCCCCCCCCCCCACCTCCTCCAATGTACAGTTTCTTCGTCAAATGTATATCTCTTTTTTTTAAACTCTTTTTGTATCACAAACAGTACTGTATTTGTAAATCTGGTATGTCATAAATGTATAGATGTAGCAGTACTGTCTATCTGTATGTCATGTATCTCATATAATGTTATGATGAATTGAAATGGGGGACCCTGATGTAAACAAGACGAAAGTCTTTCTCTGGTCTGCATCCCCTTAACAATTGTGTGTATTGAGCTGTACGGTTTTTTACCCATTCTGCAATCTGTTAATACAATTTTCAATCAATCAATCAATCAAGACCCGCGTCGCGGGCACTGCATTCCGTTCTCAGAATGGATTTGAGAGAGATGTGTCAGTCATCAGCAGGCTATATATGCGGAGATATTCAGACTCTAGATCTATTTGCAGAGCCAGATGAGATGAGGCAAACTGTGCGATTGGCTCTTGATAACGCACAGTCGTTCAATATTGACAAAGCCCACAGTACTTTGCTGGAACGATTCATTTTGCACGTACTGTATACAGTACGTGTGTATGCGCGCACTGCAGGAGGTGGCCAGAAGTGCGCAACTAGCCAACTACCATACTATTATATTACTACTATATTAATACAGTCTATTTCACTATATAGCTATAGGTGCTGTATGATGACAATACATTTGATTCCTATCTAATTTTGATCCATCGCAAAGCGCTCCAGCGCTTGAATACGGCCGGGGGATCCGATGCAGACCCACGGCTCTCATATTATAATGAGCCCGCGAGGCGTGTCTCTGTATGCAAATGACTTGCGTGAGAACGCGCATCCAGTTTAGAATGAGTGGGATTCACCATTCAAATATCCTGGGTACGCACAGATTTCGAGGTTAGGAATGGCTTGATGAATGTGGCGCCGGCGGTGGCTTTTCTTATTGTTCTCTTAACAGACAGGTAAGCAAGAATATAAGAAAAATAATAAGAGTATTGTTGAATGAGGCCCATTGAGTTTAAAGGTGAAGTATTTAGATGTTCACTATTTGGACAAACAAGATGGTTGGTAAAGTAGGCAGAACGCACATTAGGGGCAGAAGACTCTTGTGGGGATAATCTAACCAGGAGATTTATTTACCGTAACCTTCTTTACAAGTGACATACAAATACTTTTTATTTACGACTGTAGAAGTAGAATTGGATGTGGTGTATCATCAAGTGCACCGTTCATAAATGGAGATGTTCCAGTAGTTCAGTGAGTGAGCACAGCTGTCAGAGAGCAGTTCTACAGTTGAGGTGAATTCTAGTGAGGTGTCTTGCTCCATGACAGGAACGAAATATAACCAGATCCTAATAACACATGTTCATAGTTGTTGTTAACCAGACGGTAGGGCTTTGTTCTAATAACACATGTTCTGTTGTTAACCAGACGGTAGGGCCTTGTCTTAATAACACATGTTCCCAGGGGCGGCGCTTCCTACAGGCGATATAGGCGGTTGCCTCTAATAATATTTTTTTTTTCTTTTTTTTTTTTGCTCTGGGCAGTTTTGGCGCCCCCCTCTATATCTGCAACCATTATTTTTACATAAAACAAATTCTAACATAAGGGAAAATGAGCCAAAAATCTAAAACGGTCGATCGGTCTGAGCCTCAGCTTTAGGTTTTCAGTCAGAACATGCTAGAGCGCTGTGCATTGATGGGTATCGGTCAAGTGTTTATAGAATTGAGTGTTGAGGAAAGAAAGACTAACGTTAGAGAACTATGAAGAGGCAAAAGCCATCCAGTATAAAAAGAGAAGAAAAGAAGAAGACGAGAAACGTGCCAAGGTTTTTGTACACATTTTGTACAACTTCCAAGACCTGCCACACCAAGAGCTGATGAAGCAAGCAGAGGCACTTGTACACACCTTAAACCATGGAGGGCAATCTGATTTGGATGGGAAGGAGCTGGCTCAGGAGTTGGAAAATTTGATGTGATTGATGACTTTGCAGCGAGGAAGGCCAGAAGGATTGCACTGTAAATGGAAACCAGTAGGAGCTACAGGCTAACCTTGAAGTGTGATGATAGGGAGTGGAATGTAAATAGTTCTTTAGACAAAGTGAATTTGTAATTTGTATTTGTTTGTTTGTTTATTTAGCATATTATATTTTGATTATATATGTGTAACATATTTTACAATACATAATTTTCTTTTAAAGCAAATTTGCACGTTATTTTATTGTTTGTTATTGTTGTTATTATTATTGATTGTTAGCTAAGTTGTTTGTTTTAATTCTTTAGTGTGCACTTTACATTTCTTCTTAATTTTCTTTGAAAGCAAATTTGCACATTCTTTTATTGTTTGTTATTGTTATTATTATTATTGTGTGTTAGCTAAGTTGTTTATTTGTTTTAATTCTTTAGTGTGCACTTTACATTTATTCTAGGCCATTTATTCTGAGTTAACTCGTGGCTCTGGTCCTCAACGGGTGGAATCGAAACACGAGGCTGGTCCTTAAAGTGTTAACAACACATGTTCTGTTGTTAACCAGATGGTAGGGCTTTGTCCTAATAACACATCCCTAGCCATATTTTCTTGATTGCTCCACTTCTAAAAGGTCCATTAGCATGTTCTTGGTATCTAGGGACATCTATGGACCTCAGGGAATGTATTCCCAGTGTCAGAAATCTGTTACTATGCTTGAGTCAATTGTAATGAACCAAAGGAGAATACACATTTTTGTCTCCATCTTTGAAGGTGAATAACACCTTTTTAACATTGACCAACGGTGGAAATCCGCCACTGAGCCCATTCAGCACCTTCTTAACACTTTAATCGCCAAGGACGCCTAAACTCGTCATTCCCCGCCATGCTAATTCTGCCAATGACGCCGTAACACGTCATTGAGATCAATATTTAAAAAATCTGTGATCGCAATCATATTTATCCCCCGGAGACTTGAGATCTACTGTTGATCCCCTCTCAACTCTCCAACGGTTCAAGAGCGCCATCTGGTGGCGGATTGCCCAAACCGGAAACCGGAAACGGAAACGGGTGCTCATCCAAATTCGGTCCGATCACTCGCTATAGGTGCCGGGACTCGAGCGCGACACAATGGATAGTGATCCGTTACCAATAACTCGATAAACAACATGATTTGGACATATATACTATTATACAACCTGGAGATGGATCGCATATTTCAACATCCCATAATAGGAATATTTTTGCTCCACGCTCATCGCCCAACGCTACGAGGAAGCTACGGTGAGTTTCAGCGTTTTTTTTTTACCGTGTTCAATACAAACTGCTCTAATGATCATATCACCCACACTAGATGAATCATCTAACGTTAGCCACGGAATTATAAACGACCCCCCCCCCCATCCGGTCAACATCAGATGATAAGTAGTAACTTGTAGAAGCACGTCCATTTGAAATGTTTTATCTCGCGCAGATCGCTATCAAACTGTATTTGATCATCAATATAATGCATTTAGGGCTATAAATCACCTTCTGGAGAAAGCTGCAGAAAACGATAAAAACATATTTATACTTTAGACCGTATTTTAGTATGAATATGTGAATGAAAAAGTATAACGTTCCTACGTCCTGAACGATAGATAATTGACGTTGAATGGGCCATAGTAATGTCAATTTAGCAATACAATTTAAAAAGTTATAGCCCTGCAAAGAAGGGGAACTTCTCCATAGACAAATAGAGCTGGCAGAGAATGGTATAATGATGTACATAAGCCTGGCGAAGAAAGTGTTAAGATTAAAGTGTAGTAAATCCCTAAGCAAATGAACAAAGGGCAGATGATTTACAAGTTTTTTTGTAGATACAGTACAGAATTTTGCCATCCGGACACATTCAATATGAAATATGAATATAGAATATCAGGCCTATAAATGACCTTATTATGGCCAAGTCCCATCTATGGATCGGCCAAATCTCCTCTTTCCAATGGCAGAGTTCAATCTGGATTTAGTACCACCAGGCGCCCCTGACAGGGCAGCAAAAACCGTGAATAAAATCTTACAGTTCCTTTTTTGTAATGTAAATAGCTCTGCCATTTTCATCTGATTGAGCCGTGTTCTTTTCCCCCCGACGGTAAAGGTAGAAAGGTAAAGAAACAAACTATGTTCTATTTCATGGCAATAACGTTCAGGTTTGTTCGACCACTAATACTGTATATAATCCCGAAAATAACGTTGAACATTCTTTTCACGTCAGACGGCTCCAAGTTTGACAGGGGCTGGCGTGAGCTGGGTAGTGTAATTTTATGAAATTCGAAAACGCATCGAAAGCATTGGGTCTCCTCTCATAAGACTACACTCACGTCCTCACATCAATATCCGCTGGTTTGTGACTCAATGCGCTGAGATTTCTATAAACTCATGTATTTAATATTTATATAACACTTAAAATTAGGGATGCTCGATATTGGCTTTTTTACCGATACCGATATTCCGATATTGTCCAACTCTTAATTTCCGATACCGATATCAACCGATATCAACCGATACCGATATATGCAGGGTTTCCCCCCCCAAAAAACTGAATAATTTCAGGTAACTAATAATTTCACTGGATATATATATAACAAATATTGTTATTGTTTTTTAGTTTTTTAAACCGATACCGATATTTTCCGATATCACATTTTACTGCCGATATCGGCCGATAATATCGGTCGGCCGATAATATCGGACATCCCTACTTAAAATCCTTGGTAAACAAACGTAGTCCTGAAAATATACACTTGGGACTGCTGTATTTATAGGGTATTTACTCTTTTAACTGCTACATTAACACTTTCCCCGCCAAGGACGCCTAAACTCGTCATTCCCCGCCATGCTAATTCTGCCAATGACGCGGTAACACGTCATTGAGATCAATATTTCAAAAATCTGTGATCGCAATCATATTTCTCCCGCGGAGACTTGAGATCTACTGTTGATCCCCTCTTAACTCTCCAACGGTTCAAGAGCGCCATCTGGTGGCCGATCGGCGGATCGCCCAAACCGGAAAACGGAAACGGAAGCTGGTGCTCATTCCAATTCGGTCCGATCACTCGCTAATAGTCCCGGGACTCGAGCTAGACACAATGGATAGCAATCCGTTACCAATAACTCGATAAACAACATGATTTGGACGTATATATTATTATACAACCTGGAGATGGATCGCATATTTCAACATCCCATAATAGGAATATTTTTGCTCATCGCCCAACGCTACGAGGAAGCTACGGTGAGTTTCAGCGTTTTTTTTACCGTGTTCGATACAAACTGCTCTAATGATCATATCACCCACACTAGATGAATCATCTAACATTGGCCACGGAATTATAAATGACCCCCCCCCTATCCGGTCAACATCAGATGATAAGTAGTAACTTCTAGAAGCACGTCCATTTGAAATTTTTTATCTCGCGCCGATCGCTATCAAACTGTATACAATCATCAATATAATGCATTTAGGGCTATAAATCACGTTCTGCAGAAAGCTGCAGAAAACGATAAAAACATACTTATACTTTAGACCGTATTTTAGTATGAATATGTGAATGAAAAAGTATAACGTTGCTACACCCTGAACAATAGATACTTGATGTTGAATGGGCCATAGTAATGTCAATTTAGCAATACAATTTAAAAAGTTATAGCCCTGCAAAGAAGGGGAACTTCTCCATAGACAAATAGAGCTGGCAGAGGATGGTATAATGATGTACATAAGCCTGGCGAAGAAAGTGTTAATGAATACAGACTGTATTGATCTATTTATGGCGTGAAATTATTGTCGGCCCCGTACCAGACCGCTCGGGCTTAAGGGGTTAAAATCATTGGTAAACAAATGTAGTGCTGAAAATATACTACGGTACCGGGCCGATCGGCTTAAGAGGTTAACCAAATGGTAGGGCTTTGTCTTAACACTTTGATTGCCACGCAGTATGCCCATCCTTATGCCCAGTCTGCCAGTGCTGTAACCCTATGGAGATGTTTACCTTCTTTGCAGGGCTATAACTTTAAAAATATTATAGCTATATCGACATTACTATGGCCCATTCAACATCGGGTATCTATCGTTCCGGATGTGGGAACGTTATATTTTTTCATTCATACATTGTTGTGTTAATACCGTCGAGAATATAAGTATGTTTTTAAGGTTTTCTGCTGTAATTCCAAAAACGCGAGTTATAGGCCCTGAAGCATATGATAGATTATCGATTGGCGTTTCTTTCCTATACACGCTATATTAAAAATTCAAATGTATATGATCGGTATACATTATGCTTCATCATGCGTGAAGGAAAAGGGGGGGTCATTTATAATTCCTTTATTTATAATCGTCAGTCACGGCTTTATTTAGTATGGGTTGATATGTTGATCAGATGAAATGCCGTGAAATGAATAAACAATCGGGCTGAAAATAACGTTATATTCCTCTTACCATTCGCCGATGAGACTGGAGGAAAAATATTCCAATTATTGACATCGATCTGCTAGATCCATTTCCCGTTTGTATGACGCAATAAACGCCGAAATCATATTGATTATTGCGTTTCGAAAGTGATCCCATGCACTCGAGTGTTTGTCTGGATCCACGTAACAAGATATTACTGCCGGAGGAATTTCCTCGATGCACCAGCGCCACTTCACAGGGTCCCACTGCAGTCCCGGAGGGAGGCTGGATGAATTATGAATGCCATGGCGAAAAAATTAAATATTGATCCCAAAAACGTGTTTATTCGTTGTTGGCGTTCAACGCATGGCGGGCAATAACGAATTATCACGTTGTTGGCGTCCAATGTTTTAATAAGACATGTTCTTAGTTGTTGTTCACCAGACAGTAGGACTTTGTCTGCTTGCATGGATGTAGGAATCCCTCTGAGTGCCATTCTAGTTTATTTCTGTAGTCATCTCGAGCGCGCGCATGCACATGCACACGCACACGCACACACACACACACACCTTCTTAGCCCAGAAGCCGAGTTCCTTGCTGACCAGCTGCAGCAGCTCAGAGTGACAGAAGGGCAGAAAGTAGACGATCTCATTGATCCGTCCCAGAAACTCATCCCTGCGGTAATGTGCCTGGGGTGGAACCAAACAACGACCATATCAGACATGAGGGGGGAATTTATTTTACTATTTAAATGTATGTTATATTAACACTTTGAGTGCCAGCCACGGCATAATTCGTTATTTCATGCCAACCGTTGAGTGCCAGAAACGAGATATGCTGTTTTTTTTAATCGTTATTTTTTTTATTAGCGATTTCCATTCATATTTCATCAATCTAGCCTCACGTTACCACTGGCACTCTCTCTGAGCTCGAATTGGGAAAATACCGCCCCCTATCGTCTCTCCGGATGGTACTGCACCCCATTGGATTTGACTGAATGAAACGCATGGGAAAAAAAGAGTCCGGATTCCACATTTTACTTGTCAGGTAAGTAACCGGAGACGATCCCAGTCATCGCCCACCATCAGAACAGCGTGGAATGTCTTTCGATGGCGATCAGGAATTGGAATAATCTTTTTGGAGAACATCTGATCTGAGGTAAGGAATCTATTTTACCAGTATTGGGATAATCAGAGCTGTTTTCACCTATATCAACGTGTCCCATATGTGTGTGTGTGGCTGTGAGTGTGTGTAGCTGATCAGGAAATAATATAATCGATTTTTCAGCCCGCTTCTATAGCGTGCATAAGTACACATATATTATCGATAATCTAGCGTTTATTTGAAAACAATTCATAAATAGGCCGAAAAATTACGTGTTTTGTGTATTACAGTAAAGCGTGATTCCTGCAGAATCTTTTTTTCTTTCTGAAAGTTTAAAAAAACTTTTTTCAAAATGGTATAAAACGGAAATTAACCGATTAAAAAACAATCCGGTTCGACAATGTTGACTGCAAACAAGTCATTGATAAGCGACGGTCGTATTAGACACATAGCCATAATTTAAGATATAGTTTATGCGTTCACAAATGTGAGCGCTCTGTCATTGAATAGAGCGTCGGCACTCAACGGGGTATATAGGACTGGCACGGCTGGCACGCCCGGCACGGAAAGTGTTAATAGTGTTTGACATTTACACAGAAGATAAGCTTTTGTAACGTTAAAACTCATAGTTCCTAAAACACAGGTTATTAAACATTACAATACTATACCACAATAATACAAACAATACTACAACTATTATCTTACACTTTTCGTGAGTGTAAGACGTGAGAAAGTGTGTGTGTATTACCTTCAGAATAGGGCGGATCACATTGTCCTTAAACTGTTTGGAGATTGTAACATCACTCTTCTGGACGTCATCTGGGGGAACAAACCCAGTTAATTTATTTCCTAGTGTGACCTCAGTTAAAGGGGAAGTCGGTACTTCTGGAGAAAGATTGTTGACATTAGCACATCCCTCTCACTCCCGCTGCCCCCTAATCTGAGCCGTTGAGGAGTTGTTAATAATAAAGTTTCTAGTTTTATGAGAATAGCGCCACCATGAGGCCAGATGACTCAGACCTTCACAAGCCTCCTTGCTATTGTAAAGCAAATATATTCATCAAGTTTGGTGGAAATCGGACAGTGCGTTCACAAGTAACGAATCACTTCCTGTTTACCATGAATTTTCCCGAAATGTGATTGGATCTGGCTGGTGGTTGGTTTGACCAATCGATTATCTAAATGACACATTTAAATGTTAGCCTCCAGATGCCACAAAAAGTGTTTTTTCAAAGAATACCAAATGGCGGACTTCATAGGTCATTATGGCAAAGCTGGAGACACATCTCTGGATACCAGTTCGACTGTAGGGATGCATCGAATGGGAAATTCTTGGCCGAAACCGAATACCGAAGATAGGAAACAGTTGGCCGAAAACTGAATGCCGAACGGCCGAATATGATTTTGTTCAGCTACCTGATTATGGCAAAAGACATGATTATGGCAAAACATAACTTAAATAATATTAATAATCACTATGGGTCCATAGAACATTTATTCAGCACTTTTGAAAGCATACATTAATTCCAGACTGACTGCTGAAAGATTGTACAATTTAAACATTTTCTCTTTGCATACAACAAAATGTGCATTAAAGTCAAGTGCATTTTCTTTTCTCTGTAGGATAACTACAAGTGCATTCAGAACAAAGTGCATTCAAAACAAAGCCACGGTGCTTTAAAACTGCATAAAGATCTAGGCCAGTAGATAATATATAGAAAATAATATCTCTTTTCAAGTCTTACTGGACAAAATTAGGTTTGAGTTTTGAGCTTCCTAGTTGCCGTAGTTGATGATCTCACACTAGAATATCAACACACAGGTTTGGAAGCTGGAGGAGCTCGATCCATGAAGCAATATAAAGAAACTAATAGCCAATAAATGTGAAGTTATCTTTGAACCTCTGTTGTCAAGCCTTGTCAATATACCCCCCCCCCCCCCCTTTCCTCACTAATGGAACTGGTGTCGTGGAGTTACTCCGCTGTTTAGCCTAGCGGCGGCTAACGTCAGTTAGCTTGGCGGTTCGCGTCAATTCAATTCAATTGAAGGTCCGAGCTGGTCTGTGTCTAATGAAATGCATTTTGATTATGTCATCACAACAACACATTAGGTTACGAACGTAACCCTGTTCTTTGACATTCAGTGACATTCTTTGACATACACCAAAGTGAGACTACTCTTCCTGGGGTCCAAACATTAAAAATACAAACACACACAAAAAAAGTTAAAATAAAAATATAAAACCACAAACATTGAAGTACTCACAAGAAAACATCACAACGAACAAAACAGTGAATAAAAGCTCACTCAATATTCATAAGTTAGATATCACAATTCTCCAACCATAAAATACAAATTACATAGTCAGTCCATAAGAACAAAACAGTTCAAAATAATTTATATGATTATAAGTTCCGAGCTGGTCTGTGTCTAATGAAATGCGTTTTGATTACGTCATCACAACAACACGTTAGATTACGAACGTAACCATGTTCTTTGACATTCTGTGATATTTTTTCGGTGCTAAAACCCCGCTGTCTAGCGACGGCTAACGTCAGTTAGCTTGGTGGCTCACGTCAATTCAATTCAATTGAAGGTCCGAGTTGGTCTGTGTCTAATGAAATGCGTTTTGATTACGTCATCACAACAACACGTTAGGTTACGAATGTAACCCTGTTCTTTGACATTCTGTGATCGAAAGGGCTTTTTTTAACCATTTTTGGTGGTCGAATATTCGGTCCCTAAGATATACTCTGTGAGGAGACACATCTCTGGATACCAGTTCCATTAACTGATCAGAAGATATACTCTGTGAGGAGACACATCTCTGGATACCAGTTCCATGTCACTGATCAGAAGATATACTCATTAGAAAATGTAAGGTTTGGCCTGATGGTGGCACTAGAGGAAATGTCATGCAGGCACCAAAATCAATAGAGTTCTTCCTCTAGGTGTCATAAATGTGCAAATGAGAACATATTTGGGTAGAAGCTATTAGAGTTATCAGGTTCATGCATAGGATCTGCAGCAGTGGAGGCAGTGGTCCTTTTCACTTGATTTAATTGATCAATTAATAATAATTAATTTGATTTGTATAGCGCTTCTCAGGAACCTGAAGTCGCTGGAAATTTTATATACAAATTAAACATTTATAAACACAGTAATGAAGTAACAGCGTTGAATCCATGAATGGGTGAATCTATAACATCTATAACACTGTCCTTCAAGGATATAATAACACCTCTAGCAATCACAGCACATGTCCCCAGACTTCTCTTGACACATTGAATGGTGCTGTTCAACAGTTCATGTGTGGTGTGTGTATGTGTGTCAGTGATGTATCGGTGTGTGTTGTGTGCAGTGTTGTGCTAGTTACTGAAAAATAGTAACTCAGTTACTTTACTAGTTACTTCATTTCAAAAGTAACTCAGTTACATTACTAGTTACTTACACCCAAAAGTAATGTGTTACTGTGAAAAGTAACTATTTAGTTACTTAAGAATTGTTTTGTATTGCTCCGATTAACTCTTTAACTGGTTGGGGGCCAACCACGTATATTATGTGTTTGGGAGCCGACGCTCGTTTTTGCTTTTATTACATTTGAATATCCTACTCAATGTCACAGAGCTGTATTTTGGCTGGAAAAGGCATATTGGGACTCGGAAAGTGCAGTACCGGCCAGATCCTGGTAGTGGCGCTGTCTCGAGAATGCAGTAATCCTTGTTTCAGACCTGGTGTCACTTTTTTTTGCTCCGGGTTAGCTTTTCTGTTAGCCTGAAGCTATGGCTTTACCAGATCGCCTGGAATACTTTTTGCGACGCAGAATTCAGTATGCAGTAAAGGAATATAGCATCAGCCAATGGACATATCGATCTAACAGATGGTGATTAAATAACTGGGAAATAATTTTTTGGAATCCAACCGGCCACAGGTAAGAGCGATTTGACGTCAATTTCAGCCTGATCGGGCCTTGTTCTCATAGCCATCCACCCGGTCAGCGTATGTTGTTGTAATAACGAATAACGTTATTGGTAATCAATCATCAGAAACGACTACCCCCCCCCCATTTCAAGCATTCATGGTGGAACATGATACCGATTATATGCTTTTTGATTTTTAACTCTAGCTTGGGTAGGGACAAAATGCCAATCGATTTAACGTTATTAGCTTAGCGCCCACTAATGCAGGAGATGCTGGGTTCTCTGCGTTGCTTCCGGCTTGGCTGGTCGTTCATACTAATACAATTGACAGTATTAGGGGGTGGGAAAGCCGGTGGGTGGGGATCGGACGTTGTGGACAGCGACTCCTACAGGTCGGTTGGTGCGCCTGTACAGCAGAATTAGGAAGTATCGGGGGCAGCGTGAGCCTCCCACGCGTTACTCCTCGCCACTGAGAGATCGCGCTGTGCAGGTGAAAAGATGCGACGGCTGCCTCCTCGTGTACCGGAGGGGACACGTGATGCAAGGCTTGGTCCACATTGCAGCCGACCAGTGGGAGGCATGGTCTAGGAACGTTCGAGACAGGGGAGGGAAGAATTGGATAATACGAAAATTGGGATGGGAGAAAAAGTAGATAAAAAGAGTCAGGACTGCGCTCAAGCCCCGCCACCAATCTACATAAAAATAACGCAGTAACGAACCATTTAGTAACGGAAACAGTTACTGAATTAAAAAAGTAATGTGTTACTAGTTACTGCCAAAAGTAATGACGTTAGTAAGGGGGCTTTCTCATTAGGAGCGGGTGCTCCGCTCCGTCCTCGGGTGCAAACTTTCCCCCTCCCGCTCCCCCCTCTAGTTTGCGTACACACTGCAGTCTTGGTGCGCTCCGGGTTTTGTTTACAGTTTGCGTTTTGAGCGTGTAAGCTGCCGTAGGCGATGATATCACACTCGAATGACAACACAGGAAGAGTTTAACACACAGTGATGGAAACTGGATGCTGATATAAAGAAACGAATAACCAATAAATATGAAGTTATATTTGAACCTCTGTTGTCAAGCCTTGTCAATATAACCCAACCCACCCCCTTTCTTCATGAATGGAACTGGTGTGGAGTCCGCTTTGAGCGTTTCCTGGGTTAGCGGCTAACGCTAGTTAGCTTAGCCTATTTATGGGATAACTTAGCAGCTAACGTTAGCCCATTGCTCGCGTGAATTATATTGCATGTCACTAGTCTATAGAAATAAATGCATTCGAACAAGAAACCAATGTATAGACATAGCAATGGCAAAAAAAAATGCCAGGCCTAATGCGAGCCAGGGAAGTCTTGTGCTTGTAACGTGGCTTCATCTCGAAGTTTTCATCCACTGAGCCGTGAGGCTCAACATGCTTGTTTGGTTGAGGTCTGAACTCGCCAAATTGCCCATAAATATTGTTTTTGTGGGTATTGTCCAGTTGTTGCTGTATGTTTTTATCTGCCCAAAATTCAAGCAAGCATGAAAGCATTACAGTAAGCTTGCACACCACGCGCCCCGCTCCCTCGTCGGGGACACTGGCGCGCACCCGAAACCACCTATTCCAGCGGTCCAGGTTTGGAGCGAATCAGCGTCCCCGGGGACGGGGGGGGGGGGGGAGCGTTCTCATCAGGGACGATCACACCCTATTTTGGTGCGATCGTGCTCTGATTCGACCCCGAATGGCTAGTGTGAAAGCCCCCTTAGTCTCAACACTGGTTGTGTGTGTGTGTATGTGTTGTATATGTGTGTCTGTGTGATGTGTGTGATATGTGTCTGTCTGTCTCACCCAGATTTTCTGCCATTTTCCTGCGGCTGACCTCCTGGGCCTCCTGTCGAAGCTGCAGTGCATGCTGGGCAATGTCATCACTGGCCACGTTAGAAGTCATGATGAAGATGGCATCTTTACACTCAATGGTTTTACCTTTACCATCTGTCAGACGACCCTGAGAGAGAGAGAAAGAGAGAGAGAGCGATAGGTCCACCCGGTTCTTATTACCCAGGACCAGAGACGGGTCGGGACCATATTATATAAAATCGAATTGGGTCAGTGTTAATTTCGTCAACAAAAACTATGATGAAAAATGTTTGTTGACCACCATTTTTTCCATGACAAAAATTAGACGATAACTAAATAAAAATGACCCATTGTAAACAAAAGCTATGATGAAATGTATTACCATTTTCATTAACCAATAAAAAAAACGAATTAATAATGGCAAAGACTGAACGAATGAACAAACGATTGATATATTTTTCATCCAATGTCAGACATTTTTTATTTATTTTTTTAGATTCTATTTATAGCATTTTCAGCTTTTTTGGTCAACGCAGGACCTTTTGGCCACACAGGACCGACAGAGGAGAGATGGTGAAACAGGAGAAGACATGCGGCATATGGCCACCGGGTCGGGGAATCGAACCCGGGGCGACCGCTTCGCGACTCAGCGCGCTATGTGGTGTGCTACTGGAGCGCCCCCACTTGTCAGACTTGACGTGTGGTAGGACCCAGAATGCAGGATGAAGGTAGAGACTGTTTCCAAGGGGGTTTATTTGATGGTAACGCAGGATTATAAAAAAAAATGCAGGAACCGAAGAAAGATTGACAGCCTAGCAGCCTGACCTATAAAACTAGTGTGGTGGAAAATCAAACAATAAGAGTTAAGAAATGGTCTTATGAATAATAGATACATGATTATTAATTCATTCATTAATTTACTATTTAAATAATATTGATATAGTCTACGCATTTATGGAGGCCTGATGACGTGTTCAGCTGTAGACGTGGATGTTGGAAAGTCCACATGATTAATATGACAACATGTCAGGGTGGCTTAACAGAAAGCTTACTTTGACTTGGTTAGTCACAATCAGGGTAAATGAGGTGATGAAACATAAATCAATATCAATAGGGAGGTGTAGTGGTTACGCCATTGCCGTTTTTCGTGTTCCACCCTCTGTCCAACCAATGCATTTCCCCATTGCCCATTTCTAAATTGTCTTGTTTAAAACAAATAAAGCATTAACATTGGCATGGTGTACCTTTCTGTGCTTATTCATCCACAATCTATAGCTCAACATGAAAATATTCGCAATTAATCATTAAAAAAAATCGTCGAATTTGATTTCAATAAAAAATGCTTAAACAATGTTAGTGATAGAAGGGAACTCATTTTGTGTAAAAGTGGAAAGTTTTTCAAATTCCATGCGGCAGAATTGTTACAATAGCCGATAATCCATTTTCCCAATGATAAATCCCTATACGGGTGGAACAACCAGTGACGTCAGACTACACCTCCCTATTAGGGTTGGGTACCGTTCACATTTGAACCGGTACCTGTGAATCGATACCGGTACACAATGATACAGTTTTTTGGTACTTTACTCTGTAATAATTTTTATTTTATTTTTAGTTGTAAAACTAAACTAAAGTCGAAACTTCTCAATTTCAACATTGTTAGCACACCACACAAACTAAAACCCCTCCCTACCTCCCCTCTCCCAAACCATTCCTACAACAATTTTTAATGTTGCATGATCATGTATACATTTATTAAAAAAAAATTAAGTTTAAATAACAACATTATCTGGCCATCCTCAGGAAATACCATCAAACTCCTCTGACCTCATCTGGTCTTAACCAAGGGAGGGAGGGAGGTGGAGAGGGAGAGGGAGGGAGAGAGACACACACAGAGAATGGCTTATAGCAGACTTAATGATTTTAGAATATTTCAGCTAATGAAGTTAAATGTTTATTATCATCAACTATCCAGTTAGTTTTTAGAGTGTAACGTTTGGCTACTTAAAATGAGCTTAGTTAGCGTTAGCAGCTAACATTAGTTAAGGTTTTTACCGCAACATGGGCATACATCAGCTCTCAAGGTACCGAGTTTGGTACCCAACTCTAATATCAATTTGGTTATGGATATGTCAGTTACAATACCAATTCTGCTTGGATATGAAAGGGATTCTCAGAGATCTAATGCTGTAAATTGTACAAGGAACCCACTAACCTGGTGCATAATTTTTAATATTAAAGGGGCATGGCGACATTATGGGAAATGTGCTAATGTCTCCAGAGTAGAAGATAGATACAAATTTCATCTGTGCGTTCAGTAGAAAGCTATCCGTCTGCAAGCTAGTCTAGCTTAGCACAAATGAATGAAAGCGGATAAGGACCACTTGGCCAAAAACACTTCTCCCGGAATTCTAAGCTAGGCTAGCCGGTCCGTATCCGCTTACATTAATTTGTGCTAAGCTAGGCTATCTTGCAGCTGGATAGACCTTAAAAGAAAAAAGGAAACCAAAATAATACTACTACTCATGCACTTCACTGGAGTTACCTTCGTGGAGCTCCAATGGACGTGCAATTGCGATCAGAACTCCCAAGGAAATGATTGCCTGGATGATTAGCTGGAGATTTATACGCAACAGACTATAAATGAGAAGAAGACAGATGCTGAGCAGCCACACGTTCTGCTCTGACACCACTTCCCCCAGCACTTCTTGGATTTCACCATCTATCAAGAAGGTGAATGAATGGATCGTTTTACGAATGGGGCTGTGTCTGTGACAGGGGTGTCGGATCCAGTCTCTATGGACCTGGGGGTGTGTAGTGTGTGTGTGTGTGTGTGTGTGTGTGTGTGTGTGTGTGTGTGTGTAGTGTGTTGCTACCTCATCGAACAGCTGTAACATGATAGTGAGAACGTCTGGATGAGCCTTGTCCACCTCGTCAAACAGAACCACCGCGTTGGGATACGCCCTCAACTGACCCGTCAGCTGACCTCCCTCCTCATGACCCACATAACCAGGAGGAGAACCTATGAACTTAGCCACCTGAGACAGAGACACACACACACAGAGATAGAGAGACAGAGACACAGAGAGACAGAGATAGACAGAGACACACACACAGATAGAGACAGAGACACCGAGAGACAGAGATAGAGAGACACACACAGATAGAGAGACAGAGACACAGAGACAGAGATAGACACACACACACAGAGATATAGAGAGACCGAGAGAGAGACACAGAAAGACAAAGAGAAAGAGACAAACAGAGGGACAGAGACAGAGCGAGAGACAGACACACACACATACACACACCGAGAGAAAGGGACAGAGAGAGATACAGAGAGACCCCACACACACACATACAAACACAGAGAGAAAGAGGGACAGAGAGAGAGACACACACACACACAGGGAGAGTCCAGTCAGCAGTGGTTAAATCAGATATACTGTATTGGTATATTAATGTAGGTTAGTCTGAAATAACTAAAGTAAAATATGTATATATATATATGACAAAAAAACACCATTCTACTTCTGTTTCTTACAGTCCAACATTAATGTGTCCCGTCTGCGTGAATATTAAAGGCAACCAACTTGTGTTCAGCTTTTCGTTCAGCGTTTCTCTGATTGGCCACACGGCCACGTGACCGCCCGCCCCCTTTTGCCGCGAGCGCGGCAGAGGTCCCAAATTAAATGAATGAAGCGCGGAGCATAATGTATAATGTTATTTCACGGAGCATAATGTATAATGTTATTTCGCGTTTGTAACGTCATAACATCAGTGGAGGCTGCTGACTGATTAATAATAAGCTCTCTTTTTACACCCATGGGCCATGTGGAACACCTTTCTAAAAAGTTGAAAGTAAAAATATGTATAGAAACAAATCATGCTTTTCTGCTGCCAGTAAGAAGACCATTGTACAATAATCCACAATTATGTCTGTATTTGATTATGGTGAAATTATGTACATGCATGCCTCTCCCTCCACCTGAAAGCCCATCCACGCTGTGTATCATAGAGCACTGGGTTTTATCACTGGAGATACATTTCTCACTCACCATTGTATTTTATATGAAAATAATTGTAAGTAGGTGAATTCTACACATCTGACAACGCCATCTGACAATATCATAATGATGTGTTTTCTATATTATATCCACAATCATTCATCTAAAAAATTGTATGGGCGTAAATACATGTTAAGATATTCAAAATCGTCACAGCAGTATAGTTTGTTTATACTTCAGAAGTATGATATTTGAACGCGGTCCCCAAAATGAATGGAAGCGAATGAGGCGCCTGACGCCTGACACCTGGGAGGAATGGGGGCGTGTTGCAGCGTTGGGGATGTTTAAAAAATATAATTTAATATATAATATAATAATAATCTGGTCAGCAGCCTCCACTGATGTAGCGTGATTCAAACCCCCTCAATGTGCAGTTTCTAGTTAATCAGTCAGTTACGCAGCCTCCACTGATGTACAGTGACGAGTGAATCTGGTAAAAAGAGAGCTTATTATTAATCAGTCAGCAGCCTCCACTGATGTTATGACGTTACAAACGCGAAATAACTAAGGCTGTCAAATATATCGCGTTAATATCGCGTTAACTCCCGATTCTATTAATGCCACTAATTTTTTTAACTCAAGATTAACTAAAAAAAAAATATTCTTTTTTTTACTAGACTTCACTCAGGTGTATTATTGATGCTCTCATTGATACTATGTTTGTTTGTGTGTGTGTGTGTGTGTGTGTGTGTGTGTGTGTGTGTGTGTGTGTGTGTGTGTGTGTGTGTGTGTGTGTGTGTGTGAGATATAGAGAGAGAGGGGGGTGAGAGAGATGAGGAAGGGGCAAAAGAGAAAAAGAGCTGGGAGAGTGTGTGTGTGAGGGAGAGAGGGGGGTGTGTGATTAATCAGCCCTTGTGTGTGTGAATGTAACAAGCTCCTAACGTTTTCTTTCCCCTATTATTTCATGCACACTTTATTCATTATTTTAAATTATTATTTTCTTTTAAGTTATTTTGTGCATCACTGTTTTGAATTTGATGCAAATTTGCAATGCATGAGGGTCATCCTTTTGTGTTAAATGGCTGCACAAAGCAAGCATTTGTTGACTCGCATGTTGATAAGAGTATTAAAACTTGGAACTTGAAAAAGATCTGTTTAAGGTAAAAAAAAATTTTTTTTTTAAATGCGATTAATTTGCGATTAATCGCGAGTTAACTATGGACAATCATGCGATTAATCGAGTTAAATATTTTAATCGTTTGACAGCACTAGAAATAACATCTCCACTGATGTACAGTGACGAGTGAATCTGGTAAAAAGAGAGCTTATTATTATGGGCGGCTACGTGGCGTAGTGGGCAAGGCGCTCGCCACGAAATGCTGGAGACGCTGGGCTCGTCAGTTCGAGCCCAGCGCTCCACATTTGCTTTCAGTTTAGCTGTTCGTCCGTACTAATACACATTGGCCGTATTAGGGGGTGGGAAACTGATGGGTGGGGATCGGGCGTTGTGGACAGCGACTCCTACAGGTCGGTTGGTGCGCCTGCGCAGTAGAATCAGGAAGTGTCGGGGGCAGCGTGAGCCTCCCACGCGTTACTCCTCGCCACTGAGAGATCGAGCTGCGCAGGTGAAAAGATGCGACTGCTGTTACCTCAAGTACCGGAGGGGACTTGTGCTATGTATGACTTAGTCCACATTGCAGCCGGCTTGTGGGAGGCAAGAAACAGCGTCCGTGACAGGGGAGGGTTGAATTGGATGATACGAAATTGGGATGAGAGAAAAATATAGAAAATGGGAGAAAAAGTGGATAAAAAAAAGAGAGCTTATTATTAATCAGTCAGCAGCCTCCACTGATGTTATGACGTTACAAACGCGAAATAACATCTCCACTGATGTACAGTGACGAGTGAATCTGGTAAAAAGAGAGCTTATTATTAATCAGTCAGCAGCCTCCACTGATGTTATGACGTTACAAACGCGAAATAACATTATACATTATGCTCCGCGCTTCATTCATTTCATTTGGGACCTCTGTCGCTTGCAGGGACCTCTGCCGCGCTCGCGGCAAAAGGGGGCGGGGGGTCGTGGCCAATCAGAGAAAAGCTGAACACAAGGTTGGTTGCCTTTAATATTCACGCGTCCCGTGTGGCAAAAGAAAACGATACAGCAGTTTTTATGACAATGAAGTGAATATTACTGCCAATCTTTTAATATGAGGTAATAAAATGATAGTGAAGTAGGGTTGGGCATCAGTTTGAAATTGGAACCGTTTCCCAAATTTTTATTTCATAGGAATTTAGGAATGTTAATTCCGATTCTGATTATCGGTTCCTATTAACCGCGCTGGTTTCAGTTTCCGTGACGACTACCGTAGTTTCTGCCTAAGAGAGTTGAATGGTTACAGCAAAAAGCCTCGCTCAAAAGACTTGATTGATTGATTGATTGAAAACTTTATTAACAGATTGCAGAATGGGTACAATAGTCCTCCTCAAATGCCTCTCCGACAACCTTGGCATCACCGGTACAGCTGTCTTGGTTTCATTCATATCTCACAAATAGATCTCAGTTTGTCAGCGTCAGCGGCTCATCCTCCCCCCCGGCCCCAGTCAACCACGGTGTCCCCCAAGGCTCCATGCTGGGTCCCCTACTATTCACCATTTACATGCGGTCAGATTATACGTCACTACGGACTCAACTTTCACTGCTATGCTGATTATACTCAGCTCTATATCAGCACGGTCCTCACCATCCTCCCAGCTCCCCCCACAGTCCGTAGTCAACTGCCTCCATGCCATAAAAACCTGGATGTCAACCAAATTACTGAAACTGAACAGCAAAAAGACAGAGCTCATGGTTGTGGCCCCCAAGGCACTGCTCGGGAAGGTTGGGGATCTCCTCCTCCACGTAGTCTCTCGAAGTCCGTAACCTGGGCGTCACCCTTGACTCCACACTTTCATTTCACTCCCACATCAAATCCGTCACCAAGTCTGCCTTCTACCACCTCAAAAACATCTCCCGTCTCCGACCCCCACTCTCAGATTCTGTGGCTGAGACCCTGATCCACTCATTCATCACCTCCCGGTTGGACTACTGTAACGGAGTCCTGTTCGGGGTACCCAGCAAAGCCCTGGACAGGCTCCAGTATGTTCAGAACTCGGCTGCCAGGGTTCTCACTCACACCAAGCCCTGGCAGCACATCACCCCCACCCTCATCCACCTCCACTGGCTCCCATTCAAGTTCTGCATCACCTTCAAACTCCTGCTCCTCACCTACAAGTCCCTCCATGCCCTCGCCCCCGATACCTGTCTGATCTCCTCCACCAGCACACTCCATCCCGGAACCTACGATCCTCTGATCTAGGTCTCCTCTCCATCCCTCGCACCAGGTTACGGACTTTCGGGGACAGAGCCTTCAGTGTGGCGTCCCCTACCTCTGGAACTCTCTCCCCCCCCCAAATCCGCAACGCCCCAACCCTGGACACCTTCAAAACTGCTCTTAAAACACACCTCTTCACCAAGGCTTTTCCCCATCAGTTAGTTTAGATTAGATTAGGTCCATTATCCCTTACCTGCCCTCATCCCCTTTTTCCCCCCTATTTCCCTAGCCCTATTTTTTTGTCCTGATTGTGAAGCGACCTTGGGTTCTATGAAAGGCGCTATATAAATTTGATCTATTATTATTATTATTATTTATTAATACAGTACAGCTCAATACACACAATTGTTAAGGGGATGCAGACCAGAGAAAGACGTTCGTCTTGTTTACATCAGGGTCCCCGATTTTCAATTCATAATGACATTTATGACATACACAACAGACAGATATATATCATGACATTTATGACATACATGACATACAGATATACAGTAGTTACATTTGTGACATACAAGATATGCAAATATACAGTACTGTTAAACAGAGATCCTAACAGAAAATAGGAGGAAACTGTACATTAGGAGGGGGTGGGTGGGTGGGAGGGGGGGTTCGGACATTTACGGGGGCCAGTTTCTAATTGCAGCCTCCCGTAGGTGCTCTTTGAGAGTGGTTTTGAAGGTGGGTAGGGATTCAAATTTTTTTTACGGCTGTGGGTAGGGGCATTCCACATTGATGTGGCATAATTGCGAAACGTGTTTAGTCCCTTGTTTGAGCCGAATCTGGGTTGCACATGATTTGTGGAACTCCCTCTGGTGTTGTGGTTGTGGTATTCACTGACCTTTGGGAAGTACCTCGAAATGTACATGGGTAACTTAGTGGTGTAGTGTATCTTGTAGACCAGGCCCATTGCAAGTTGCTGTACTCTGTCGTCTACTCTAAGCCATCCTAGGTTGTCAAAATGGTGGGTGGGTTTTAGGAGTAAGGTCAAGCAGTAGTCTGACCAGTTTGTTTTGTGATGTTTGTAATCTTGTTTTTAGTGCCTTTAGTGCCTTTGAGGTGCTTTGGTACTAGGGATGGGCGTGAGTAATCGATTACTCGTAGCTATGAAAAAAATTAAAAAATAAAAATTATAAAATTTTATGAAAAAAAGAATATATTAAAAAAGAATACATATCTTTTCTTTTCACATGTATGTGTAAGATTATAACTGTTTGTTGGTTTCCTTAAACGTATACGTGAATGAACAAAAAGAAGTAAACATTTTATTTATTTTTTTTACGTTTTTTTTACTTACTTAGGTCCAGCATGACCATGCCGCAGTATTTGCCCGCGTCCACCTCTTGTTTTATGTGGTCGTTCAAATAGAGAAGGCATGAGTCAGTGGAGTGGGATGTTCTGAAGCCAGATTGGAATTTGTAGATTCGATTTTTTTCCGCAAGGTACTTTTAGACCTGTTCGTAGAATAGAAACAGGGTGGTAGTCTAATTTACTGCCTTTTCTGTGCAGGGGGGTCACTCTCGCAATTTTGAAGTCTTTGGGGACGTGTCCGTTTTATGGAGAGGTTTATTATGTGTGTGATGGCGGCTGCTGAGTCTGAGGAATTTCGATGGGATATCGTCGTGGCCAGTGGCCTTGTTAGGTTGGAGGGCGCTCAGTTTTCTGAGTACCTCAACTGTTGTTACCATTTCAAGTTTGAAGTTGTCTTTGCGGACCTCTAGGTTTTTGTAGTAGGCTAGGATGTGTTCTACCCCAAAATGCCCTGAGTGGGGAGGTAGTTTATTAACCAGTGTTGTGGCTATGTTTGTGAAGAAAACGTTTAAGTATTTGGCCACATCCAGCTTGTCTGTGATGAGGGTGTTTTCTGTCTTTATGTTTATGTTTGTAAATCTGGTTTTTCGTTTTTTGCTGCAGCCTGGTTGTTGAGTAATTTCCAAAGTTCACACGGTTTGTTTTTGTTTTCCTCAGTTTTGTCATTGATGAATCTTTTTTTTGCGGATTTGTGATCATGGTGTTTACATCGTTTCTTAGTCTGTTTCTTTGTATTTTGAGTTCTACCACGTGGGCTTGGAGATCTCTGTTTGAGCTTAGGCTTTGACTGACTTTCATGAAGTTCAGAGCATTTTTTGTCTCTGGTTTTCATAGCGGTTAGTATTTCAGAACCCTGGTGGTTCTTAGGGGGGCCATGTTGTTAAGTATTGTTGTGAATTTACTTTATTTTATAAAGTTGACTTTATTTTATTCTGAGAAATGCCTGAAGGGTGCAACACCTGTGCCAAACTTATTTTGTGTAAGAGAGGCTCTACTACTAACATGACTAAACACCTTCGTAAACACGTTATAAATACTGTAATGTATTATTTTGTGGATGAACATCCGCAGATTGCTAGTAACGCTAGTAGCCCACCCATCGACACCAGCACCAGATCACACCTACAAAGCAGCCCCCCCACCCACCCACACCCATCAGCAACGGCACCCCACCGCCAACACCAGCAGACTGCCCACCACCCCCAACCCTGACGATCACAACCAGGTCAGTCAGGTCAGTAGGCAGCTCTCCAGAATTAATGTAAACAAGGCCAGAGGACCGGACAACACCAATCCCAGGGTGCTCAAGGTATGTGCGGAGCAGCTGGCAGCACCGCTCCAGCATCTTTTCAACCTCTCCCTGAGGCTGGAGAGGGTGCCCCAGCTCTGGAAGACCTCCTGCATTGTCCCGGAGCCCAAGAAGGGACGTCCCAGCACCCTCAACGACTACAGGCCAGTCGCTCTGACGTCACACGTCATGAAGACGTTTGAGAGACTGGTCCTGCAACACCTCAAGCCCCTGGTGCGTGACTCCCTCGACCCCCTGCAGTTTGCATACCAGGCAAACATCGGGGTGGAGGATGCCATCATCTACATGCTCCACAGAGCGTACACGCACCTGGAGAAGCCATGCAGCTCAGTGAGGATTATGTTCTTTGATTTCTCCAGCGCCTTCAACACCATCCAGCCGTCACTGCTAGCGGAGAAGCTCTCTGCGATGCAGCTGGAGCACGGCTTGGTGGCCTGGATCAAGGACTATCTCACTGAGAGGCCACAGTACGTCAGACTAAAGGACAGTCAGTCTGACGTACTGGTGAGCAACACCGGCGCCCCCCAAGGAACTGTGCTGTCACCCTTCCTCTTCACCCTCTACACCTCAGACTTCTGCCGCAACTCAAGCGGGTGCCACCTGCAGAAGTTCTCAGACGACTCCTCCATCGTAAGCTACATCACCGACGATGATGAGGAGGAGTACAGAGCCCTGGTGGAGAGCTTCGTGGGGTGGAACGACAGCAACCACCTCCAACTCAACACCAGTAAGACCAAGGAGCTGGTGGTGGACTTCCGGAGGGGCAAGAAGAGGCCCCCCCCGATTCCCATCTCCATCCGAGGGGTGGATGTGGAGATGGTGGACTCATACAAGTTCCTTGGGAACAATAAACTGGACTGGTCGGACAACACAGAGGCCCTCTACAGGAAGGGACAGAGCAGGCTGTTCTTCCTGAGGAGACTCAGGTCCTTCAATGTGTGCAACAAACTGCTGCAGTCTTTTTACCAGTCTGTTGTGGCCAGCATCCTCTTCTATGCTGTGGCATGCTGGGGAGGCTACATCAACTCAAGGGACACCAACAAGCTCAACAAGCTGGTGAGGAAGGCTAGCTCCGTGGTGGGAGTCGAGCTACCTAGACTTGAGGTGATGGTAGAGAGGGGGATGATAAGGAAGCTGGCTGCCATCATGGAGAACCCCTACCACCCCCTCTACGACGAGCTAGTCAAGATGAGAAGCTCGTTCAGCCACAGACTCATTCCCCCCCGACACTCAACTAACCGCCTCGGACAGTCCTTCATACCAGCGGCCATCAGGCTCCACAACAGTGGGCAGCGACTAGCAGCCTCCAGGCTCCACAACAGGGGGCAGCGACAGCGACTGCTACCAGACATTGACCTGGGACTTATAGGAACCCAAGGAGGACAACCTACACTACCTTAGGCTTACTGCACCCTATGTGGATACTGTGATACTGTGAATAATGTATATTTCAGTGGATACCGTGATACTGTGAATAATGTATACTCAGTAGATAGTAAATTATAACACTACCTCATGCATACTGCACCTTATGTGACACTGTGAATAATGTGAATATTCCTCAGCTAGTCAGATAGTAAATTATATTGACCATATTGATCAAATTGTTTACACTGCCTGTGTTGTTTTTTACTACCTGTATACTGTGTTGTTTTACTACCTGTACCCCCCCCCCCCCCCTCCCCCCATGCTGCTATGATGCCTGAATTTCCCCAAGGGGATCAATAAAGGAATATCTTATCTTATCTTAGCCAGCCTACTGCTAAGCCAGCGACCCAACAACGTGACACTCCATTCACCTTAGAGGCAAAGAGAAAGATGTCAGTGGAGAAAGTTGAGTGCCACAGCTTATGTGGTGAAAAAGCTGCATCCCATAGATCAGGGGTGTCAAACTCATTTTCACAGAGGGCCACATCAGCATTATGGTTGCCCTCAAAGGGCCAAAGACCATATAAATGTTAATGTAATGTAAAATAAATGTAGCTACTCATTTACATATTGTTAAACATGTTGTTTCTGTATTTATTACTTATTCAAGTTATACATTTTGCATAGATGTAAAAATATATGTTAGTTTATGTTATTTTAACAAATAATTTTAGTTTATCAGAACCCCATATTACTCCATCAATCAATGATCAAACCATTCAACTAAATAACAAAGAAGAATATCATCAAATACAAGCTATGACATTAAGTTTGTTCAAAACCTTTTTGTCACAGTCAAGAGGGGCAGAACTAACAACTGTGAGCTGCAAAGAACACGTGGGACAGATGTAGCAGATGTTACAAAAACAAATGGCTGCACACAACCTTGCAGAGGCCATACATCCAACTAATGGAAGATAGTTTAATTAACTTTAATTAACAGATTGCAGAATGGGTACAGTACAGCTCAATACACACAATTGTTAAGGGGATGCAGACCAGAGAAAGACTTTCGACTTGTTTACATCAGGGTCCCCCGTTTTCAATTCGTAATGAAATTGCTATTATGCGTCTGCATGAACACACAACTGTAACTGTACTCAAAAATAACAAAATAAGGGTTGTCTCAGTTCACAACTATATTGGTAAAGTTATGGGTGGGACTTGTTTGCGTCCTGCAGCTTCTTATTCAATTGAGCGAGATGCTCGGTTATGTCACACAGCCAGTTTGCATCTGACAGTTCAGACAATATTTCTTCAACCCTTTGTTACCTATTCCGCCTGGATCTTTTTTGTATTTTGGGCTGTAAAATTGTCAAATAATGTCTGAGTAAGTGCTTTTGGCTTTTTTCCTTTGTTACTTCATCAATACCTCAGATGTTCAACATACATGTATGTGTAATAACTAAGGCTGTCAAAGTTAAAGCTTTATTAACGCATTAACCCACAATTCTTTTAACGCAGCTATTTTTTAACCCAAGATTAATGTTAAAAAAAAAAAAAAAAAATTTTACCAGAGCTCTTGGGGGCCACATCAAATGACGTGGCGGGCCACATTTGGCCCGCGGGCCATGAGTTTGACACCTATAGATGTTGAAACACCGATATTTAGGTAAGAAAACTAAATAGAGAATAGAGCTAAGCCACCCTGACCTACACTAACAGTAATGTTATGTGTGTTGCAGTTATAGTAACTTACAGTAAAAATAAAAAAGGATGGATTTATTATTGAATCATTAATAACAGAAACCAAATTAAACTGTATAAAATAATTTATAGGTTCAACTGTATGAAATCAATTGTGAATATGAACATGACTTCTTTGAACCCTGCCCCGTTAAGAACCGGAATCGAGAATCATTAACAACCGAAATCGTTCAAATCCAACCCTATATATGAGCCCACCTCGTGTTTCTCCTGGAACTCAGACATGTCCATCCGAATAAAACCCTGGAACACAGTATTAATATATAACATTATATACAACAGTATTAATATATAACATTAAATATAACAGTATTAATACATAACATTAGATATAACAGTATTAATATATAACATTGGATATAAAGGTATTCATATATAACATTATATATAACTATTAATACATAACATTGTATATAAC
This sequence comes from Notolepis coatsorum, assembly GCF_963971535.1. Classification (NCBI taxonomy): domain Eukaryota; kingdom Metazoa; phylum Chordata; class Actinopteri; order Aulopiformes; family Paralepididae; genus Notolepis; species Notolepis coatsorum. Next base: position 186,224,706 of record NC_140165.1, read on the forward strand.
AGTATTAATATATAACATTATATGACAGTATTAATACATAACATTAGATATAACAGTATTCATATAGAACATTAGGGTATTGGGGGTAGGGATGTAAGTCAATGTGTGTTGGTTCATAATTTTTTATTTTTTTTTAACTCAATTTTTATTTGCATTTTTGGATTACAAGCATACAAACAACATCATCTTTGAATATTATTATCACCTCAGTCGGTCTTCCAGGTACATAATACATAGACATAATGTACAACACCGTTAAACATATATAAACAATAAAGAAAAGATTTTAATATCCAAAAACAGAAATAAAAAATACCAACTTAAGCAAAAGTTCCACAGACATAAATAATAAATTGAAAAGACATAAAACAATTGTCCTACCCAAATGATAGAGATAGAAAATACTAACTAAAGCAAAAATGTGCGACATGGGTTCAGAGACCCTCCTTGAACCTCTTTCCTCCTTTACCCTTCTCCCTCTTGTGTTGCATTTGTTTCTTCCACTGTGATGTCGTTTTCGTTCCCCTTATAGTCCTCCCACTTTCCCCATCTTTCCCCAAATTTCTCTTCCTGTAACCTCAGCATGTGTGTTATCCTCTCCATATCCTGTATATCTTCCACTATTCCTACCCATTGTGCTATTGTCGGTGGGTCTTCCTTGTACCACAGTCTCGTTATTGCTTTTCTGGCCGCTATCAACATTATCTTTATTAAATATTTGTCCCCCCCTTGTATTCCCTCGTGTGTCAGGTCTCCTAAGTAAAGCACCAGTCCTGTTTGTGGTAATCCGTATCCTAATATTCTGATCATTGCCTCCCCTATCTCCTCCCAATACCCCTTCAGCTTCTGACATCCCCAGAATATGTGCGTGTGATTTGCCCCCTCCTTCCCACACATCCTCCAGCAAGCTCTTTGTGTTGGTGCATATTTTCCCTTCAGTTCTGGGGTTATAAAGAATTTGATTATGTTTTTCCATCCAAACTCTTTCCATATCCTCGATCCTGTTGTTGAATGTTGCACCTCGCATATGTTCCCCCATTCCTTCCCTGTTATTTCTATCTCTAGCTCTCTCTCCCATTTCTCCCTTATGTAATCGGTCATGTGTCCCTTGCTGTTCATTATAGCCCGGTATATTGCTGATATTACTCTTCCTTGCCCCCCTTCGTATGCCCATACTATCATCTTTATTATTCCATTCTGTTCTTCGTCTTTGGCCCCCCTTATTTCTTTGTTGTAGTAGTCTCTAACCTGTAGATATCTGAAGTGGTCCCTGTTTTCTAGTCCAAATTTCTCCTTTAATTTTTGTAGTGTCTGCATTTCCCCCTTCTCTATCATTTTGCATATCGCTGTTGCCCCCCCCCCCCCCTCTCCCACCTTCTGAATCCATGGTCTAACCTCCCTGGTTTGAATCTCTCGTCATGTGCTACCCATCTCAGGACCCCTGACTGCTTCTCCAATTTGTGTGTTTTTACTACTCTGTTCCATATGGTCAAGGTGCATTTGGTGATTGGATCTAATAGTCCCTCTTTTTCTTTAAATAGTTCCCTATCTCCCACCAGAGCTTGTACCTTGTATCCCTCCCCTTCTTTTTCAATGTCTTTCCATCTTGCCTCATATATGTCGTTACACCAGCACGTCACTGCTCTCAGTTGTGCTGCATAGTAATAATCTTGTAGGCTGGGTACTGCCATCCCTCCCTCTTCCTTTGGTAGTTGTAGTGTTTTATATCTGACCCGTGGTCTTCTCCCCGCCCATATGAACCTCGATATCAGTCTGTCCCACTCCCTGAATTGATTCTGTGGTATTTGTATCGGTAGTGACTGGAATAGGTACAGTAACCTTGATAGTATGTTCATTTTAATGACCTCTATTCTTGAATTGAAGTCCAAGGGCATTACTGTCCATCTCTCTAAGTCTCTCTTGATGTTCTGATTTATCTGTGTATAGTTTGCCTCAAACAGTTTCTCCACCCCTCTCGTGATGTTCACCCCTAAGTATTTAATCTTGTCCATGTCCCATCTTATCCCGTACTGTTCTCTAATTTCCGTCGTTGGGGTATAGTTCCATGCTAAGGTCTGTGTCTTTGTCACGTTTAGTTTGTATCCTGAGTAGTGGCCATATTCCTTCAGTAGATCCATCAGTGCCGGGAAGCTCTTGCCTGGTTGCCTCATGTATACCATCACGTCGTCCGCAAATAGGCCTAGTTTATATTCGGTTCCCTTTATCCTTACTCCCTTAATGTCCTCGGTCTGTCTGATCAGTTGTGCCAGAGGTTCTATGAAAACGGCGAAGAGCGTCGGTGAGAGACAACATCCCTGTCTGGTAGCCCTCTCTATCTGATTCTATCCGTCAAGCTGCCATTCACCTTAACCCTCGCTGTCGGTTCTTGATATAGCGCCTTGATCATCTTCATCGCCCTCCCGTTCAGTCCGAACCTCATCAATGTTTTATATAAAAATGTCCAGCTCACACTGTCGAATGCTTTTTCTGCATCTAGGCTAATCAGTACCGCGCTACCCCCTTGTTTTTGTATCTCCTCTACTATGTGTAATGTCTTTCTCACGTTGTCCTGTGTCTGTCTCCCTTTAATAAATCCAGTTTGATCTTAATCTATAATGTCTGGCATAAACGTCTCAAATCTCTTTGATATTATCGATGTATACATCTTGTAATCCACGTTGAGTATGGACACAGGTCTGAAACTACTACATAATTCCCTATCCTTCCCTTCCTTCGGTATCGTGGTGATTATGGCTTCCTTCCACGAGGGGGGCATTTTTCCCTCTTCCATCGTGTGTCTGAACGCCGCCCCTAACATGGGTGCTAATTCAGTTCTAAATGTCTTGTAGAATTCCGATGGGAATCCATCGCTCCCCGGAGACTTGTTGTTTTTAGCTCTACTAATTGCCTCTTCCAGTTCTCGTTCCGTAATTATTTTATTTAATTCTTCATTCTGTTCTTTCCCTATCGATGGTAACTCTAGCTTCTCCAGATATGCTTCTATTTCCTCTTCTCCCGCTGCTTTTGGCTGTGTGTATAGTTTCTCATAGTATTCTCTAAATGTCCTCTCTATTTCAGCTGGGTCTCTCAATATTTCATTAGTCTTTGTATCCCTTATTGTGTGTATCGTGTTCAACTTCTGTTGCGTCCTAATTCTCCTAGCCAACAGTCTGGTCGCTTTTGGTCCCCCTTCATAGTACGTTTGTTTCATGAACCTCGCTTTCTTTTCTATTTCCGTCAATAATTCCCTATTTATCCTGGCCTTTACTTCTTTGATTTCTCCGAGCGTTTCCTGTTCTTTTGATATCTGGTGTCTCCCCTCTAGCTTCTTCAGCTTCCCTATCAGATTGTGATATGTCTCCGTTCTGGCCTTCTTCAGCATTGCTGTCTTCTCCATCAATTTCCCCCTTATCACCACCTTCAGTGTGTCCCATAGAATGTTCGGATCTACCGCCCCGTTGTCATTTTCTTCCTTATATCTGGCTATCTCCTCCTTGATCTGACTCACCACCCCCTTGTTATTTAATATTCCTACATTTAGTCTCCAGATCGTGTTCCTCCGTCTCCCTTCTAGATCTACTGTCAGATATATGGCACTGTGATCCGATATGTCCGCTACTCCTATTCTGCTCTCCCGTACCCTGTAACTGTCCCCCGTCGTCATCAAAAAGTAGTCTATTCTCGCATATGTCACGTGCGGGTGTGAGTAATGTGTGTATTCCCTGTCCATGGCGTGCATCCCCCTCCAAACATCTGTAATTCCCATTTCCGTCATCTGAATATTCATATATCTACTGATTGGTGCCCGTCCTTTTCTAGTACTCGTGGTGTCTAGGTCGTGATTCAGTACTACATTAAAATCTCCCGCGCATATCAATATCCCTTCTAGTTCCATCACTATCATATCAAAAATGGTCTCATATAAATCCCTCTCACTCTCTGGGGGTGCATAAACATTCACTAACGTAACCATTTGGCCCTCCATTTTCCCCTTCACCAGAACAAACCTTCCCTCCTTGTCTCTTACTTCCTTGATCAATTCAAATTTGACTGTGTTTTTGATTAACGTGATTACTCCTCTCCTCAGGTTCCGTTTAAAGGAACTATAGTATGCATTTTCATATCCAAATCTCTTCAGTTTCTCATGCTCCTGTGCTACCAAATGTGTCTCCTGCAGAAAAATCACTTGCATCTCACTTTTTTTACATTTCAACATCACTTTGCCCCTCTTTATCGCATTATTCATTCCATTAACGTTTAACGACATCATTTTTATACCTTTAACCATTGTCATCTTTCTTCTTCTTTCGTCTGTCAGTCCCCCCCATGTCACATTCATTCCCCCCTCCAGTTGTAGCCTCCGCTCTCTTCACCGAATACATATAATGATTAACATAAATAAAAAACATAAACTTTACATAAAGTGCTCCCAAGGCGTTCGGGGGGTCCCTGTGTCCCCCCCTGTCCCCTGCTGGTGGGTGAGGAGTAATTGCTCTCCTAGTGAGAGGCCTCCTCCTGACGGCTTCGGGGTTTGAAACCTTTGCCCCCAACCGCTCGTCATATTTGTCCAGCATTCTTACTGTTTTTACTGCTGTCGTGCTCCTGGTCAAAAGCGCTCTGTCCTTCATTCTGAGAGACTCCCATTTCCTAGGTCCCCCTCAATGCGGCTTGTATGTTCCAATGTCCCTCTTTCCTCCCAAACCCGTGTGTGGTGTCTTCTGTGTACCCCTTTTCATTTTATTTTCCTCCTCTCTATTTTCTATGTGATGTCCATTTATCCCCTTAATCCCTTCCAACTGTGTTACTCTCAGCGTGTGTCTATGTACTTGTTTCAATATGTTCTGTGTTCCGTCTATCATACCTAATTATATTTCCATTTATTCCCTCCGTCGGCCTGTGTATTATGTGTCCATGTATACGTTATGTTCGTTCCTATATCCTGCCTCTACCTGGGAATGTGTGTTTATGTATATGTTATTTCAGTTTCTATATTTTGTCTCTATTTGGATAGTTTTTCAATCTCTTGTGCGTGTACTCATCCGTTCGTTTCCTCCCGCCTCCTCTCCCCTCCTTCTCCGTCTCTGGCCTCCTCGTCCGTCTCCGCTTTCGGTCTGTCACGTCTCACCTCGGCCTTCTCCTCTCTCCTCCCTCCTCTCCCGGGCCTCGATCTCCCACTCTGGTCCATCTGCGTGCCCCCTCCAATCTCTGCTGCAGGCTCTGCGTCTGGCCCTCCTGTCTCCTTCCCTCTCCGTCCTCCGCCATCTGCATCCCCCGTCGCCTCATCTCCTCCGCAGCCTCCCGCGCCGTCGCGTATGTCACCGTCCCTTCCTTCCAGTGAATCCTTAGCGAGGTCATGGGTGACTGGAATTTCATTCCGTTTTCTTTCAGAATTCTCTTCAGTCCCGCGTAGGACCTGCATGTTATTGCCACCGCTGTCTAGTAATCTTGATCAAACGACAGTCTTTTCCCCTCGATTTCTATCTTTTTGGTCCACGCGGTTCTGAGTATCAACTCCTTAATCTCAAACCTCAGAAAGTTAATAATCACCGCCCTCGGAGGTCTGTCCGGTTTCGGTCTCGGAGCCAACGCCCTGTGGGCCCTCTGTATCTCCATTTTTTCCAGTCCCGTCTCCTTCAGTTGTTCCTTGATAAGCTCTTCCACATATTGGATCACCGATTCCCCTTCGACTCCTTCTTTCAATCCCCATATTCTGATGTTATTTCTCCGTGACCTCCCCTCCATGTCCGATATCTTTGTCTCCATCTGTTCTTGCTTTTGAATCGCACACGTTAACACCTCGTGTATCTCTGTGCTCCATTCCTCCATCTGCGCCGTTCTAGTCTGTACCTCTGTCACGTTACTGTCCTGTTCCGCCATCTTCTCATCCACCCTTTTGATTTCTGTATTAATTTCACCTCTGAAGTCCTCCTGTTCCTTCCTCAATTCCTCCCGTAACCTCCCAATATCATTTCATATCGTGTCCGAGTTCAGTTTCATGTTCGCCTGCATCGTGTCCGAGTTCAATTTCATGGTCGCCAATATCCCGGCCTGCATGAGCACGGCCCATCCTGGCATTTCCTTGTCTGTCTCAGCCGAGACTCCCCCTTCCTCCCCCTTCTCCTTCTCGGTCTCGCCTCGGGGGTTTTGCTCCATCGAACTCTCCTCTTCCTGTGAGTTCTCCATTTCTCTTTCCTTCATATTTGTTTTCTCCTCCTTCCTTCTTGTTTGCATCTTCATTTTCGGTTCATAACATTTTTAAATAAAAGCTTTCTTATTCTTAGTTTATATTCTGGACAATATGGTAGTTTTGATGAATAATTACTATGACATCACCAAGCCTTACCTTCTTGATATCCTTGTGCATGTAGCGAGCCACCTGCTTGGCCAACTCGGTTTTACCTGTGGACAGATATTTAACTAATGACAGCACAGTATGGGAGCAGTCCTCCAATCAGAAATCAGGAAAGTAGAGCATTCTACGTTATCTTGTTAGTCTTTTTAACCAGTCTAGACATATTTTTAAGATGATGAAATATGTAACTACAACACAGAGACCATGTTGTTCCCTGGCAGCCAGACACATTCACCACAGAATAAACAGAGAGAGAGAAGTTTGGAGGGATAGAGAGACGTTTTGAGGGATGAGAGGAGGTGATGTTACCGATCCCAGATGACCCCAGGAAGAGGAAGACCAGGGGATGTTCTTCATCATACCAGCCATTCTCCTTCCTCCTGAGCGCTACAGAGAGAGAGAGAGAGAGAGAGAGAGAGAGACAGACAGAAAAAATTATAATAAAAAAAAGATTAGGGCGGCTAGGTGGTGTAGTGGGCAAGGCACTCGCCACCAGTGTGGAGACGCTAGGATTCGCGTGTTCGAATCCAGCTCTCCACATTGTTTTCAGTTTAGCTGGTCGTCCGCAGTAATACACATTGGCCGTATTACGGGGAGGGAAAACTGAAGGGTGGGGATCGAACGTTGTGAACAAGCGACTCCTACAAGTCGGTTGGTGCGCCTGCGCAGTAGAATCAGGAAGTGTCGGGGGCAGCGTGAGCCTCCCACGCGTTACTCACAAATGTATCAGTACTAAATACCTATATGTCCCTATGCCATAAATGTCATGTATGTTATGTATGTCATAAATGTCTATATGAATTGAAAATGGGGGACCCTGATGGAAACAAGACAAACGTCTTTCTCAGGTCTGCATCCCCTTAACAATTGTATGTATTGAGCCGTACTGTATTGTACCCATTCTGCAATCTGTTAAATAAAGTTTTCATTCATTCATTCACTCCTCGACACAGAGATCGAGCTGCGCAGGTGAAAAGATGCGACTGCTGTTACCTCAAGTACCGGAGGGGACTTGTGCTATGTATGACTTAGTCCACATTGCAGCCGGCTTGTGGGAGGCAAGAAACAGCGTTCGTGACAGGGGAGGGTTGAATTGGATGATACGAAATTGGGATGGGAGAAAATATAGAAAAATGGGAGAAAAAGTGGATAAAAAAAAAATAAAAAAAAGATTAAAGACACTTTTTATTTTTTTATAAATCTTTTTTTTATAATTCTTTTTACGTTTGCTTAATCACAGTAACGTTGGCGAGCTAGCTAAATTATACATAAATCAGTTTTCATATAAATCAATCTTCACTAAGGGCTAGATCCACAAAGAATGGATTGCACGGAGCAAGTTGGACCCTTACTTACAATTCATTATTAATTGAAAATGGGGGACCCTGATGTAAACAAGACGAAAGTCTTTCTCTGGTCTGTATCCCCTTAACAATTATGTGTATTGAGCCGTACTGTATTGTACCCATTCTGCATTCTGTTAATAAAATGTTCATTGAATGAATCACCGTGCAGATTGATTGATTGAATGAAAATTGCAGAATGGGTACAATACAGTACGGCTCAATACACACAATTGTTAACACATTGACTGCCAGCCATTAATTAATATAGCCAGTCTGCCACCGTTGAAAGCCTATGGAGATGTTTACCTTCTTTGCAGGGCTATAACTTTTAAAATTGTATTGCTTTATTGACATTACTACGGCCCATTCAACATCGATTATCTATCGTTCCGGATGTGGGAACGTTATATTTTTTCATTCATACATTGTTGTGTTAATACCGTCTTGAATATAAGTATGTTTATAAGCTTTTCTGCTGTAATTCCAAAAACGCTAGTTATAGGCCCAAATGCATATAATAGATTATCGATTGCCGTTTCTTTCCTATGAGAGAGAGAGAGAGAGGTCATCAATCGGCACACATGCGATGCATGCATGCAATTCTTATCTGCGATTAACCCATCCCGTCGTCCTTCCCCCCCAAGGGCAGCCGGGAGCAGACAGGTGTCAACGTGAGCTGCGCCAGGGGACCAATCCAAGTGCTCCTGTCCGTCTTCGTCAAGGACGCCACAGCGTTAGCGATCTATTGTTGTGCATGTTTTTTCATTGGGTTTATCTTATCGGGGGGAAACCCTTGCGAGCACGGGGAGAACATGCAAACTCCACACAGAAAGGCCTGGGAGATACCCCACCTGGGTAACTGGCATCATGGAAACCTGGGCCCTCATGCATCAACGTGGACGTAGAACTTGACCTACTTCCACACGTAAGCACGGAATGTAGAACTAGCGCACGCACAGGGAAGTCGGCATTCATCACACTTGCGTACGCAGGCTCTACGCACACCTGTCATGATGAATACCACTTTGTTCTACCGTCAATGCTCGTGCATGATTATCCATATATGGTCATGAAAATGAGGAAACACCCCCCATGGGATGTGAAATAATGGACCGACCCGTTAGAAACTCCACGGAGAATTCACTGCTGTCGAACCAAGAAGACACTATCGCGTATTATGGGATAAATAATAAAAGGCGGACTTGTAAACGGTGATGTCAGATATCAACGGCTCCCTAAGACCATTGCTGCAATTCTGCCTGGACAGCTCAAAATACTAATAAAGACCGTTCGTTGACCACTGTTTGGCGTTGGTTGTGTGTCATTATAACCGTGCTGTAATATGAATGCCTTTATTAGTTGTGTTCGATTGGCTATATGATTTTTAGATGCATCTATTTCGTTGTCGGCTAATAAAGACCGCGCTGGAATATGACTGCCTTTTCCCGTGTTGTTTGATTAATACCCCAGGGATTAAAGTTCTCCTCAATTTTATTCCAAATTGCGATGGATCTTCCGTCAATTTTCTACCTGCTGCATATGATTTCTAGAGGCATACTACAATCTATTTTGATGTCAGTATTGGGTAGCCTATATAAACAATAATACGAGAGCATATACAAGAACAATGAATCTCACTGCATGTATGTAGCCTGCCTTTCAATACATGAACTTGAATTCCATCATGTTTGTGTGCGGGACTCACAAGGCTGTAGTCACAATGGGTGGTACCGGTACAGTAATAATAACAGTCCACACAATATCACGCGATCCATGCCATAGCCTATGTTCTATTAGGACATGATCTGTGGGGTGTGGGAAGATGAACAGCGATGAGATGGAGGGTTCCCCCTCTTGGGGGGGCCCTCCAAGAGAGGAGATGATGTTTGTATTGTGATTGTATGACAAGAGGAGCAGAGAAGAAGGAGACAGAGACGATAGAAATGTGTTTTGAAGATGAGAAGAAGAAGAAGAGGAGTGTAAACTTTCTCAAGTGTGGGCGAAGCAAGAATTGTGGAGGGCAGTAATACGCCACGATGCGTCTACACTGCCGGAAATTCAAATAAGAAGAAGAAGAAGACATGATCTGTGACGACAAATGTTCTAGAATGTTTGATTAAGATATCATACTCTGACAGCATGCCTATGAGCAACAAAAACGCGAACTTGAATCCCATCATATACATAGTCTGTCCACTATAGTGTCATTGCAATGCGTTTTCTATTCTTTCTTATACAGTAAAAAGGGGGAAGAACACTATATTCATATGACTTGTATTCTGCTTACAGCTTCGAAGTTCCACTTGTTTCGTTTAACGTAAAGCCTTTTAAATATAATCAAAACGTTCCCGTGTTTCTGCGGTCTGCGCAGAATAATAACGAGTTGAGCTTTATGATTTATGATGAATTGAAAATGGGGGACCCTGATGTAAACAAGACGAAAGTTGGTCTGCATCCGCAATCAACGATTGTATGTACTGAGCTGTACCCATTCTGCACTCTGTTAATAAACTTTTCAATCAATCAATCAATCAAGCTACGCGGAGCGCAGTCAGTCAGTACACCCCGTATATTCCGATAACGCTATATAAACCATGCTGCATTCATTCTGAGAGAAAGATCTATTATTCCAAATGCTATTTATAGGGTTTTGACCATAATTACACTACTGTTGCTATTTTACAATGAACTATAATGAACTACGGTTCGTACAGAACGTGCCAGTGTTATTATGCACAGAAGCTCATTTCCTTGTTGTAATAATATATTCTACCACTGGGCGCTAGGTACGCCAGGTCTGAACTGTGCGTAGATGTAAGCACGAAGTCAAGTTCAAGTTCAAATTGATGAATCCCACTCTTTGCTTAGAAATGATCGTACGCACAGGGTAAGCACAGATCTGTGCGTAGAACACGTTGATGCATGAGGGCCCAGGTCCCCAAGCGGGAATCGAACCCTGGACCTTCTTGCTGTGAGGCGACAGTGTTAACCACTACACCACCGTGCCGCTGTGGTGTACACGCTATATTAAAAAATTCAAATGTATATGATCAGTATACATTATGCTTCATCATGCGTGGAGGAAAGGGGGGGGGGCGGGGGTCCTCTATAATTCCTTTATCGTCAGTAACGGCTTTATGTAGTATGGGTTGATATATTGATCAGACTGTTTGCAAACAAAGAAACACACAATTGGGATGAAAATAACGTTACTGTCCTCTTACCGTTCGCCGATGAGACTGGAAGAAAAAGATCCCAATTATTTGACGCCGATCGCCTAGATCCATTTCCGGTTTGTATGGCGCAATAAACGCCGAAATTATATCGATTATTGCGTTATGGAAGCGATCCAAATGCACGCCAGTGTTAGTCTGTAGTCCCGTAGCAAGATATTACTGCCGGAGGGATTTCCTCGACGCACCGATCACAACTTCCGGTTTTGAGAGTGTAACTCGCCCGACCATCCACCAGGCGGTGGTATTGAGGCGTTGCAATCTCATTCAGGGTCCCGCTGCAGCTCCGGAGGTTGGCTGGATGAATTATGAATGCCATGGCGAAAAAATTAAATATTGATTTCAAAAACGGCGTATGATGTTGTTGGCGTTCAACGCATGGCGGGCAATAACGACTTTCGCCGTTCTTGGTGCTGAATGTGTTAAGCAGGGCATGCAGACCAGAGAAAGACTTTTAACGTTACACTATAAAAACTAACTGGATAGTTGATATAAGTTGATATATGAACTGGATAGCTCATATAAGCCATTCTCCATTTCTGTGTGTGTGTGTGCCCGTCCCAACTGCTTCATTACTTCAGGCAACCAACTTGCGCCTAGCCACGCCCCCGCGGCAGCGGCAGAGAGCTCCGCGGCATTATGCAGCCGTAATCCCCCCTGTTTTCACATCGACGGTTAGCTCAACTCGTTCGCCGCCTTGCTGTGGAGCCTGCGGTGCGTTGGTGACAAGTTCGAATCACTTCAATTTTTTTTTTTTTTTTTTTTTTACGTGTAATTCATTTATTTTAAGTTTAGGCATTCTTTCGGAGTTGGTTAAGGTTAGGGTTAAGTTTAGGCATTCTTTCGGAGTTGGTTAAGGTTAGGGTTAAGTTTAGGCATTCTTTCGGAGTTGGTTAAGGTTAGAGTTTGTCTTAGAGCATGGCAATATTTATTTCGCCGGTTAAGTTTAGGCATTCTTTCGGAGTTGGTTAAGGTTAGGGTTAAGTTTAGGCATTCTTTCGGAGTTGGTTAAGGTTAGGGTTAAGTTTAGGCATTCTTTCGGAGTTGGTTAAGGTTAGGGTTAAGTTTAGGCATTCTTTCGGAGTTGGTTAAGGTTAGAGTTTGTCGCAGAGCATGGCAATAGAATGCAGCCTATTTCCGCACTGCCGCTCTCTCGCGCTGCCGCGGTCACATGGGCGTTGTGGCCAATCAGAGAAACGCTGAACGCAAGTTGGTTGCCTAAAGTGTTGACGCGTCCCAACTGCTTCATTACTTAAGGCAACCATCTTGCGCCTAGCACGCCCCCGCGGCAGCGCCAGAGCGGAGTGGCAGAGCGCAGCGGCAGGCGGCGCGCAGGTTGCCGCACGCAATCCCCCCTGTTTTAACATCGACGGTTAGCTCAACTCGTTCGCCAGCTTGCTGTGGAGCCTGCGGTCCAGTTGGTGACAAGTTCGAATCACTTCAATTTTTTTTTTTTTACGTTTAATTAATTTATCGCCTCTCTATATAAACGTCTTTCTTTCGCCGGTTAAGTTTAGGCATTCTTTCGGAGTTGGTTAAGGTTAGGGTTAAGTTTAGGCATTCTTTCGGAGTTGGTTAAGGTTAGGGTTAAGTTTAGGCATTCTTTCGGAGTTGGTTAAGGTTAGAGTTTGTCGCAGAGCATGGCAATAGAATGCCTGTCTGCAGCAGCCTATTTCCGCTCTGCCGCTCTCTCGCTCTGCCGCGGTCACATGGGCGTCGTGGCCAATCAGAGAAACGCTGAACACAAGTTGGTTGCGTGAAGTGTTGACGCATCCCAACTCTGGTCTTTGGAAAGTTTGATAGTATTTACTGAGGATGGCCAGATAATGTTGATATTTAAGCTTAAAAAATTATTAAACAGAGAAGCTTCAGCAAGTACAAAACGCTGCTGACCGACAAAAGAGAATCCCTCACTGAGGAAAACACAAAGGCCTATCCATCATGTATCACAATGGTGATGTCAGTCAGAGATGGGGAGAAGCACGAACCTTTAACACTTCCAGTGCCACTGGTTAACATGGTAAAACCCTGTTGAATGCCACCACCCACTTCAATGATAGCGCATAATCTCTGTCTTAAATTATGGCTGTGTCTAATCTGCCCGTCGCTTATCAATGACTTGTTTGCAGTCAACATTGTCGAAACGGAATTGTTTTTTTAATCGCTTCATTTCCGATTTATAGCATTTTGAAAAGCCCTCGTTTTCAAGGAAAATAGAAAGATTTCGTGATAATCTGCATTTACTGGAATATTCTGGCATACACAAAAACGTTGTAATTTTTCAGCCTATTTATGAATCGTTTTCAAATAAACGCTAGATTATCGATAGTATATGTGTACTTATGCACGCTATAGAAGTGGGCTGAAATATTAATTCTCTCATTTCCTGATCAGCGATCACAGCCGCACACACACATATGGGACACGCTGATATCTCTGTGAAAAAAGCTCTGATTATCCTAAGACTGGTCAAATAAATTCCTTACCTCAGATCAAATGTTATCCAAAAAGATTATTCCAATTCCTGATCGCCATTCCAAATATCGATCGCGTTTATTGATTCAGCGTTGGGTACTGTAAATACATAATCCACGCGTTTCCCGGGCCGGCGATCACAATGGATTCTTCAGTTGGCTTGACGGAAAAGTTAAATGAGGAAACTGCCCCCCCTCCCCCCCCCCCCCCCCCCCCCCCCAATCAGTCTAAAGTAATGGGGTGCAGTTACACAGGGAGAGACAATAGGGGGCGGTATCTTCCCAATTGAGCTCAGAGAGTCTGCAACACTAACCTGAGGCTCGATTGATGAAATATGAAATCGGCAATAAAAAAAAATACGACAAACAAATGCTATATAGCACTCAGCGGTCGGCATTAACTAACGACAACGCGTGGCTGGCACTCAGTGTTAAAGGACATCTCTTTGAAATAAATTACATTTTACAGTTTTTTTCTTGATTTCTTTTAAACAAATTATAATTTTGTATTATTTAACTATTTAATTATTATTTAGTTATTGCACTGCACTGGCAGTTGAACTGCATTGAACTGAACTGAATTGAAAAAAAGATACCTCATAACTTAACACTTTAATCGCCGGAAACGCCGTAACTCGTCATTGCCCGCCATGCTCATTCTGCCGAAGACGCCATAACACGTCTTTGATATCAATATTTAAAAAATCTGTGATCGAAATTATATTTCTCCTCCGGGGACCTGAGATATACTGCTGATCTCCACTCAACTCTCTAACGGTTCAAGAGCGCCATCTGGTGGCCGATCGGCAGATCGGCCAACAGGAAGTGACGCGCCAAACAGGAAGTGCTCATCCATATTTCGTCCGGGCACTCGCGATCGTTAACCGGACTCCATCTCGACACACTGGATAATCAATCGCTCGCCCTAACTCAATAAACAACGTTATTTGGACGTATATAGTATTATACAACCTGGAAATGGTTCATCTAGATCAACATCCCATAATCGAAAACTGTCTACTCGAAGCTGATCGTCCAACGGTGTTCCATATAAACTGCTCTGATGATCATATGACCCACACTAGGTGAATGATATAACGTTGCCCACGGAATTATAAACGACCCCCCGCCCATCCGGTCAACATCAGATGATACGTAGTAACTTCTAGAACTACCTCCAGTTGAAATTTTTTAACTGGCACCGATCGCTACCAAACTGTATTTGATCATCAATATAATGCATTTGGGGCTATAAATCAAGTTCTGGAGAAAGCTGCAGAAAACGATAAAAACATACTTATACTTTAGACCATATTTTAGTATGAATATGTGAATGAAAAAGTATAACGTTGCTACACCCTGAACAATGGATATAGGACATTGAATGGGCCATAATAATGTCAATTTAGCAATAGAATTAAAAAAGTTATAGCCCTGCAAAGAAGGGGAACTTCTCCATAGACAAATAGAGCTGGCTAGGGATGGTAAATTATGAATTTAACCATGGCGATCAAAGTGTTAACTGGCACTGAACATTGAACTACACTGGCACTGTTTGCAGATGTACTATTATTAAAGTTAGTTAAAAACATAATTTTGTATTGTTTTTTTGTGTTAAATCCAAAGGAAAAAATATTAAATCCGAAAACGGGAAAATTAAAAACAGAGAAATCCAAAAACAGGAAAATTCATATCCGAAAACAGGAAAAGATAAAAATGGATTTCATAGGGCCCTAGTTAAGGTGAGTTAATAAATTCACTCTGAAAATCTGCTCCGCTCTGATAAACTGACTCTTTGGTCAGAGCATCCAGTGTGCACTCTGAGCCCTCAGAATTTCCGAACTTGAGTGTGCTCACTCTGATACTGGTTGTAAATAGTTATGAGTGTTGTATGTGCCTCCCTCAGTGTTTCCCATTAATTACCTAGACTGATACATTGCCAATAGGGATGTATCAGTGGTAGTAGTGGTAGTAGTCGTAATAGTAATCCAGTATATTTTTATATTTTCAAAAAAATAAACCAGTTCAACACCACTTTTGCTTCATTTCTTTGATGGCTCAAATGTATGCTCTAGTCTAGCAGATTTTGTGTTTTGAGCACAAAGTTGATCATAGATCTGGCCTCTTTATTTTGCTCTCAAAGTAGGGCTGGGCGATATATCGAGTATACTCGATATATCGAGTATACTCGATGTATCGCGGCTTGTTCTACATGAGATGTAGTAAATTACTATATCGTGAACATCGAGTATATGTTGTCACGTCGCGGCTGAGATGAGACTTGCTTTAGCGCAGAGCTTTCCTCTCATTTCATTATAGACGCAGACCAGCACAGATCTTAAATGACATGCAATTGTAATTTCATTAGACACAGACTAGCGCGGACCTTTAACACTTTGGATGCCACGACCGAGATTTCTCGGGTTTACCCCCCGACCGTTGAATGCCCATCACGAGATTTCTGTTTAAAAAAAAAAATTATTTATTAGCGTTCTGAAATCATATTGCATCAAGCGAGCCTACCGTTGGAGATCCAGGCACCGCCGGCGCTCAGATGTGAAAAAAGCGCCCCCTATTGTCTCCCAGATGGTAAATCACCCTTTTGGATTGGACTCAATGAAAGTGAATGGGAGAACGGATTTCTGACTCCACATTTTACTTCTCACTGATGTAACCGGGGTCTACCAGAGTTCATTCTGGAACCTTGGTGCCACGGCCAATATGTGTTATACTGTACTGGTGGATCAATACAATTATCGATTTTTTCGAATGGTGATCAGGAATTGGAATATACCATTTGGATACCATCTGATGTCAGGTAAGGAATCTATGTTATCAGTCTTAGGATAATCAGACTCGTTTTCACGGAGATATAAGCGTTTCCACTATATGTGATATTGCTGTTTAGTTTCACTGTAAAAGCCATCAGGAAATAAGAGCAGCGATTATCAGCGCGCGGCACGAACGTGCGCACACATATACTATCGATCATCTAGCGTTTATTTGAAAACGATTCATAAATAGGCCGACAAATGACAACGTTCTGGAATATTCCAGTAAAAGACGATTATCATCATAGGGTTGTTTTTTCCGTGAAAACGAGTGATTTTCAAAATGCTATCAAACGGAAATGAAGCGATAAAAAAACATTCTGCCTTGACAATGTTGACTGGAAAATGAGTCTTTGATAAGCGACGGGCAGATTAGACACATAGCCATAATTTAAAACATAGATTAGGCGATATTAATTTAACATTGGAGTGGGTTTGGGCATCAAGGGGGTAAAAAGGAAAACACGGCGTGGCATCCAAAGTGTTAATGACATGCAATTTAATTGACGCGCGCAATGGGCTAACGTTAGCTGCTAACTAAGTTATCCCACATAACTAGGCTAAGCTAACTAGCGTTAGCTGCTAACCCTGGAAACGCTCAAAGCGGACTCCACGACACTAGTTCCATTCGTGAGGAAAGGGGGTTGGGTAATATTGATGAGGCTTGACAACAGAAGTTCAAACATAACTTCATATTTATTGGTTATTCGTTTCTTCATATCGGGCATCCAGTTCGCATCACCGTGTGTTCAAATTCCTGTGTTGACATTCGAGTGTGACATCATCACCTACGGCAGCTTATACGCTCAAAACGCAAACCTACAAAACCCGGCTCTCTCGCGCGTTCTCGCTCTCTCTCTCTACATTCAATGATTTAAAGTAGCCAAATGTTACAGTATAAATACTAACTGGATAGTTGATGATAAACATTTAATTTCATTATCTGAAATATTCTAAAATCATTAAGTCTGCTATAAGCCATTATCCCTTTGTGTGTGATTATTATTTTCTCAGTGTGTAGGCCTATATATATATATGTGTGTGTGTGTCTGGCTAAAGTGGATAGAAAACACAGTACTGTGCAAAAGTCTTAGGCACCCAAGAGTTTTTATATAAATAGTCTTAGATGTAAATAAAAACATTTATTAGTAGTACATTTTCATTAAATTATTTTTTAAAGCATCTTTATGGTTTAATAATGCAAACATATGTTGCAGGGACGTATTATAATCATCATATTGGCGTGACTGTATGCATCAAAGGGTTAAATCAAGCATTTTTAAGTGCTTTAGAGGAAATGTCAAAATACCGCGATATATATTGTGTATCGTGATATGGCCAAAAAATACCGCGATATCATTTAGAGGCCGTATCGCCCAGCCCTATCTCAAAGTGCACCAGATTGATGCATTTAACTTTAAAATATACACAAAAAAAAACAATTCCGGGGGAGTATGCCCCCAGACGGCCTAGAGGGTCCAAGGTTCACCCACCACAGTCTCATAAAATCCTGTGGGAAACACTGTCCCTGTATTGTAAATAGTTCATATGTGTGTTGTCACTACTGTATGTAAAATTGTAAATAAGTTAATTTATGTGTTGTTGTTAATTGTTAATATTTATTTACCAAATTTATGTGCAATCGTTTCATTTCAGCTCAGTGTAGAGAAATGCACCTATACTAACAACTAGGGATGCCCCGATCACATTTTTTGCCACCGATACCGATCACCGATCGTCTTGAACCATATCGGCCGATACCGGTTTTTGGTTTTATAAAAAAGAAAAATATATATATATATATATATACTTTTTTTTTTATATATATAAAATATATATATTATATAATTATACTTGTAGTTGTATTATCTGCGAGACATCGCCACCACACAACAAGTCAAAATGCTCGCTATCTCCACTGTCTGTGTGTATACTCTGCTTTGGTCAAATCACATTCAGCATGCCCTCAGCAGGGTATATACCTGCGGCTCTGCAGATATACCCTACTCCCTCAGCTAGCCCCTTTCGTGACTGCGATGCAAGCCGGGGCTCGAATACGCATCGAATCAATGTTATAAGACATTGATATCAGGAGCTATCTGTAGCTACTGCTAGCCGGCTAGATAACGTTAAGACAACGCCTCAGTGAACTATTTAGTTTAATGGGACATTTCGTTTTAAACAGTGAGCTAACGTGAGCTAACGTGAGCTAACGGAGGTATCATGCACTACTAGACTATATCAGGAGCTATCAGTAGCTAGCCGACTAGATACGGTTAGACAATGCCTCATGTATTCAATTAAAGTGAATAGTTGACTGGGTAATTTTGTTTAAACAGTAACGGTAGCTAACGTTAGCTCACAGAGGTTGCATGCACTAGAGCAGACTATTGCCGGAGCTTGTTTACACGGGTAAGGGAGGGGCAGAGGAGGAGGAGGAATTATTATTATTATTATCGGAATTCACCGATCTCATATTTATACTGAATATCGGCCGATACCGATCGCTGGCCAATCGATCGGGGCATCCCTACTAACAACCGCCTTACTGCGCGTCTATGCCGACACTGTTGACACCACGTATCCATGACACACGCGCCCCGCGACAACACTAGTAGTTTTGGGGGGCCTACCACCCCCCCCTGAAAGAAATCCTAGGGGAAACACTGCTAACTATCCCCAAACAAGTTTATCTCAAAACCCCATCCCCATCGTTTTCTTTGGCTTACATGTTGTGGCCTCACAACACTCTAGTTGCTGCTAGAGGCTGGTAAGTTATTACTGTCAACATGCTACTAGAGCAGCGGTTCTCAAACTACGGGTCGCGACCCAAATTGGGGTTGCGGGCATTGGCACATTTAAAAAGAAATAAAGATCAAGTGAAAATCCGCGAGCCCAACTCAGATCGAGTTTTCCACCTGGCCGCTGTGTGTATTTGCCCTGTCTCGCCCCTGCATCAACAGTATTTCAATACACATCATACATCCTGCGCAGGTATAATCACTGAGGCCACGTCTGGTCTGTCAGAGGAGCGCAAAGTGCCACAACGTGCATGACAGCCCTGCGCAGGTATATTATCTGGTCTTTTGTGAGTCAATGAGTACTCAGATATTTGTGATCGACACTGTCTCATAACTAAAGCACTTCCGGGGGGGGGGGGGGCTTTCCAGGCCGCGTGAATATTAAAGGCAACCAACTTGTGTTCAGCTTTTCGTTCAGCGTTTCTCTGATTGGCCACACGGCCAATCAATCAATCCACTAGTACACGCCCTTGCGGCGCGGCAGAAGCGCTGGTCGAACCAGCGGTGTTCTGTTGTGTGACTGTACTACAGGTAGTCTACAGCGCGGTGTTCTGTTGTGTGACTGTACTACAGGTAGTCTACAGCGCGGTGTTCTGTTGTGTGACTGTACTACAGGTAGTCTACAGCGCGGTGTTCTGTTGTGTGACTGTACTACAGGTAGTCTACAGCGCGGTGTTCTGTTGTGTGACTGTACTACAGGTAGTCTACAGCGCGGTGTTCTGTTGTGTGACTGTACTACAGGTAGTCTACAGCGCGGTGTTCTGTTGTGTGACTGTACTACAGGTAGTCTACAGCGCGGTGTTCTGTTGTGTGACTGTACTACAGGTAGTCTACAGCGCGGTGTTCTGTTGTGTGACTGTACTAAACTCTTCCACCACATGACCGACATTTGACATACAGTACACCTCCTATCTATGTTGGGATTATGTTTGGTCATGACAAAACAATAAAAATCGCTACTGTTAGTAATGCTGCCACCACCCACTTCAATGACAGAGCTCTCATATTTGCGAATGCATAAACTATATCTTAAATTATGGCGATGTGTCTAATATGGCTGTCGCGAAGTCATTGATAAGCGACAGCCATATTAGACACATAGCCATAATTTAAGATATAGTTTATGCATTCGCAAAATATGAGAGCGCGCCGCTGTCATTGAAGGGCTTCCTACAACAGAGCACCGCCGCTGCTGCTGCTGCTGAAGCTGTATCAAGCCGGCGGCGGCGCACGAAAGCCGGGTATACTATAAACCACCGCGTCGCCCCGCTGGCGCTTCAGGCTCAGCAGCCTCCACGGGCGAAATAACATATAACGTTACAGTTCCACACTGATGTACAGTGAGTCTAATATGGCTGTCGCGAAGTCATGCCTCTCCCTCTGACAATATCATAATGATGTGTTTTCTATATTATATCCACAATCATTCATCTAAAAAATTGTATGGGCTTTGATTAAACATGTAACCTACACCTACTGTAACTTACTGTACCTCTGCTTCCTACAGCACAGCAGGTAATGGCGTTAATCAATGGAACGCGAAACATAATAACATTACGCTTTCTAGTTCAGCACATTTCATAACTGTATGGGCTTTGTTTATACACGAGTGAATCTGGTAGTTGGTTGTTAAAAACGCGAAACATAATAACCGCGCTGCCGCTCGCGCGCGCTCCTTGGATTTCATTTGGGACGTGGGACGACTGCGCTTGCCTGCGCGTGGGGGCGGGGAGGCGCGGCCAATCAGAGAAAAGCCGAACACAAGTTGGTTGCCTTTAATATTCACGCTTCCAGGAAGGCCAAGCATATAAAAAGATAAAGTTGATTCATTTAACCTGGACACTCGCAATCGATAGGTCTGTTGTCAGAAGCGGCGCGTCACGTGCGTGTGTTCCAAATGCTGGCAAGAGAAAGGCAGAATTTAGTAGTAGCGATACCAGAACTACTATGAAACAGAGTAAAAGAAGTTATGATCCTAAATACTTGGCATATGGATTTACTTGGACTGGCCAAGAAGATGACCCGAGACCACAGTGCGTTTTGTGTTACGAGATCCTTTCTAACGAGAGCTTTAAACCAAGTAAATTACAGCGGCACTTGGAAACTAAGCATCCTGAATTTAAAACGGTGATTTGAAGCCCATCATCTGTAGCCACATAGAAGGGCTCATTGATCAATTTTGGAATTATTTTCCCGAAAGAAAGAGCACAGACAATTTGAACAACTGGATCCAAGATCCGTTCATTGCACATGGCGCTCGCAACAGGCCTCCCTCTGTCTGAGCAGGAGGTGTTGATCGATCTTTCGTGTGACGAGCTACTGAAAGTCAAGTTCACTGGACAGGCCCTCGCAAAGTTTTGGATATCAGTCCGGAACGACTACCCAGTGCTGTGTAATGCTGCGCTGAGAAAGCTTGTCCCGTTTGCATCAACATACCTCTGTGAAGCGGGATTCTCGGCTCTGACATTAACTCATTCAGAGCCACGCCCCTTTGACCATATTAGGGCTAGCGTGCCAGTAAGGAAGTCAATGGGAGGTCGGGGAAATTTGCGAACGCCTAAACTATATCTTAAATTATGGCTATGGGTCTAAAACACCCCTTGCTTATCAATGACTTGCTTGCAGTCAACATGTATGAAATGGATTGTTTTTTCATTGGTACATTTCCGTTTTATACCGTTTTGAATACGAGTATAGTTTGAGATTTTGGAGAATTCCAGAGAATTAATCCAAGATTAATCCAATTCCTGATCGCCATTCCAAATATTGATCGCGTTTATAGATCCAACGGTATAGCGCCAAAACAAATCGACGCTGCTCCCAGTGGGGGGACTCAATGCAATAGTATCCAGCTGCATGCCCAAGAAGTAAAACCTGGACCGGACTTATTTTTTGATGCAGTCCCACCCATTCCAATGATGTGCAATACCATCCGGGAGACGATAGGCGGCGGTATTTGCCCTTTTCGAGCTCAGACCCATTCCCAATGATAACGTCAGGCTGGATGGATGAAAAATGTATGGATATTGCTAATAAAATAAATTTCTTGCCAGAACATATAAAAAAAAGAAAAACTGCGTTCACATGCGCTTTTCAAGAATAAACAAAAACAAGACTTAATGGGACGGGTGTGCTTGTACATTTGAACATAGTTCCATGATACGTGGCTGCGTTGTGCTGAGAAAGCACGCTTGCGCACGTCGCGGCACTTTGCGCTCCACGATTATACCTGCGCAGGATGTAGTGAGATGTGTATTGGAATACTGTGTGGTCTCCGGTGATAAAGGGGTGAGACATGGCAAATACACACAGCTGCCAGGTAGAAAACTCCATCTGAGTTGGGCTCATTGGTTTTTGTCCCCAGAGGGACAATCAGCAGTGAGCAAAGCATAAATAATATATTTCTTTATATTTTAATGTTGAGAATATTAACTCATTCAGTGCCAGCTATTACAGGGCCCGTCGTAGCAATGCCACGCTTTAAAAGATACCTTGTTTGTAGCGCTATAACTGTATTCTATATTATAGCTATGGATACAATACTATGGCCCATTTGACATCAACTATCTATCGTTCAGTATGTGAAAAAAATTAAGATTTTCATCCATAAGTTCCTGTGTTATACCGTGGTGAATATAAGTATGGTTTTAGAGTGGTCTGGGGTAATTCCCGAAAAGCTGTGTTATAGCCTCATACGTGAATCCTACTATAAGCATTGCCGTTTCATGCCTGGCTGCTTTTTTGGCTGCCTGGACACGCTACTATAAATCAAATCTATATAATAGGTATTATGTTCCATCATGAATGCATGAAAGGAGGGGGGGGGGGGGTCGTTTCTGATTATTTGATTGCCAGTAACGGCATTCGTATTGAACACTAAAAACTCTTATCAGCCCGATCGGTATAAAAGCATTGCACGTAAATGTACGTCAGATAGTCCTTACCTGTGATCGGGAGTATTCCAAAAATAATATTCCAATTGTTTGATCGCCATCTGGTACATCCGATGTCCATTTGGTCCACGGCATAACCCACCACAACATATGGATCGGGGATATTTGACGCGCTTCAATGGAACCGGGAGAACCGCTCGACTGGCCCGACCCAGAAAATTGCGCCCGGAGACATTTGACTGTTGCACAGGCCAAGATATAAGGTTTCAAAGGGTGCTCGATACCGCCGTCTAGCTGGATGCGGCCGGTATTGCACTTTGGTGATCTCAGACTCATTCATTATGGTAACACAAAGGTCCCTGGATAAATAATGAATAAAAATATTGAATAAAAGAATAAACGACCAAAACCTGAGATATCTCAGGTCTGGCAGCCAACGCATGTCGAGTTAACCCGACTTATCTCGAGTTTGGCAATTAAAGAGTTAAGAAATATGGACACCCGAGCCGCAAGAGGTGCGCCGGTGGGCAAATCATCCTCAAGAGGGCCCGATTATTTCTTACTTAACGCACACCTACAAGTTGATTATTCTTCTTATACCATGGCCACTTGCCAAAGACAAAAAATATGTGCCATTTATTAACCATTTCAGTGCTAATCACGTGTTAACACGTTTCTGGGTAGTTTTTCCTTTAAACATTATTTTTTTTAATACCCTATTCAATGTCAGGGAGCTCTGTGTTGCCAGTAAAATGCATACTGGGACTGCGAAGGTGCAGTACCGGCCTCATCCTACCAGGCGGCGGTATCGAGCACCCTTTGAAACATTGTGTCTTGGGCTGTGTGTCGATTATATAGGTCCGGGCTGACTTTTCTTTGTCGGTCAAGTGGAGCGGTTGTCCCGATCGGATTGAGAAGAATCAAGTACTCCCGATGCGTGTTTTGTGATGGATTATGTTGGCGACACGATGGTCATAATTACTTGGAATGGCTATCAGATAATTGGAATATTCTTTTTGGGGCACATCCTAGTCAAGGTAAGGGCTATATGATATCAATCTTGCGTTACTCCGAGCATGCCTTCATTGTGATCCGAAAGTGTTACTGTAACGTTACTCCACAACGTATGCCGTTGGTGGCGATCAGAGCATCAAAAAACGACCCACCCTTTAATGCATTCATGATGGAACATAATACCTATCATATGCATTTGATTTTTTTTATTGTAGCGTGTGTAGGGACGAAATGCCAATGCATTTAGTATAATACACGTTGCATGCTATTACCAGCCTCCCAGGAATTACCCTAGACCGCGCTAAAACCATACTTATATTCACCACGGTATAAAACGGGAATGTATGGATGGAATTTTTTTTTCTTTTTTGCATCTTTACCGGAAGAAACTCAGTGTCAAATGACCATAGTATTGGATCCATAGCTATAATATAGAATATAGTTATAGCTCTACAAACAAGGTGAAGGACTCCATTAGTTTAATGCTGGCACTAAATAGATGGGCCCCGGAAACAACGTGGCAGTGGCACCCAATGTGTTAACACACACACCCACTGTTGATTATTCCTTACTTAACACACCAACTGTTGATTATCCATTACTTAACATACAACTACTGTTGATTATCCCTTACTTAACACACACCTACTGTTGATTATCCCTTACTTAAGACACCTACTGTTGATTATCCCTTACTTAACACACACCTACTCTGATGAAGATCAAACCAAGCAACATCATCCTGATTTTCTCTTGTACATTTAACATTTACTCAGGGGTTCATGGTGGGATCGATATACATTATATCATACGTACTGTACATCAGGCCTATACAGGTAATATATACCTGCAGCCACCGTGTTGATGGCCCCCTCCTGTCCAATAATGTGTTCCTTCAGCCTCCTCTCCAGAGGGAAGCGCCTCCTCTCCTCCGCCTCCCGCTTGGCCTGCGCCTCCTGGAACTGGGATGGCAGCAACGAGATTAAAGATAGATTCAACCTATCTACACAGTACAAAGAGGTTAAAGATAGATTGTACTGTGTAGATACTGTGTACAAAGAAATTGAAGCTAGACTGTACACACCCCATCTACACAGTACAAAGACATTAAAGATAGATTGTACACAACCTACAGTATCTACACAGTACAAAGAGATTAAAGCTAGATTGTATAATAGGCAATTTTGAATGAAATGGCAACATGACAACTGTATGACAAAATAATGAAAAGAAAAAGTCATATCGCATTGTAATTTGTACATGAAAACTAAACAAAACCGTCAAAACTAAGAAATATATGATGATATGATATTGTGTGTGCGTGTTACATTTCGTTCTTGCTTAGCGTTCTGCTCTGCTGGACAATCTCATCATACTTATTGTATTCACTGAAAGCTTTTTAACATATGCACCTTCATTTACCCGGCCATGCCCATTTACGGTTATGTATATAAGCGTGGAGCATGGCCGTACTCATCCTTCCCTCATCTTTCATCCGGAAGTGTTTAGCTACAGACGCACTTTGACAGTGGAAATATGGGGGGGGGGGAATTCTCTCGTAGTTTTTTCTTGTTGACGTTCCTCCTGAGATGGCATCACCACCGAGACCCGAGATGCATTTCTCGGGGCTCCACCAGCGCTTCTCCCTTGCAACCTACGCCGTTGACCGCAGGGGCTCCCTACTCCCACGATCGTGGCGAGAGGGTGAGCCCCAGCGGCCGTTGAGCACCCCTCATTCAGGAGGAGGATCTTCGGCCCCGGCATCCCCATCGGGAGACCCCCGACCAGCCCGGGCGCTGATGGCGGACGATCTGCGGCGCAAGCTCTGTCTCCGCTTGCTCCCGCCGTTCGGTGGTGGGCGAGTGTGGCGGCCTGGTGGGTGGTCAGACGAGGGAGAGGAGTACGCGGACCGGATGCTTTCGGTTCCATGGAAGAGCTGGTGCCAGAGGGGGACCCTCTCGCTCTCCTGCCATCGCATCCGATGGAAACTGAGGATTACATAGAGCAGCCGCTCTCAACAGGGGTGCCGCAGAGAGGTGCCAGGGGTGCCTTGAGATTTAAAAAAATTAAATAATCATTTAATTCTTTTTGGATTACAGAAAATTATCACTAAAGTGCTATCTGTTGCAGCTGCACTGTTTTCCATGAAAATACCATATTTGGATAAGTTTGACCATTTCTCTAAATCTGAAAATCATTATTTAATAAAACACAGAAAAGGATCACCAAGTTACTCTGGATAAAAAAAACCTTTACAGACAACATTGAGACAAAGCTTCCTGACACATCTCCATCCAAACTCTTAAAAGAACTCATTGAAATCTCATCTGATACCACCTGGAGAGCTTGTTTCAGAGTGTGGTGCTGAGTACCAAGTATCTCATGATGCAGCAGTTAAGGTGTTGATACCATTCAGCACCACATATCTGTGTGAAGCTGGCTTTTCATCCATGACAGCTCTGAAAACAAGCCTTGAGCCTTGAGGATGACATGCGTGTTGCCTTGTCAAAGATCTCCCCACGTATTGACCGTATTATTAGCCAGCAGCAGCAGACCTCGCATTGAGCTAGAAATGTCCACTGAGTGAACAAGTGCTTATTTTCTGTATTTATTTATATTTTTTGAGAAATGGTAACTTGGTGATCCTTTTTTGTAAAAAATTCATGATTTTCAGTTTTTGAGAAATGGTCACACTTTTCCAAATATGCTATTTTTATGGAAAAGTGTGCAGCTGCAACAGATAGTACTTTAGTGATAATTTTCTGTAATTTTATTTAAAGAAATTTTATTTACTACTACAAGCAGTGTAATGTCAACAGTACTAAGCCATTTAGACCTGAAACACCTGTTAATAAGTAAGGGATAATGTATAGTTACGAGGTCATTGTCGCAAAATAATTGACCGACACGGAGTTTAGAACGCCGAGGTGTTTTAAACGTAGTGAAGGTCAATTATTTTGCGACAATGACCGAGTATAGGCTATACATTATCCCGCTTATTACATGGCTAACTTACTAACAATATACCTAATTCATTTTCCTGCATCGACAAGACGAGATCAAATGCAGACGCAGTTCTGTTCTGTCACTCCGCGCTGTCATCGCCGGCAGGTCTGTGGTCTGATTGCACTGATGACTGAGTGCAGCTGTGCATATGCTGAGCAGCTTTCATGACTGCACTGATGCAGTGTGTGTCAGTGGGCTTGATTGCTATAGCTGCGCACAGCGGTCATTATTGCTCGGCAGAGGTCCGTTATCGAGTAATAATGGACCTCTTTACAAATATCGATATGCCCTACTATGTTACCTGTTTATTGCACAATGTTGTTTTATTGGATTCTATTATATGTTGTTACTACTGTATTGCACATCGTTGCGGGCAAGACCACCCGCATTTCATTGTATACTTGTATGCCGTGACAAATAAAACTCTTGACTTGACTCTGACGAGCGCTATTGACCAATCACAATCAAGCATTTCGACTAATGTTAAAACGCCATGTAATAATGCATTATATAGCCTGCATATACACACAAATGTGTTTCCCGGTTTCTTAAATAAACATTATTTTGAAAGCAAGCACTTTTGTCATCATTGTAGCAAAAAAAGACAGGACCGGAAAAGTCTTTATCGTATGTAGTGGTGCCCTGGAATATTTTATTGAACACAGGGGTGCCTTGGCAGCAGAAAGGTTGAGAACCCCTGACAGAGGAGGCGGGGGGGTTCCTCTTTGATGCCCCGCTGGCAGAGTCGGGCCCCGGGAGAACACACGGCGCATGCGGCGGGAGGTGATGGGTGTGGCCAGGGCTGTGTTCCCCCTCCCTCCACCCCTCTTCCCCTTTTTCTTTCACCTAACCCACCAAAAACTATGTTTTCTTTCAAATAAAAAGACCCTCTTTGGGAGTGGTAGGTTTTTGTTGAAACAACGTGTAATCCTTTCACTAATGTGTTTCGTGTATGCCTTGAACGGAGTGACAATGAGGGCTCCACTACCTTTTACTGGTAAAGTAAAAGTATAGCGGGCGGCAATTCTTGCTTATGAAATGGAGCCGCGGGGACTCATGTGGACACGTTTTTAACAAACGTAGACCCAGAGCCCACGGTTGGTGACTAGCTATCATGTTTTGGCTTTTCAAAGCAATGAAGCGAGCATATGCTTGTGTGGGATAAATGTTGTGTGGTTTGTTCTGGGGGGGGGGGGCTTGGGGTGGTGAAGGGGGGGTGGGGTTGAAGATTAGACGGGTTTAGACAGAACTTGGATATTGGGGGACAATGGGCTGTCTGTCAGGGAGGGGGTAATTACAGTTTGGGGTGGTGGGGATATAGTTATTCCACACTTGCGTATGTTTTCGCTTGTAAATCAACACACGGCTAGAGACACTGCTCCTTTTTTCACCTCGTATGTTTTTCACTTTACGCGATAAAGTAGAAGTATAGCGGGCGGCAATTCTTGCTTATGGAGCCGCGGGACTCATGTGGACACGTTTTAAACAAACATAGACCCAGAGTTGGTGGCTAGCTATCGTGTTTTGGCTTTTCAAAGAAATGAAGTGAGCTTGCTTCATTGAAGAGTGGGGCTGGGGTCCCCTGCCACAATAACATCACAGGTTTTGAGTTTTCTTATTGGCCCGAGGGGTATGCCCATGAATTGGGGCCTGCGTTGTTCAGATCCCAACTCACGTTGTCGAATGAGGTCTCTGCGGGATAAACTGGCGTCTTCCCCTCTCGTGAGAGAGGAGGTAATGACGGGTGGTTTTTTTCCAGGCTCTGTGTATAAATCCTGTGTCGAGGATCCTTGCGAAGACCGGTCTCCCCCCGGTTTACCCGAATAGGGGGGAGAGATGATGGGTTGGGGTTGTTTCTTTTTAGAAATTTGCCCAACACCATTCTCAGGTTTTACAAGCCTAGCGCTGTTATCGGGGCCGCGGCTACGAGCCCTGGCCAAGCAGACTGTTCTCTTTTTTCTTTTTCGAACCGGGACAGTTACAGCCCATTTGAATGGGTATAATTTAAGGCTCTGTTCCCTGTTCTTCGATATCAGCACTTGGTCCTGAGGGACCGATGTCAGCGCCTGGTCCTGTGCGTTTTTCAAATATTTATTTGAAATGGCCATGTTAGGGACCGGCTTGCCCTGGTCTGTCCGAACAGCATAACGGCGTTTATGCGGTCAGCCAGGAGGGAGTTTATCTCTGCCGAGCACCAGGCAAGCTCTGCTCGTGAAAATGAATCTGCCAGCTCGAAGGCTCGCTGCATTTCGGGGAGGAAATGACGGGGCAGATCAAGCGTCACAGGGGGGCTTCACGCCCAACGGGTGGGCCACTGTGAGCTGTTTTTTACAGTCCGTCTCGGTGGCACCTCCTGTGGTACCCCCGCCGATAACCGTTTTTTTTAAGAGGGGCGGCAGCGTGGGGGACCCGGGACTCATCCTGGTTGCGCCGGACCAGATCAGTCCGACCCGGTGTTCCACTGGGTAACAGGCGAGCTCTGTTCGTACAATGTGTTCCGTCAGCCCGAAGGGCCCTGTGCGTTTCCGGGGGGAAATGCCAGGGCGGACCGGACGCCACAGGGGCTCCTCCCCCCCCGCTCTGTGGGTGGGCCATCGCTAAGCGCTCCTGTGTAGTTCACGGTCCTCCAGGCACAAGTCGAGCCATGCTCTTGCTAAAGAACCTGTCGGCCTGGGTTAAGGGAGCAACCTTCTGTTTTGGGTGGTTGTCTCCCCGGTATGCTGGTGGCAGAGTCAGCTCAGTGGCAGAGTCCGGGTTCGACACCCCGACCCCACAAGAGTATGCCCCCACAGGATTATGACGTCTGCCAATTGTGTCAAACTTTCTCTGAACCCGACCCTGCGAGATACAGGCTTGCTGGCAGTCAGGGTTCGTGGCAGAGTCAGTTCACTGGCGGAGTCGGGGTTTTGACATTATACACAGTGTACCGGACGCCCCCGGTGGTGTCGCAAGCGCCTGGGGAGGTCTCGATGCCACGGCCTCGTTGACCTCACCAGGTCCCTTTGGTCAGGTCCTAGCTCCTGGACTCGACGGAAAGCCCTGTCCCTTGAGTGGTCCATGGGGCTGGGACCTCCTCCTCGCCCCGCCGCTAAGGCTTCGCTGGCCAGGCGCCTTGCAGGCAAAGTCAGGGTTCAACGGCCCCGACCCCGCGAGGTGTGGGAGCGGTAACACGAACATATGCTTCGCGTACATATCCCTTGTAGCGAGCGGAATACGCGGGTCCTTTTTTCCCCAGTCTACTCACCTTGTGTGTTTTTTGGGTGCAGTCACCTTTTTTTTCACAGTCCTGTCCCCCCCCCACTCCTCACTAGGACGGATGTGGGGGCCCGGACCCTCCCCAGTGTTCTGATGGTTGTAAAGGGGACCTCAGCAGGTACATTTGTCAGGCCCTTCGCATCCTGCTCCGCTCCTGTTGTCCAGCAGAGCAGAACGCTAAGCAAGAACTAAATGTAACGAAGGTTATCCTATAACCCTAGTTACATGAGTTCTTGTGAGCGTTCTGCTCTCACGACTCGGGAAGGATGAGTACGGCCATGCTCCATGCTTATATACATAACCGGAAATGGGCGTGGCCGGGTAAATGAAGGTGCATGTGGAAAATAGCTTTCAGTGAATACAATAAGTATGATGATTGTCCAGCAGAGCAGAACGCTCACAAGAACTCATGTAACTAGGGTTATAGGATAACCTTCGTTACCTTGCCCTCCCATTCCTTCAGCAGTGTGTTCAGTTCTCCATCTTTGGCGTAGGCTCGTGATGTGTGACCCTGACCATTGGTCTGCATGGGTTTAGCACCTACACACACAAATTAAATGAAAATAATTATGTTTTTGTATATTGTGTGTGTAACAAGTAGACCAGTGATTACCTACCAGCCTCTAGCAGCATGTTGACAGTAATAACCTACCAGCCTCTAACAGAATGTTGACATGTTGATCATTTACTTGTCTTTTACTCGGTTTCGTTTTAGTAGTGCTGGTGTCGCTAAAGATTCCACCTTTCGGGGCGCCAGGGTGGCTCACCATGTACAGCGCTGCGGTGCAACGCGGCCGTCCCGGGTTAGACTCCCGGACCCGGCGACCTTTGCCGAATGTCTTCCCCCCCTCTATCTCCCATACTTCCTCTCTACCGGACTGCCCCGGTAGCAAAAACCAATAAAATATCTAGCAAAAACACAATTAATTTAAAGATTCCACCTTTCTTTTGCCAGCATTTGGAACACACAGCCAACCGGCACCGCTTCTGACAACAAACATAATCCATTGCAAGTGTCCAGGTTACAATACCTAAATGAATCAAGTGGACTGGAAGTGATTTAGTTTAGCCGATCACAAATATCCGAGTACACATTGACTCACAAAAGACCAGACGTGGCCTCCGCGATTACATGTGCAGGATGTACAGTAGTAAGATGTGTATTGGAATTAGGGGTGGGAATCACCAGTTTCATCACGATACAATACGATATCGATTCTTTGGACAACGATACGATATTTTCCGATATCACAAAGTCTGCCACGATACGATTCGATTCAGGTGCCTGCGATCGATATGAGACGATATTCAGGGTTTGTACACCTTTTCCAAGGCAAAATGCAAGCACTTTTCAAGCATTTTCAAGGTGCATTTTCAAGATTTTCCAGCATCTTATGCGGCTGTGGTAAATTAAATATTTACTCAAAATGATTATTTCACTTCTTCCATCACATTAAATCAGATGTTATTGTGCTAAACAACCAAAATTATGTAGACTTGGCATCATATATAACCTGGCTGAGCCGATGTGTTATGCAGTATGTCGTGTACGTCATAAATGTCATGATGAATTGAACATGGGGGACCCTGATGTAAACAAGACGAAAGTATTGCTCTGGTCTGCATCCCCTTAATAATTGTGTGTATTGAGCCGTACTGTATTGTACCCATTCTGCAATCTGTTAATAAAGTTTTCAGGGAAGAGAAATGAGGAGCTATCCCAAATGTGGTGAGGTATGCCACTTTATTCTCCCCACAAGTAAATTGCTTTGCTATCTCACTGTCAGGAAACATTGTTTGAAACATGGCCCCCATGTCATTACATGAATGGTAGGAATAGTGGCTGGTTACAGCTTTTGTTGCCCAGCATATTTCAGCTTGAAGTGTTGGATTAGAGGTAACAAATGATTTAATGGTGCCTGTGGTGTTGCTGGTTGACTGGTTCTTGGATGAGCCTGGGGATGGTAGAGGGGCAACTCCACTGCAAGCTCCTCCACTGGCTGCTCTGGCTCTCACTACACTGCTGGTTGTTGATGTGGATGTAGCTGTGCTGCTTGATGCATTGCTTGTCTGCTGGAAATAATCCACTAATGCAGGACCTGGATTTAGACGTGCTTTCATCAGAATTTGATGCTTCTTCCCTAAATAAAAAGGAGCAGCATGTTATAAATAAAACAAAGTGTTTTATTAATTTAATCTCACTGGTTGCACTTAACTTTAAGAGTATTTATTGTTTAATGTTGACATCTAATCTAAATGGATCATTATGATATTATAAATGTATATTTCATTTTCATTTATAGGCTACGGCCTATGAATTTTAGACTGAGCCTAATGATGGCCTGGAATGAACCAACTACCTTAACATTATTATCCATGTAATTAACTGTAAAGGTCACGTTAGCTGTTAGATTGCATATTCCATAAATAAACATGCTAAAATTGGCCTGGCTCGTCACGTTTGATTGAAAACGTCATTAACAGATTGCAGAATGGGTACAATACACTATGGCTCAATACACACAATTGTTAAGGGGATGCAGACCAGAGAAATACTTTCGTCTTGTTTACATCAGGGTCCGCCATTTTCAATTCATCATAACATTTATGACATACACGACATACAGGTAGACAGTACGTTACTGCGTTCCAGACTACAACTGCTCCACACCAGTTCCACACCAGTCTCCGTAAATGTTCCGTTATAAAAATAAAATACCATTTCAATACACAAGTTTTCGTGTTTTGAAATACATGAAAGGAAATTAGCTAACGTTGATTTGCCTAACGTTACATGCTACAACACTGCGGTGAAAAACAGAGTCCGGTAAACACGAGTTTGTAATTCCATTAGTGTATTTTGCCTGTTACTTGACTATTTCGATTATTGAAGTGGTATTTTTATAACAAACATTTACGGAGACAGGTGTGGAGCACTTGTAGTCTCGAACTTAGTTACCTGGCGAGCCAGGCCGAGACACGTTAATAACACCCACGGCTCAGTGGCTCACCTTTCAACGTGGCTCGAACGTGCAGACTCCCCCAATCCCCATGGTACAAATCTTCAAGTCCTTTCTGCATATTTTGCACACGGCTACTCGAGGATGTTCTCCTCTGAATTATATTTGATATCTCCGAGCCAGAGCTCATTAAAACGGCAGCCTCCCGGCATTTTGGCCACACACACGCGCGCGCGCTGTTCTCAGATGGCACAGGTAAAAACACTACGGGGTGGGGCCGAGCCACATTTAATTTTGCATGAAAGGCGAACGCAAAATAGGCTCGCGAGTCGCTCCGACTTATTTTATTTCTTTGTCTAAAAACCAAACTATTCAGTCAGATAGCGATTTATTATTAAAGTATAAAGTGCAATTACAATTTCAATAACTTTCCAGCACTTTATACACAATTCAAGCACATTTAAAACCTTGAAAACAGCACATTGAAATACAAGCATTTTCAAGGATTTCCAGCACCCGTACGAACCCTGGATATTATATGCCCATTTAACACAATCAGTAACATTTAAATCAACAACAAAAAAAGGCAATGGAAATATCATTTGACATTTTTATTTTTGATCTCTTCCAGACATTTAAATGAAAAACAATCTATTGTTTTTAATACAAATAGACCTCCTGTTCACTGTTTTTGGTTCGTTTTTAATTTTTTTCAGATATTAACACTTTGATCGCCGGGGTTAAATTCATAATTTACCATCCCTCGCCAGCCCTATTTAACATGGAGAAGTTCCCCTTCTT
Source organism: Notolepis coatsorum (assembly GCF_963971535.1). Classification (NCBI taxonomy): domain Eukaryota; kingdom Metazoa; phylum Chordata; class Actinopteri; order Aulopiformes; family Paralepididae; genus Notolepis; species Notolepis coatsorum. Next base: position 186,258,672 of record NC_140165.1, read on the forward strand.
TGCAGGGCTATAACTTTTTAAATTGTATTGCTAAATTGACATTACTATGGCCCATTCAACGTCCTATATCTATTGTTCAGGGTGTAGCAACGTTATACTTTTTCATTCACATATTCATACTAAAATACGGTCTAAAGTATAAGTATGTTTTTATCGTTTTCTGCAGCTTTCTCCAGAACTTGATTTATAGCCCTAAATGCATTATATTGATGGTCAAATACAGTTTGGTAGGAATCTGTGCGAGATAAAAAATGTCAACTGTACGTGCTTCTAGGAGTTACTACGTATGATCTGATGTTGACCGGATGGGGGGGGGGGGGGGGTCGTTTATAATTCCGTGGGCAACGTTATATCATTCATCTAGTGTGGGTGATATGTGACTGGGCATGGGGGCGCGGGACTTGTTCAGGTAAGGCCCAATTAAATTTTTTTTACATATTGTGAAAGTACAGATTCATACCTTAAAAATAAGCCATCACTTGAACATTTTGGTGGGATATTTTGCAAGCTACATCCTATAAATCATGGTGATATCAGTAAACGCATTCAGAGATGAATGGTCTTCGAACTTGTGGAGAGGTTCACACCTGTGATTTAATCAACTACAACCCTACCCAGAATGCATTGTATTTCATGGCCCCCCTCTCTCTGGGGACATTAACACCTTGCATCAGGCTCTTTTGTTATGGCAATGACTCTGTCTTGTGGCAAGTTGTTGTGGCAGTTGAAGTATTTGCCGTGTAAGTCTAAAAGCTAAATGACTGTATTATAAGTAAAGGTTAACCTTCTGTAGTGTGGTAGTGAAAGGGTTAACCTTCTGTAGTGTGGTTTGGTTTGATTTGATTTGATATTTTTTATTTTCGTGTCTTACATACAGGTGTATGCCCAGCCCATATGGGCTTACAAGACACATAACAATAAGTATATAATAATATACTTTACCAATTACTTAACAAATGACATAGACCAAGATGGCCATAAAAAAAAGAAAAATACAAGAAAATACAATAAAACGTAATATAACACAAGCTGTACTCAATGTAAATAAACAGAAAAACAAGGTGAATTCAAATACAATTATATAGGATACAGTGTGTTTTGTCTCAGGTGCCATGCCTTCTCCAAAAATCCTGCAAAACCGAAGATGTCCTCCACAAAAAAACAACTCAACATACAGCTCTCAGACTGCCAAAACAAATCTGGGTTTACAATTTGAATTTTTTCAAATAAAGCCCTCCTCAAAGTGGTGTACAAAGGGCAATAAAAAACAAAATGATATTCATCCTCCACCACTCCCAGATCACACAGAACACACAACCGCTCCTCCTCAGGTTTACCCTGGAATCTACCCACTTCCACAGCCAATGGCAGGGTGCCAGACCTCAACTGGGCACACAGAGACCTCCGTCTTCTCTTTAAGTTTAACATTACATAAGGTTCAGTAAAATACTCATTTTTAATTGCAATATATTTTCTAAGTTTAGGTTTTTTCAAAATCTCCACCTTCCACTTATCCTGATGGATTGTTGATAATTTTGTTTTAATTATGTGAACCTTACACTGCAAATTGTTCATAAAAATCATACTCAAGTCAGTAGAAGAAAAAAATCATAGACATCTCTCTTGACCAGGGATGACCGTGTGCTCTGTCCCAATTAAAAATCTTTTTAGTCACCCTGCCATTTGGCAGCTGGACCAGGCGGTTCCATAACCTCACCATTTCACCTTTTTGCTTGACCAAGCAAGAATCCCACCCCATGTCCCCTTCTATAGCCCCTTTTGGTGTGTATTTATGGACTCCTAAAAAGTATCTTATGGCCCGGTTCTGGATCGCATTACATTCAGGAGCATCATCAAAACCCCATACTCCAGCAGCATAAAACAAAACAGAACCCACCATTGAATCAAATAATTGTGTATATGTTGAAAACCCAAGGTCAGTGCACACTTTCATTTTACTCAACACGCCCCCTAGCGCCCTTCCTGCTGACTCAGACATTTTCCTTCCTTCTATGAAGCACATGTACTCATTAAAGGTGAAACCAAGATATTTATAAGAATGTGTGTAAATCAGGGGCGTTGGTCCAAATTGAAATTTATGACTACTCTGCTGTTCGTGTTTTTTCCTAAAGTGCATAATCTGTGTTTTTTCACTGTTAATCGCAAGTCTCCATTTCATGCACCAAGAACTCATAATATTCAACATGTTTTGTAAATGTGCTTCATTTTCTGCAAACAAAACAATATCATCAGCGTACAATAAAATACTTAGGATTATATTATCTATTGGAATACCAAGATTGGCTTGCTTGATTTCTTGCGCCAGGTCATTAACATAAAGGGCGAATAAAGTAGGAGAAAGCACATCTCCCTGTTTTACACCGAATGGTGTGGGGAACCAGCCGGTCCTAACATCATTCAGCTGCAGACAGGCAGATGGGGCCTTATACAGGCTTTTGATAGCCTTATAAAATAGTCCATCAATACCAGAACAGATTAATTTATAGTCCAAAAGCTCTCTATTAATCCAGTCAAAGGCTTTTTTAAAGTCAACAAAACAAACAAATGTATTCTTGCCCTCGTCCAATCTGGCTCTCACCACCGATGATAAAACAAAAACATGATCAATACAAGCTCTCTTAGCCCTAAACCCATTCTGCTCATCCACCAACATTTCATTATATTCTAAGTATTTATTTAATCTATTATTAAGAACACTTGAGTATAATTTTTTTTTTGATCCACTTTTTTTCCCATTTTTCTATATTTTCTCCCATCCCAATTTCGTATCATCCAATTCAACCCTCCCCTGTCACGAACGCTGTTTCTTGCCTCCCACAAGCCGGCTGCAATGTGGACTAAGTCATACATAGCACAAGTCCCCTCCGGTACTTGAGGTAACAGCAGTCGCATCTTTTCACCTGCGCAGCTCGATCTCTCAGTGTCGAGGAGTAACGCGTGGGAGGCTCACGCTGCCCCCGACACTTCCTGATTTTACTGCGCAGGCGCACCAACCGACTTGTAGGAGTCGCTTGTTCACAACGTTCGATCCCCACCCTTCAGTTTTCCCTCCCCGTAATACGGCCAATGTGTATTACTGCGGACGACCAGCTAAACTGAAAACAATGTGGAGAGCTGGATTCGAACACGCGAATCCTAGCGTCTCCACACAGGTGGCGAGTGCCTTGCCCACTACACCACCTAGCCGCCCACTTGAGTATAATTTATAAACTGTACTAATCAAACTAATACCTCTGTAATTTAGTGGGACTCTAGGGTCAGCTTTTGCAGATTTGGGGATGGGCTTAATAATGGACTTGTTCCATATCGAGGGGATGGTGCCTGTGTTAAAACAAGTTTGATATAAACAGTGTAATACATTCAGCAGATAGGGAGTTTTAAGGACCTCGTTCGACAACTCCTCAATACCCATAGCTTTCTTCAGTTTCGCTCTGTCCACTACACTCTGTACCTCGTCTAACGTAATGTCACTATTTAATAATTCACAACCTGTAGGGCTATTGCTCATCCCAAGTTCGGCCTCACATTTTAACTTACATATTTCTGTCAGGAAACCATCATCAAATAAAGGGTGACTACTACAAGCATACAGACTACTATAGTCGGTTTCCCACTTTTTCAGAATCTGCTCAGTTTCAAAACATGATTCACCGTTATCCAATACAATCTCCATTGGGACTGTCTGGGTTTTTTTGGGGCCTAGTTTATTTATTTATTTAAATAAATATTTATTATTTTTATTAATATTATTATATTTATTTAGATATTTAAAATGGATATCAATAAGATTTGCACCTTCAGAGCCAACAAGTTCAGATGGTGTATAAACACTAAATTCAATGCATGATTTCAAGTCAACGTGAGGAGTTACAATGTAGTCCACAGCTCTCCCCTTTATAGAAATTGAAGTGAAATTATCTTTGTCAGCGTTTAATCTCCCATTTACTACACAGCATTTTGAGTCTTTTAAAAATTCAATGAAGGATTGTCCATGTTTATTTACAGTCAGATCTAAAGCGGATCTAGGCGGGATGTCATCTGCCTCCACATAATCTTTCAGATCTGCAATACGACTATTTAAATCACCACACAAATAAATAGCATCTGCAACTGTATACAATAACGTCAGTAAATGGTTAAAAAAAAAAAGTCTGCATTACGTCCCCAATGTGAGGTTTCCGGAGACAGATAACAAGAAATGATAATAACCTTCTGTAGTGTGGTAGTGAAAGGTTAACCTTCTGTAGTGTGGTAGTGAAAGGTTAACCTTCTGTAGTGTGGTAGTGAAAGGTTAACCTTCTGTAGTGTGGTAGTGAAAGGTTAACCTTCTGTAGTGTTGTAGTGAAAGAGTTAACCTTCTGTAGTGTGGTAGTGAAAGGTTAACCTTCTGTAGTGTGGTAGTGAAAGGTTAACCTTCTGTAGTGTTGTAGTGAAAGAGTTAACCTTCTGTAGTGTGGTAGTGAAAGGTTAACCTTCTGTAGTGTGGTAGTGAAAGGTTAACCTTCTGTGGTGTTGTAGTGAAAGGTTAACCTTCTGTAGTGTGGTAGTGAAAGGGTTAACCTTCTGTAGTGTGGTAGTGAAAGGTTAACCTTCTGTAGTGTGGTAGTGAAAGGTTAACCTTCTGTAGTGTTGTAGTGAAAGAGTTAACCTTCTGTAGTGTGGTAGTGAAAGGTTAACCTTCTGTAGTGTGGTAGTGAAAGGTTAACCTTCTGTAGTGTTGTAGTGAAAGGTTAACCTTCTGTAGTGTGGTAGTGAAAGGTTAACCTTCTGTAGTGTTGTAGTGAAAGAGTTAACCTTCTGTAGTGTGGTAGTGAAAGGTTAACCTTCTGTAGTGTGGTAGTGAAAGGTTAACCTTCTGTAGTGTTGTAGTGAAAGAGTTAACCTTCTGTAGTGTGGTAGTGAAAGGTTAACCTTCTGTAGTGTGGTAGTGAAAGGTTAACCTTCTGTGGTGTTGTAGTGAAAGGTTAACCTTCTGTAGTGTGGTAGTGAAAGGGTTAACCTTCTGTAGTGTGGTAGTGAAAGGGTTAACCTTCTGTAGTGTGGTAGTGAAAGGTTAACCTTCTGTAGTGTTGTAGTGAAAGAGTTAACCTTCTGTAGTGTGGTAGTGAAAGGTTAACCTTCTGTAGTGTGGTAGTGAAAGGTTAACCTTCTGTAGTGTTGTAGTGAAAGAGTTAACCTTCTGTAGTGTGGTAGTGAAAGGTTAACCTTCTGTAGTGTGGTAGTGAAAGGTTAACCTTCTGTAGTGTTGTAGTGAGAGAGTTAACCTTCTGTAGTGTGGTAGTGAAAGGTTAACCTTCTGTAGTGTGGTAGTGAAAGGGTTAACCTTCTGTAGTGTGGTAGTGAAAGGGTTAACCTTCTGTAGTGTGGTAGTGAAAGGTTAACCTTCTGTAGTGTTGTAGTGAAAGAGTTAACCTTCTGTAGTGTGGTAGTGAAAGGTTAACCTTCTGTAGTGTTGTAGTGAAAGAGTTAACCTTCTGTAGTGTGGTAGTGAAAGGTTAACCTTCTGTAGTGTGGTAGTGAAAGGTTAACCTTCTGTGGTGTTGTAGTGAAAGAGTTAACCTTCTGTAGTGTGGTAGTGAAAGGTTAACCTTCTGTAGTGTGGTAGTGAAAGAGTTAACCTTCTGTAGTGTGGTAGTGAAAGGTTAACCTTCTGTAGTGTGGTAGTGAAAGGTTAACCTTCTGTGGTGTTGTAGTGAAAGGTTAACCTTCTGTAGTGTGGTAGTGAAAGGGTTAACCTTCTGTAGTGTGGTAGTGAAAGGGTTAACCTTCTGTAGTGTGGTAGTGAAAGGTTAACCTTCTGTAGTGTTGTAGTGAAAGAGTTAACCTTCTGTAGTGTGGTAGTGAAAGGTTAACCTTCTGTAGTGTGGTAGTGAAAGGTTAACCTTCTGTAGTGTTGTAGTGAAAGAGTTAACCTTCTGTAGTGTGGTAGTGAAAGGTTAACCTTCTGTAGTGTGGTAGTGAAAGGTTAACCTTCTGTAGTGTTGTAGTGAGAGAGTTAACCTTCTGTAGTGTGGTAGTGAAAGGTTAACCTTCTGTAGTGTGGTAGTGAAAGGGTTAACCTTCTGTAGTGTGGTAGTGAAAGGGTTAACCTTCTGTAGTGTGGTAGTGAAAGGTTAACCTTCTGTAGTGTTGTAGTGAAAGAGTTAACCTTCTGTAGTGTGGTAGTGAAAGGTTAACCTTCTGTAGTGTTGTAGTGAAAGAGTTAACCTTCTGTAGTGTGGTAGTGAAAGGTTAACCTTCTGTAGTGTGGTAGTGAAAGGTTAACCTTCTGTGGTGTTGTAGTGAAAGAGTTAACCTTCTGTAGTGTGGTAGTGAAAGGTTAACCTTCTGTAGTGTGGTAGTGAAAGGTTAACCTTCTGTAGTGTGGTAGTGAAAGGTTAACCTTCTGTAGTGTTGTAGTGAAAGGTTAACCTTCTGTAGTGTGGTAGTGAAAGGTTAACCTTCTGTAGTGTGGCAGTGAAAGGGTTAACCTTCTGTAGCTGTGAGAGAATTGTTGAATAGATACACAAATGTTCTAGAATGTTTGATTATGACATCATACTGTGACATCACAAATGTTTTCGGGCATTCATAACATTATTTTCTACGATGAATTGAAAATGGGGGACCCTGATGTAAACAAGACGAAAGTCTTTCTCTGGTCTGCATCCCCTTAACAATTGTGTGTATTGAGCTGTACTGTATTGTACCCATTCTGCAATCTGTTAATAAAGTTTTCAATCAATCAATCAATCAAGTTAACCTTCTGTAGTGTGGCAGTGAAAGGGTTAACCTTCTGTAGTGTGGTAGCAGCGTTTCTGCCACTCTTCACAAGCAAAGAGACTGTTTCCATTCCGTGAAAACCCGCCCTACTCTGCTCTGATTCGCAGACTGTGGGTGGGGGGGGGGGGGGAGAAACGCTGAATGTGATTGGATCAGAGTAGCCAGACAGACAGGCAGAACAGCCAGCCGGACAGTGGAGCACTGAGAGAGAGGAGACAGCGGAGGATTTAACGAGGCGCGTTAATACATTTGTTTATCTGGCTTACTACTGCTGAAATTCGTTCGCTCATAAAATTCTAACTGTGTTTTAATGGTTTTTAATTAAGTTAAAACATGCGTTTTATAACGGCCGTCAAGGCCTCTTTTTTTATCTTTTTTATTTAGACACTGCGTTTGTCACACGTTACGTTGCTTATAACTTATAACATTAAGATAGTGTATTAACATTGTTATTCTCTCTCTGAGAAAGGAGAGCTAAATAATGTGTCTGTGTGTTTTTTAACACCTCTTAAGTACCAGTACTTGATACCCGGACAGGCCGCACCCAGCGATAGCCCGCGCGTGTAGTTTTTCTCCTCATGAGAGAAAATCCTTGTGGAACTATATAACAATAATTACCTAATTTACAAGTTGTATTTAAGTTTGCAAATAAGGGCAAATAAGGGAACACATTAACGACATTTCAAAGATGTAAAAAAAAACAAGATTTCGATTTTTTGGGATTTTCTGAAGAGCAAGACATTTTCTTCATTTCCTGACACCTCCCCCTTGCGAATCAAATCGGGTTTGGTTGCGTCGGGGCACATATGATCATTAGAGCAGTTGGTATCGAAGACATTAACAAATAACGCTGAAACTCACCGTAGCTTCCTCGTAGCGTTGGGAGATGAGCGTGGAACAGAATTTTTTCTATTATGGGATGTCGAAATATCCGATCCATTTCCAGGTTGTATAATAGTATATACGTCCAAATCATGTTGTTTATCGAGTTATTGGTAACGGATCACTATCCGTTGTGATCAGCTCGAGTCCTGGGACTATTAGCGAGTGATCGGACCGAATTGAAATGAGCACCAGCTTCCACTTCCTGTTTCTTCCCTGGGCGATCCGCCGATCGGCCACCAGATGGCGCTCTTGAACCGTTAGAGAGTTGAGAGGGGCTCACCAGTACATCTCATGTCTCCGGGGGAGAAATATGATTTCGATCACAGATTTTTGAAATATTGATATCAAAGACGCTGTCCAGCGTCTTCGGCAGAATAAGCATGGCGGGGAAAGACGCTGAACAGCGTCTTCGGCGATTAAAGTGTTAATATCCTATCACAGTATTTTGGCTGGAAAAGGCATATTGGGAGTCAGAAGGTGCAGTACCGGCCAGATCCTGTTAGTGGGGCTATCTTGAGAATGCAGTAACCCCCCCTCCTTCCCAGTCCCTAGTAGTGGACCTCTGCTGTTCTCTCTCTATCAGCTTAGCTTAGTTAGCTCACGCTAACGCAACGTTAATTTCAGTATTTAACGCGACGTGGGCATAAAGGAATGGCGAGGTTGGAAAGATAGATAGTTAGATGCATTTGACCCCTTGTGGGGAAAAAAACAACAGGCACTTATTTCGGGCAAAATAGGCGGACTCTGAAGCAATCCTGTCTAACGTCTACACACGCTGAGCTGCGCTGAGCTACTGTTGTTGCAGCCGGGGGGCGGATATGCTCACGAGGGGATTTTCAAAATAAGAGTATCGCAATATGAATCGATCTTTTTACGTTGCATCGATCCTATTTGATAATTGATAATAGATCGATATATCGATCTGGATCGATGTATCGTCCCACCCCTAATTGGAATACACAATCAAAAACGAGATGCTACATCTCAAGGGGTTATTCCGAATAAAGAATTTCAATATATGTGTGTCGGCCTCCGTTAATGTAAGGGCGATACATGGCAAATACACACAGCTGCCAGGTGGAAAACTTGATCCGAGTTGGGTCTGCTTTTCTCTTGAATCTTTTTTTTGCCAATGCGTGACCCCATTGTCAACTACCCGCGACCCGTAGTTTGAGAACCACTGCTCTAGTAGCATGTTCACAGTAATAACCTACCAGTCTCTAACAGCATGTTGTAATAACCTACCAGCCTCTAACAGCATGTTGTAATAACCTACCAGCCTATAACAGCATGTTGTAATAACCTACCAGCCTCTAACAGCATGTTGTAATAACCTACCAGCCTCTAACAGCATGTTGACAGTAATAACCTACCAGCCTCTAACAGCATGCTGACACTGACAGTAATAACCTACCAGCCTCTAACAGCATGCTGACAGTAATAACCTACCAGCCTCTAACAGCATGCTGACAGTGATAACCTACCAGCCTCTAACAGCAGTGTTTCCCCTACCATTGCTTTGGCGGGGTATTTTTTTTAAAGTTTGCTTTTATCACACTAACGTTGGCGAGCTAGCTAAATTATACATAAATCGGTTTTCATATAAATCAATCTTCACTAAGATTTTAAAAAGGTAGGGCGGCTGAGTGGCGCAGTGGGCAAGGCGCTTGCCACTAATGCAGGAGATACTGGTATCGAGCCCAGCTCTCGGCGTTGCTACCGGCTTCGCCGGCCGTCATACTAACACAATTGGCAGTGTTAGAGGGTGGGAAAGCCGGTGGGTGGGGATTGGACGTTGTGGACAGCGACTCCTACAGGTCAGTTGGGTGACGCCTGTACAGCAGAAACAGGAAGTATCGTTACTCCTCGCCACTGAGAGTTCGAGCTGTCTGGTGAAAAGATGCGACAGGCTGCCTCCTCGCTTCTATCCTCACTACAGCCGACCAGTGGGAGGCATAGTCTAGCAACGTTCAAGACAGGGGAGGGAAGAATTGGAATTACGAAATTGGGATGGGAGAAAAATAGAAAAATAAGGAGAAAAAGTTGATAAAAAAGATTTTAAAAAGGTGGTGCGGCACGGTCGACGGAGGTGCAGAAAAAAGCTACCAAATCCATTCCGAGACAACTCCGAGACGGACTAGTGTCGCACGTAACAAGTCTCAGACTTTCTCCCTTTCTGTGTGTGTGTGCGCGGGTGCCCGTCCCAACTCTGGTCTTTGGCAAGTTTGATAGTATTAACTATTTACTGAGGATGGCCAGATAATGTTGATATTTAAACTTAAAAAAAATAATTATACAGAGAGAAGCTTCAGCAAGTACAAAACACTGCTGACCGACAAAAGAGAATCCCTCACTGAGGAAAACACAACGGCCTAACCATCATGTATCACAATGGTGATGTCAGCCAGAGATGGGGAGAAGCATGAACCTTTAAAGGACATCTCTTTGAAATAAATGACATTTTACAGTTTTTTTCTGATTTCTTTTAAATAAATAATTATTTTGTATTATTTAACTATTTAATTATTATTTAGTTATTGCACTGCACTGGCAGTTGAACTGCATTGAACTGAACTGAATTGGAAAAAAGAAACCTCATTACCTAACTGGCACTGAACATTGAACTACACTGGCACTGTTTGCAGATGTACTGTTATTAAAGTTAGTTAACACTTTCACTGCCACACACGAGATATCTCGGGTTTCCGATAGTTATGTTGAAAGCCACTCACAAGATTTCTCAGATTTTTATTTTTTTTTGTGATCTGAAATCATATTGCATCACGCGAGCCTACCAGAGTATACCCGAGCGCCGCCGGCGATCATATGTGGAAAAAAGCGCCCCCTATCGGCTCCCAGATGACATAAGGGATTTTGGAATGGACTCAATGAAAATGGATGGGGAAAAAAATCCGGTACTCCACATTTTCCAGTCCACTGATCCAGCCGGGGTTACCACAGTTCATTCTGGAGCCTCTCAGCCCCGCGGAATCATGTGTACTACTGTATCACGTTGGATCCATACACTTATCGATTTTTTCGAATGGTGATCAGGAATTGGAATATACCAGTTGGATACCATCTGATGTCTGGTAAGGAATATATGTTATCAGTGTTAGGATAATCGGACTAATTTTGATGAAGATATAGGCTGTTTTGTGAAATGGGCTCTTTCGGTTTCACTGTAAAAGTCGAAGAGGAAATGAACACGGCGATTATCCGTGCGCGGCCCGAATGTGCTTGCGTGCACGTATAATATTGATCATCTAGCGTCTATTTGAAAACGATTCATAAATAGGCAGACGAATATCAACGTTCTGGAATATTCCAGTAAAAGACGATTATCATAGAATGGTCCAGAATGAATTTTTTTTTTATTTTATTTTTTAAACTTAGATTTGTATTAAACATTTATAGACAAACAACACGACATATACAATAACCTCAACACTATTAAACAGACATAAATAATAAAGAAAAAATGTAATACCCAAAAGACGAAAAATAAAAAATACTGACTTAAGCAAATAAAAAACATAAAACAGTTGTCATACCTTAACACTTTGATTGCCTAAGGCTAAATTCATGATATACCATCCCTTGCCAGCTCTATTTGTCTATGGAGAAGTTCCCCTTCTTTGCAGGGCTATAACTTTTTAAATTCTATTGCTAAAAAAATTGCCATTATTAGGGCCCATTCAATGTCCTATATGTATTGTTCAGGGTGTATGAACGTTAAACTTTTTCATTCACATATTCATACTAAAATATGATCTAAAGTATAAGTATGTTTTCATCTCTTTCTGCAGCTTTCTCCAGAACGTGATTTATAGCCCCAAATGTATTATATTGATGATCAAATACAGTTTGATAGCAATCGGCGCGATATAAAAAAATCCAACTGGACGGACTTCTGGAAGTTACTACACGTCATCTGATGTTGACCGGATGGGCGAGGGGGCGTTTATAATTCCGTGGGCAGCGTTATACCATTCATCTAATGTGGGTCAAATGTTCATCATAGCAGTTAGTGTCGAACACGGTAATATTACACGCTAAAACTCACCCCAGTCTCCGCGGGCCGTTGGCCGATCAGCGTGGGGTAGACAGTTTTCCATTATGGGATGTTGAAATACCCGGTCCATTTCCAGGTTGTATAATAATATATACGTCCAAATCATGTTGTTTTTTCGAGTTATTTGCAGCGATCGATGTTCACTGTGTGAAGACTGAGTCTCTCTAACATTAGCGAGTGTCCGGACCACATATGGAGTGAGTCCTGCCGGCAGGGAACAAAATTAACTTTTTGACTTGCCAGCCATTTGGCTGGTAGATTTTAAAAACTACCAGCCAGGCAGATTTTTTACCAGCCAAAAATTTAAAATAGCTTTTTAGTATATCGCCATGTGTTATTATTACTATATAATACTCTCATATGCTATTTTCAATTAATATCATAAACAACATAAGGAATATTAGCATAATTTTGAGTGGACTGAAGGAATGAGTCAGCGTTAATAGTTTTAAATGCAAATAATTTATTGAAACATAGAAGTGGGGTCGGGGACACACACACTGTTTCAACTCACCACCCCCGCATCATATTGTAGTCTAGTCTGTCTTCAAACTTCCACTCCTCTCGAAACCTTTTTATATTTGAATATCAACATCATCTGTGCATCCTCAGTAATCCTCAGTTTACTACAATATACTCCTCTCCTGAGTCCTGACTAGTGACTTCATCGTCTTTCCAAACGCACGGACACACACAGAGAAAGGGAGAGTGCCCCCCCCCCATTTCCCTTTCCCCAGTCCACACTGTCTGCTGTTCTCTATGGCTCTGCCGCTGATCAGGATTAGCTTGTTAGCTTACGCTAACATAACGTTCATTTCGGGCGATGTGGGCATAAAGGAATGGCGACGATGCAATGCATGTTAGATGCATTTGACCCGTTGTGAGAAGAAGAAAAAACCACAGACTTATTTCGGCTCGCAAAATAGGCGCACTGCTGTGTAGCTCTGCTCTCAGGGAACAAACTTAACTTTTTGACTTACCAGCCATTTGGCTGGTAGATTTTAAAAACTACCAGCCAGGCAGATTTTTTACCAGCCATTGGCGGTTGGCTGGTACTTATTTTGTTCCCTGCCTGCCGGGTTAAAGGTAACATCCGTTTTTTCGATCTGCCGATCGGCAACCAGATGGCGGTCTTGAACCGCTAGAGGATTGAGAGGAGATCACACTTGTGTCTCAGGGCCCCGGAAAGGAAATATGATTCCAATCACAGATTTTTGAAATATTGATATCAAAGACGAGTTACGGCGTCTTCGGCAACTTGAGCATGGCGGGGAAGGACGCCTAAACTCGTCCTTTGGCAACTAAAGTGTTAAACAAAAATAAAATTAGAAAACATTAAGTGTGTGACATGGGTTCAGAGACCCTCTTTGAACCTCTTTCCTCCTTTACCCTTCGCCCTCTTGTGGTGTATTTGGTTCTTCCTCTGTGATGTCGTTTTCGTTCCCCTTGTAATCCTCCCACTTTCCCCATTTTTCTCCAAATTTCTCTTCCTGTAACCTCAGCATGTGTGTTATCCTCTCCATATCCTGTATCTCTTCCACTATTCCTACCCATTGTGCTATTGTCGTGGGTCTTCCTTGTACCACAGTCTCGTTATTGCTTTTCTGGCCGCTATCAACATTATCTTTATTAAATATTTGTCCCCCCCTTGTATTCCCTTGTGTGTCAGGTCTCCTAAGTAGAGCACCAGTCCTGTTTGTGGTAACCCGTATCCTAATATTCTGATCATTGCCTCCCCTATCTCCTCCCAATACCCCTTCAGCTTCTGACATCCCCAGAATATGTGCGTGTAGTTTGCCCCCTCCTTCCCACACATCCTCCAGCATGCTCTTTGTGTTGGTGCATATTTTCCCTTCAGCTCTGGGGTTATAAAGAATCTGATTATGTTTTTCCATCCAAACTCTTTCCATATCCTCAATCCTGTTGTTGAATGTTGCACCTCGCATATGTTCCCCCATTCCTTCCCTGTTATTTCTATCTCTTGCTCTCTCTCCCATTTCTCCCTTATGTAATCGGTCGTGTGTCCCTTGCTGTTCATTATAGCCCGGTATATTGCTGATATTACTCTTCCTTGCCCCCCTTCGTATGCCCATACTATCATCTTTATTATTCCATTCTGTTCTTCGTCTTTGGCCCCCCTTATTTCTTTGTTGTAGTAGTCTCTAACCTGTAGATATCTGAAGTGGTCCCTGTTTTCTAGTCCAAATTTCTCCTTTAATTTTTGTAGTGTCTGCATTTCCCCCTTCTCTATCATTTTGCATATCGCTGTTGCCCCCCCCCCCCCCCTCTCCCACCTTCTGAATCCATGGTCCAGCCTCCCTGGTTTGAATCTCTTGTCATGTGCTATCCATCTCAGAACCCCTGACTGCTTCTCTAATTTGTGTGTTTTTACTACTCTGCTCCATATGGTCAAGGTGCATTTGGTGATAGGATCTAACAGTCCCTCTTTTTCTTTGAATAGTTCCCTATCTCCCACCAGAGCTTGTACCTTGTATCCCTCCCCTTCTTTTTCAATGTCTTTCCATCTTGCCCCATATCTGTCGTTACACCAGCACGTCACTGCTCTCAGTTGTGCTGCATAGTAATAATCTTGTAGGCTGGGTACTGCCATCCCTCCCTCCAGGGCTCGAGACTAACGATGTCCCGTCGTTCCGGGGACGATCAAATATTGATTTGGGACGAACAGAAATCATTGCCGGGACACAAACGGGACGAAGAGGATTTTTTCTTTTTTTCACAGGAAATGTCAATTAGCCGACTGTCAGTGCGCGCACATATTGCTGTCAAACGGTGCGTGTCTCGTGCCGACTTAGTTGACAGAGAGACGGCAACATTATCATGTGGGGTTCACTGAAGTCTAAACGTTGCGTGATTTGACGAATCCAATGACTATCTCCGCCATCCCAACGCAGCTATACGCTAATCCAGCATCAAGCTCCCGCCCACCATTCTGATCAGCAAACCACAGGTCGCGCTGCAGCAGCCCCAAATTTATCTCGACATCGAAAAAGAAAGAGGTTAAAAAATGCCAGGAACTGGTGATACTTGCTGTGTGCGTGAACATAATCCCTTGGACATGAACTGACGGTACATTTTTATTGATATATCATTGGGATCCCCCTCCGAAATTGGTCAACACGTCACCATGCATTTTGGCCGGAGCTTTAAAAAAAGCATGGTGGACACGGTGGACGCGCGGTGGACACCTTACGTCTGTGTTTATAATGAATGAATGGTAAAACGGATTATATTGAAACATAGTGCGAACACTCACAACAACTATTCACACAATTTATAACAGCCCATATTTATTATAGTTGACAGTCGCACGAGACCACTATACAAGAACCGTGAAAATATCAGAATGTTATAAAAATAAAAATAAACGCTATACTGGCATCCTCTCAGTGAAGAGAGCACCGCAAATATGCTGCGCTATTTGAAGAGGATAAACACAGCAGAAGAAGATGGAGAACAGACACACACTGACCAACAGGGAACTGCATCCAACAATACAACCCCTGACTCTTATGTAAGGACACATTTAAATAACAGAAGTGTAATGTTATCCGCAACGCCCCAACCCTGGACACCTTCAAAACTGCTCTAAAAACACACCTTTTGACCAAGGCTTTTCCCCATCAGTTAGTTTAGATTAGATTAGGTCCATTATCCATTATCCCTAACCTTCCCTCATCCCCTTTTTCCCCCCTATTTCCCTAGCCCTATTTTTTGTCCCGATTGTGAAGCGACCTTGGGTTCTATGAAAGGCGCTATATAAATTTGATCTATTATTATTATTATTGGAACTGTATATTATCGACACGTTCTAGTTATAGCTGCTTATTATCTTTGTGCTTACAATAATCAAAAGGTACGGTACACAGTTGGTCTCACCCTCTGTGCCATTATCAGCACAAAATATGTCCCCATATGATCAAATTGACGTTGATATATTATATATATATAAAAAAAAAATGGGACGGTTTACATTCACTTTGGGACGGTTAAAACTGTATTTCGGGACGGTTCTGGGACGGTGGTGAAAAAAGTTAGTCTGGAGCCCTGCCTCCCTCTTCCTTTGGTAGTTGTAGTGTTTTATATCTGACCCGTGGTCTTCTCCCCGCCCATATGAACCTCGATATCAGTCTGTCCCACTCCCTGAATTGATTCTGTGGTATTTGTATCGGTAGTGACTGGAATAGGTACAGTAACCTTGATAGTATGTTCATTTTAATGACCTCTATTCTTGAATTGAAGTCCAAGGGCATTACTGTCCATCTCTCTAAGTCTCTCTTGATGTTCTGATTTATCTGTGTATAGTTCGCCTCAAACAGTTTCTCCACCCCTCTCGTGATGTTCACCCCTAAGTATTTAATCTTGTCCATGTCCCATCTTATCCCGTACTGTTCCCTAATTTCCGTCGTTGGGGTATAGTTCCATGCTAAGGTCTGTGTCTTTGTCACGTTTAGTTTGTATCCTGAGTAGTGGCCATATTCCTTCAGTAGATCCATCAGTGCCGGGAAGCTCTTGTCTGGTTGCCTTATGTATACTATCACGTCGTCCGCAAATAGGCCTAGTATATATTCCGTTCCCTTTATCCTTACTCCCTTAATGTCCTCGGTCTGTCTGATCAGTTGTGCCAGTGGTTCTATGAAAACGGCGAAGAGCGTCGGTGAGAGACAACATCCCTGTCTGGTAGCCCTCTCTAATCTGATTCTATCCGTCAAGCTGCCATTCACCTTAACCCTCGCTGTCGGTTCTTGATATAGCGCCTTGATCATTTTCATCGCCCTCCCGTTCAGTCCGAACCTCATCAATGTTTTATATAAAAATGTCCAGCTCACACTGTCGAATGCTTTTTCTGCATCTAGGCTAATCAGTACCGCGCTACCACCTTGTTTTTGTATCTCCTCTACTATGTGTAATGTCTTTCTCACGTTGTCCTGTGTCTGTCTCCCTTTAATAAATCCAGTTTGATCTTCATCTATAATGTCTGGCATAAACGTCTCAAATCTCTTTGATATTATCGATGTATACATCTTGTAATCCACGTTGAGTATGGACACAGGTCTGAAACTACTACATAATTCTCTATCCTTCCCTTCCTTCGGTATCGTGGTGATTATGGCTTCCTTCCACGAGGGGGGCATTTTGCCCTCTTCCATCGTGTGTCTGAACGCCGCCCCCAACATGGGTGCTAATTCCGTTCTAAATGTCTTGTAGAATTCCGATGGGAATCCGTCGCTCCCCGGAGACTTGTTGTTTTTAGCTCTACTAATTGCCTCTTCCAGTTTTCGTTCCGTAATTATTTTATTTAATTCTTCATTCTGTTCTTTCCCTATCGATGGTAACTCTAGCTTCTCCAGATATGCTTCTATTTCCTCTTCTCCCGCTGCTTTTGGCTGTGTGTATAGTTTCTCATAGTATTCTCTAAATGTCCTCTCTATTTCAGCGGGGTCTCTCAATATTTCATTAGTCTTTATATCCCTTATTGTGTGTATCGTGTTCAACTTCTGTTGCGTCCTAATTCTCCTAGCCAACAATCTGGTCGCTTTTGGTCCCCCTTCATAGTACGTTTGTTTCATGAACCTCGCTTTCTTTTCTATTTCCGTCAATAATTCCCTATTTATCCTGGCCTTTACTTCTTTGATTTCTCCGAGCGTTTCCTGTTCTTTTGATATCTGGTGTCTCCCCTCTAGCTTCTTCAGCTTCCCTATCAGATTGTGATATGTCTCCGTTCTGGCCTTCTTCAGCATTGCTGTCTTCTCCATCAATTTCCCCCTTATCACCACCTTCAGTGTGTCCCATAGAATGTTCGGATCTACCGCCCCGTTGTCATTTTCTTCCTTATACCTGGCTATCTCCTCCTTGATCTGACTCACCACCCCCTTGTTATTTAATATTCCTACATTTAGTCTCCAGATCGTGTTCCTCCGTCTCCCTTCTAGATCTAC
Organism: Notolepis coatsorum; assembly: GCF_963971535.1. NCBI lineage: Eukaryota > Metazoa > Chordata > Actinopteri > Aulopiformes > Paralepididae > Notolepis > Notolepis coatsorum. The sequence continues at coordinate 186,276,372 of NC_140165.1, forward strand.
TGTCAGATATATGGCACTGTGATCCGATATGTCCGCTACTCCTATTCTGCTCTCCCGTACCCTGTAACTGTCCCCCGTCGTCATCAAAAAGTAGTCTATTCTTGCATATGTCACGTGCGGGTGTGAGTAATGTGTGTATTCCCTGTCCATGGCGTGCATCCCCCTCCAAACATCTGTAATTCCCATTTCCGTCATCTGAATATTCATATATCTACTGATTGGTGCCCGTCCTTTTCTAGTACTCGTGGTGTCTAGGTCGTGATTCAGTACTACATTAAAATCTCCCGCGCATATCAATATCCCTTCTAGTTCCATCACTATCATATCAAAAATGGTCTCATATAAATCCCTCTCACTCTCTGGGGGTGCATAAACATTCACTAACGTAATCATTTGACCCTCCATTTTTCCCTTCACCAGAACAAACCTTCCCTCCTTGTCTCTTACTTCCTTGATCAATTCAAATTTGACTGTTTTTGATTAACGTGATTACTCCTCTCCTCAGGTTCCGTTTAAAGGAACTATAGTACCGTAATTCCTCTAATAGTAACCCCGGCTTGTATTTGTTTCAACTGTAGCGGATACCAGGCTTGTATTAGGAGGCATGTATAAGAGAGAGGCCTATATTTCTAATTTTCAAACAGATCATAATGAATACATCAACATTTTGTGTCAGTTTGAACCCAGTAAAATGTACTGGGTTCATTTATTGAAACCAAGTACTGTATGAAATACGGTAGTAAACAGTGCAATTACAGGTGGTCAAAAAAAGTAAAATAAAGTAAAATAGTGCAATCACAATACTGGTTTAATAATAATAATAATAACTTCGTTTTATACAATTCTGAGGTAGGCTTACTCTCTTGGTAAACATTAACACCATACCATTATATGGTATTTACTGCACAGCCAGGCCAGCATATAACAACAATAACCAAATATATTGCCTATGGTAAATCCGTTGAGGGAAATACCATAATTCCTCTAATATACATGAAACCCGGCTTGTATTAGGAGGCCGGCTTATAATTGCTTAGCTCAACAGCGCACCCGGTCATTAATAGAGACCCGGTTTTTAATTGAATACCGGTTACTATTAGAGGAATTACGGTATGCATTTTCATATCCAAATCTCTTCAGTTTCTCATGATCCTGTGCTACCAAATGTGTCTCCTGCAGAAAAATCACTTCCATCTCACTTTTTTTACACTTCAACATCACTTTGCCCCTCTTTATCTTATTATTCATTCCATTAACGTTTAACGACATCATTTTTATACCTTTAACCATTGTCATCTTTCTTCTTCTTTCGTCTGCCAGTCCCCCCCATGTCACATTCATTCCCCCCTCCGGTTGTAGCCTCCGCTCTCTTCACCGAATACATAATGATTAACATAAATAAAAAACATAAACTTTACATAGAGTGCTCCCAAGGCGTTCGGGGGGTCCCTGTGTCCCCCCCTGTCCCCTGCTGGTGGGTGAGGAGTAATTGCTCTCCTAGTGAGAGGCCTCCTCCTGGCGGCTTGGGGGTTTGAAACCTTTACCCCCAACCGCTCGTCATATTTGTCCAGCATTCTTACTGTTTTTATTGCTGTCGAGCTCCTGGTCAAAAGCGCTCTGTCCTTCATTCTGATCAAAGACCCCCATTTCCTAGGTCCCTCTCAATGTGGCTCATATGTTCCAATGTCCCTCCTTCCTCCCAAACCCGTGTGTGGTGTCTTCTGTGTACCCCTTTTTACTTTCTTTTCCTCCTCTCTATTTTCTATGTGATGTCCATTTATCCCCTTAATCCCTTCCAACTGTGTTACTCGCAGCGTGTGTCTATGTATTTGTTTCAATATATTCTGTGTTCCGTCTATCATACCTAATTTTATTTCCATTTATTTCCTCCATCATCATGTGTATTATGTGTCCATGTACACGTTATGTTCGTTCCTATTTCCTGCCTCTACCTGGGAATGTGTGTTTATGTATATGTTATTTCAGTTTCTATATTTTGTCTCTATTTGGATAGTTTTTTCAATCTTGTGCGTGTACTCATCCGTTCGTCTCCTCCCGCCTCCTCTCCTTCTCCGTCTCTGGCCTCCTCGTCTGTCTCCGCCTTCGGTCCGTCACGTCTCACCTCGGCCTTCTCCTCTCTCCTCCCTCCTCTCCCGGGTGTCGATCTCCTACTCTGGTCCATCTGCGCGCTTTCTCCAATCTCTGCTGCAGGCTCCGCGTCTGGCCCTCCTGTCCCCTTCCTTCTCCGTCCTCCGCCATCTGCATCCCCCGTCGCCTCATCTCCTCCGCCGCCTCCCGCGCCGTCGCGTACGTCACCGTCCCTTCCTTCCAGTGAATCCTTAGCGAGGTCATGGGTGACTGGAATTTCATTCCGTTTTCTTTCAGAATTCTCTTCAGTCCCGCGTAGGACCTGCGTGTTATTGCTACCGCTGTCGAGTAATCGTGATCAAACGACAGTCTTTTCCCCTCGATTTCTATCTTCTTGGTCCACACGGTTCTGAGTATCAATTCCTTAATCTCAAATCTCAGAAAGTTAATAATCACCGCCCTCGGAGGTCTGTCCGGTTGCGGTCTCGGAGCCAACGCCCTGTGGGCCCTCTGTATCTCCATTTTTTCCAGTCCCGTCTCCTTCAGTTGCTCTTTGATAAGCTTTTCCACATATTGGATCACCGATTCCCCTTCGACTCCTTCTTTCAATCCCCATATTCTGATGTTATTTCTCTGTGACCTCCCCTCCATGTCCGATATCTTTGTCTCCATCTGTTCTTGTTTTTGAATCGCACACGTTAACACCTTGTGTATCTCTGTGTTCCATTCCTCCATTTGCGCCGTTCTAGTCTGTACCTCTGTTACGTTTCTGTCCTGTTCCGCCATCTTCTCATCCACCCTTTTGAGTTCTGTATTCATTTCACCTCTGAAGTCCTCCTGTTCCTTCCTCAATTCCTCCCGTACCTTCCCAATATAATTTCTTATCGTGTCCGAGTTCAGTTTTATGGTCGCCTGCATCGTGTCCGAGTTCAATTTTATGGTTGCCAATATCCCGGCCTGCATGAGCACGGCCCATCCTGGCATTTCCTTGTCCGTCTCAGCCGAGACTCCCCCTTCCTCCGCCTGCTCCTTCTCTGTCTCGCCTCGGGGGTTCTGCTCCATCGAACTCTCCTCTTCCTGTGAGTTCTCCATTTCTCTTTCCTTCATATTTGTTTTCTCCTCCTTCCTTCTCGTTTGCATCTTGATTTTTGATCTCTTTTCGGGTCTTTATTTCTCCGTTTTTCGCTCTTTTGACCAGGAGCCTCACCGCATGCGTGCTACTCTTCCGCTCTCATACCGGAAGCCATGAACTGTTTTTTATCTCAAAACGGGTGCTTTTCTAAATGCTCTGAAACGGAAATGAAGCGATAAAAAACCAATCTGCCTTGACAGCACTGACTGGAAAAGTAGTCTTTGATAAGCGACGGGCAGATTAGACACATAGCCATAATTTAAAACATAGATTAGGCGATATTAACGTTAACATTGAAGTGGACCGTGGCATCAAGGGGGTAAAAAGGAAAACCCGGCGTGGCACTCAGTGTTAAAAACATAATTTTGTATTGTTTTTTTTTGTTAAATCCAAAAGAAAAAACTGTTGACACCACATATCCGTGACACGCGCGCCCTGCGAAAACACTAGTAGTTTTGGGGGCCTACCACCCCCCCTGAAAAAAATCCTAGGGGAAACACTGAGCATGTTGACAGTAATAACCTACCAGCCTCTAGCAGCATGTTGACAGTAATAATCTACCAGCCTCTAGCAGCATGTTGACAGTAATAACCTACCAGCCTCTAACAGCATGTTGACAGTAATAACCTACCAGCCTCTAACAGCATGTTGACAGTGATAATCTACCAGCCTCTAACAGCATGTTGACAGTAATAACCTACCAGCCTCTAACAGCATGTTGACCTACCAGGCTCTAGCAGCATGTTGACCTACCAGCCTCTAACAGCATGTTGACAGTGATAACCTACCAGCCTCTAACAGCATGTTGACAGTGATAACCTACCAGCCTCTAACAGCATGTTGGCAGTGATAACCTACCAGCCTCTAACAGCATGTTGACAGTGATAATCTACCAGCCTCTAACAGCATGTTGGCAGTGATAACCTACCAGCCTCTAACAGCATGTTGACCTACCAGCCTCTAGCAGCATGTTGACCTACCAGCCTCTAACAGCATGTTGACAGTGATAACCTACCAGCCTCTAACAGCATGTTGACAGTGATAACCTACCAGCCTCTAACAGCATGTTGACAGCGATAATCTACCAGCCTCTAACAGCATGTTGGCAGTGATAACCTACCAGCCTCTAACAGCATGTTGACAGCGATAACCTACCAGCCTCTAACAGCATGTTGGCAGTGATAACCTACCAGCCTCTAACAGCATGTTGATAGTAATAACCTACCAGCCTCTAACAGCATGTTGACAGTGATAACCTACCAGCCTCTAACAGCATGTTGACAGTAATAACCTACCAGCCTCTAACAGCATGTTGACAGTAATAACCTACCAGCCTCTAACAGCATGTTGACAGTGATAACCTACCAGCCTCTAACAGCATGTTGACAGTGATAACCTACCAGCCTCTAACAGCATGTTGACAGTGATAACCTACCAGCCTCTAACAGCATGTTGACAGTGTGCGGGTCATCAGCCAGCGTGGCATAGTGGAGTGCTGTACAGCCACGAAAACCAGCTCTGCTGCTTAACCTGCTGCTAAACTCATCCTCCCTAGACACCAAGACTGAGAGAGAGAGAGAGAGCGAGAGAGAGCGAGAGAGAGCGAGAGAGAGCGAGAGAGAGCGAGAGAGAGCGAGAGAGAGCGAGAGAGAGCGAGAGAGAGCGAGAGAGAGCGAGAGACAGACAGACAGACAGACAGACAGACAGACAGACAGACAGACAGACAGACAGACAGACAGACAGACAGACAGACAGACAGACAGACAGACAGACAGACAGACAGACAGACAGACAGACAGACAGACAGACAGACAGACAGACAGACAGACAGACAGACAGACAGACAGACAGACAGACAGACAGACAGAGAGATGAGACATATGTTCAAATGAGGGAAACATATTACCGGAATAAATTTGCAGAAATATTTCCACATGTTAGCACCCTTTCAGAAACACATAACATACCAATACTTCTGGGAAAGAATGAGAGGTGCCTATTATTGGCAGCAAAATATCATGCCAGAGCATCAGAGAGAATAGAGTAAACATTTGTACTATGCATGTAATATGCCATGGTGTTTCAAATGTAGTGATTTAATTGTGTCTCTATACTGTATATGTGCAGAGCTGCTGTAATATTCTTATGCATCTGCTTAGATTCCTTTTTACACTACTGTTTTATGTTTAATTATTTAATTGCAATTATTTTATTGTATTATTTATTTATTTAGTTTTACTTGCAATGCTTTGGCAACACAAAATTATATCGTGTAGCGTTCAGTACAGTAGCGTAAATCAATGCAATGTCACCAAGATTAGGACGTGAAGGTATGCATGCGTGTGTGTGTGTGTGTGTGTGTACTGTATATGTGTGTCTCTACCTTCCAGAGAGTGGATTCCTTTCTCTCGAGACGTATCATAGACGTTGTTGAAGTCGTCTCCTGCGTTTGGGTCAGCATGAGCTTCCAACAGGACTTTCACCACACTGAGACACACACACACGCACACACACACATAATGATAATATTGAAGATACAATTATTGCCCAACCCCACTACAAATTTTAAATTTCCTGTCTGAAGGAACTGTGATCGGATTATATATGGAACAAAAAGATGATCAGTTGGTTAAGACCAACTGACCTGTTGTTAGTTAAGATCAACTGACCTGCGAGTACATTTCCCACCAGTGTATGCTTTTTTATTATATTGAAACCCATATAGTTAATTTTCGCATTCCAGTGCCCACATTCAAATAAAAAACGGTAATTTGTCAAAATATTGTTCTGAGCGGCTCCGAGTGTGGGCAGCGCACACACAACCACACATTCCCCGCTCCCTTCTGTTCTTTCTAAGTACTTCACAAACCTTGCTATTATCCCTCTTTCTTTTACAGTTTCAGTAGCGCGACCAAGGGTGCTAAACGTGTCATCAAGCATGTAAATCAGACGTTATGAACTGAACGTGCAGATCTTTAGGTTTCACTTTCACTTAGTTTTAACGTCACATGAAGGAGAGAAAGAAGGCTCTAGACTAGAGTCTAGAGGCTACATGACATGTTACACAGCGATAGTGGAGGATTTGGAAATATTTCAGATTAAAACCCACAGCAGATTGACTGGAGAGGAGCTGAGGACCAGTCCAGACCAGCAACAGTAAGGGCTTGGATCCACCTGCCTAGTGATGCACGATATATCGGCCGCCGATATAATATCGGCCGATATGGCCGTTTTTTTACACATCGGTATCGGTCCGATATCAAGATAGGGCCGATATTTATATAATTTTTTTTTTTTTTTTTTTTCTTTTTACATGTTTTGGCTTTAAATAGTTTCAAAATATCAGTCATTTCTGAAAATAAGTTACAAAAGTTAAAAAAATTATGCGTTTTGGAAAATAGCTCTTTATTTGATTATCATAAAAAAGTGTTTTCTATACAGAGATATCGACATCGGTAAATATCGGTATCGGCCAGAACAGCAATATTAATATCGGTTATCGGTATCGGCCACAATTTTCACATCGGTGCATCACTACGTGACCTGCCGCATATTTCTGGGCGCAAGCGTCTTTTGTCAATTGATCCCAATGAGGGAGCGTATGCGGCCGCATGGCGTGAATACTTTCGGCAGCCAACATGTCCTTCCGCGTTGCTCTGATTGGCCAGCGATCTTCTACGCTTGTTTCCCCCCTACGCCGGTAACGCGCGCATGCGCATTTTCTTTTTGACGCCACACAGCCACAAGCTCACACACAAGCAGGTTTTAATAGGTTTTGCCGCAGCGGCGGTAGACGCCACACAGCCACAAGCAGGTTGCAATAGGTTTTGCCGCAGCGGCGGTAGATAATAATAATAGCAATACTTCGAATAATAATACTTAGACAAACGCACGCAATTGGCACAAGTGTAAATTATGCATTCGTCACTACTCTCTATATTGACGTGATTCCACCAACACATAGGTAATATTTAGATCTCACAGGCTGGTCATGCATAATCTCGCCCACCAGGCTGTAAAAATCATCAACTTATTGCCATCATGGACCAATAACAGAACAGATTGACAGGTGGTGACAAAGCACAAGACTGGGCATTTATTTAAAAAACATACATACCCTAACCACATAACAGATATTTAAAAGGTAATTAACAGGCATGTTCTGCAACATATATCCACTCTTGAACAATCAATCAATGTGCATGAGATGAGGTTCTATATGTAGAACATGGTACAGTAAGTGGGGAGTGTAAACAGTGATTCAAACCCCCTCAATGTACAGTGATTCAAACCCCCTCAATGTACAGTTTCTGCACATTGATGCTTTATACTAGTTCAAGACATTAGAGCTTGAGTACTTTCGATAGGGCTTTGATTCAAACCCCCTCAATGTACAGTTTCTGACAGCTGGGCTGTGTTGTCACGCGAAATAACGTTATGAATTGTGGCAACCCCAAGCAACCCCTGGGCTTGGTGATTGATGGGCGCTACGTGGCGACCCAATGGCTGGGCGCTGCCCATGTTTGGGCGTCCGCTTCCGGACGCACCTGTCACTAGAGACCCATCAGAAGTGATTAGGTGATTAGCGAATCACGGCGCGGTGCGCCTGTTGGGGAGGGGGGACTTAATGGAGCCGAGGAGCCTCCTCTCAGTCCCCCGTAGCAGCGCAAGGCAAAAGGTCACAGAGCGGAGACGCCGCCCGGCCGACCGATTACCGCCAGCAAGCAATTATTATTTGAATAGAAAATAAAGAGCATGATTTTGGGAACTGCAACCTGTGTGTTGTTTATTCTGCCACCCCTACACCTGGAATTGCCACAGTGGTGGAGAATGCGGGCATAGTCTACTGGCAATCGATAGATAAATAGACTTTATCGAAGTAGAAAAAAAAAAGAAAAAAAAATATATATATTTAATAACGAAAAGAAGCATGGACGCGCTGGTGCAGCAGCTCGTACAGGCGAACCTGGAACAACAGGCTCGGCACGAAGAGGCCCTGCAAGAACAGAGGAAACAGACGGGATGATCCACGCGGAGCTCCAGCGGATGGCCTCTCACCGGCGGGACGAAGGGGCCGCAGGGACGCGGCCTAACCCCGGGCGCTTCATCCCCAAGCTGACGGAGCAGGAGGATATAGAAGCCTATCTCCTAGCGTTTGAGCGCACCGCCGGCCGGGAGGGCTGGCCAGAGGACGACTGGGGGGGACTGCTGGCCCCCTTCCTGTCGGGTAATGCGCAAAAGGCCTACCAGGACCTGCCACCGGAGCAAGCCGAGAACTACACTCGGCTAAAGCAGGAGATTTTGTCCCGTTACGGCCATAGTCTGCAGTCCCGTGCGCAGCGGTTCCATGACTGGGTGTATGACGCACAGGCCTCCCCGCGCTCCCAGATGCACGACCTAGTCCGCATAAGCCGAGCCTGGCTAATGACCGACCCCGGAGGGCCCACGGTCTTGGAACGGATTGTTATGGACCGCTTTGTCAGAGCCCTCCCTTATGACACGAAGAAGCAGGCGAGTCAAGCGGACCCCCGCTCCGTGGAGCAGCTAGTGAATATTGTGGAGGCCCACCAGGTAACGCGGGACTTACTCAAAGAGGGGCGAGGGGAAAAGCCAGAGCGGCCGAGAACAAGGAGGGGTCCCGACGAGCCCAGCCCAAGGGGCCGGGTAGGGAACGCAGGTGATCCCGAACTACCCCGAAGAAGACCGCTGTTCGACCAGGACTAGGCCTGCCACGATAACACATTTTGCTGGGCGATTAATTGCCCCCGAAAATATCGCGATAAGCGATATTATTGCGACCGGTTAGAGAATTATTTTTGAGAAATTTATTTCCCAAAACTTTTATTTTGAAGCCCACCGCTCCGTCTTTTCCGGTGTTTTAGACTTTTATTTTGAAGCCCACCGACCGGACCGGAAGTATTGTTGTGATTATCCTAAGCAGAACCTATGAGCCGACAACTTGTCTCGTCCGGTTCTGTTTTTGAGCTAATGATAAAACAAATTGTTGGTGAACAACTAACTTTAGGTTAGTTTTAACGTTAGCTACTAACGTTAGATGCAGCTACTACAGGCAATCAACGATGAGGAGGAAGCGTCAAAGCAGTATATAATAGAATAGCTGTGGTGCGTAAGTAAGCAACTGGAGGGTGAGGAACATCCAATCTTATATGTGAGCCGGAAGCTGCTGCCACACGAGTGCAACTATTCTGCGGTGGAGCGCGAAGGTCTGGCAATTAAGTGGGCACTGGAGACGCTCCGTTATTATCTGCTGGGGAGGCGCTTCACGCTGGTGACGGATCACGCCCCCCTCGTCTGGATGGCCAAGACAAAGGGGACCAATGCCAGGGTGACTCGATGGTTTCTGGAGTTGCAATCGTTTAACTTTTCTGTCATTCACAGGTCCGGGGTGGCGCATGGCAACGCAGACGCCCTCTCCAGGAAGGATGCCTGTTGGGCGTCGGACGCTCTTCCCCGACGGTCGGAGCTGGAGGGGGGGTACTGTGGCAACCCCAAGCCACCCCTGGGCTTGGTGATTGATGGGCGCTACGTGGCGACCCAATGGCTGGGCGCTGCCCATGTTTGGGCGTCCGCTTCCGGACGCACCTGTCACTAGAGACCCATCAGAAGTGATTAGGTGATTAGCGAATCACGGCGCGGTGCGCCTGTTGGGGAGGGGGGACTTAATGGAGCCGAGGAGCCTCCTCTCAGTCCCCCGTAGCAGCGCAAGGCAAAAGGCCACAGAGCGGAGACGCCGCCCGGCCGACCGATTACCGCCAGCAAGCAATTATTATTTGAATAGAAAATAAAGAGCATGATTTTGGGAACTGCAACCTGTCTGTGTGTTGTTTATTCTGCCACCCCTACACCTGGAATTGCCACAGAATAAAACGCGAAATAACATTATATAACGTTATGTTATATAACGTTACAATGTACAGTTTCTGACAGCTGTATTATCATGTATGTTCTGCGATACCCGCTTATTATTATTAACCAGCGTTGCTAATATGGCGTGTTCTGCGATACCCATTTATTATTATTAACCAGGGGGATTATCGCGTCGCGTCTCGCATTATTAACCTGGGGGAGCCTCATGCGCATGCGCGGCGTAGGGGGTAAACGAGCGTAGATCGCTGGCCAATCAGAGCAACGCGGAAGGGCATGTTGGCTGCCGAAAGTATTCACGCGGCCGCATTCTGCCGCCTATAGGAAATGCGCTGCAGTCGGCTTCTTTTTTCAGCGCCTTTCAGTTTTTTTGTGCGGTAGCACCCAGCGTTTAAAGTTGAAACTTTCTGAACTTTTCAGAGCGATGCGCCAAGCGCATTTCAGACAACCAATCACAGCCTATCATATCTACCACTCTGTTTGTAACCTGACACCGGAGCTGCCTGCCTGTCTACCCACAAGAGACAGGAGCAGTATGAGGGCACAAATACACTAATAACTATACGAATACACTAATAAAAAGCTAATAAAAAGCTAATAAAAAGCAAAGGGCGAACTGTGGTGTCAGGCAATAACTATATATATATAATTAATATACAATAAAGTGTATTAAAATATGCTATATGTGCAAAACCGCGGCAGTAAAATACGATAAAAAGATGGCTGTCGCTAGATTTCTTTCTCTCTGTCATCTTGCTACAATTTGCGCTTCACCCCAAAACTACCGGCACACTGCCAGCGTTTTTCAGCTGGAAATGTGAGCTAGGTGGACGCATGCCCTAAGGCTGCAGCTACATTGGTCCATCTGTCCATCCGTTGAGTGTCATTTTGTAAAATTACTGATATCACCGGCGGTTGTCATGAGTTTATTAGTCATGGGAAATTTCACATCACCGTGGCAACCCTAAAAAAACATCTCAATCTGATGAAAAATGGTGGAGCTATTTACATTAAGTAGATTCATTCACGGTCTTTGCTGCCCTGTCAGGGGGCACCTGGTGATACTAAATCCAGATTGAACTCTGCCATTGGAAAGAGGAGATTTGGCCTGATTCATAGATGTGTGACTTGGCCATAATAAGGTAATTTATAGGCCTGATATTCTATATTCTATATTCACATTTCAAATTGTTTGTGTCCTGATGGCAAAATTCAGTACTGTATCTATAAAAAAATACTCTAAATCATCTGCCCTTTATTAATTTGTTTCGATTTTTTTGTACACTTGATCTCAAGAAGGTGCTGAATGAGCTCAGTGGTCACGTCTGGTCAATGTTAGCATGGTGTTATTCACAGTCAAAGATAAAAGAAAATTATATTCTCCTTTGGTTCAATTTACTCAAGCCTAGTAACAGACACAATATTTCTGACATATTTCTGAAGAACATGCAAATGGGCCTTGTAGAAGTGGTGTAATCTTCCATTTACTTAGGTATGTATTTTTAGGTGAATTTTCTGAAAATATGACTAGGGCTTAAGAGGTTAAGACCAACTGACCTGTGTTGTCTGTTCATGGCCGCCACCATGAGGGGGGTCCAGCCCAGACGGTGGCGGTGGTTGGGGTCCACCCCCTCGCCCAACAGCCTGATGGGAAACAGGAAGTCATTATTTAATAAATAACTGTTCCCAAGTACACGTACGCAGGGATTAAAGCAAAAAAAATCTCCTGACTGAACTTTTTTTCAGGCCAAGTCATATTCTTATTTTAACCTCCACTATATATTTTTATTTAATAGTGTTAGCGTTTTAATGGAACTAGATCATTTTGAACATCTTTCTATTGCCAGTTTGCTTTTACGTAATATCAATGCTGTTTTCAATTCATTAAATTAGGCCTAACAAAATTAATAGTTGGTTTCAGGTTGGTTGTCAGTTTGGCCATGGGTAGGTAGGGAATTTCTTTTATTTTATTTTTTAATTTTATTCTTTCCCACAGCGACTATGGATAGGGAATTTCTTTATTTAATTAAAATGTTCACAACAACATGGATGCATGTACTCTGCCAGCATGTTTAATATCCATAATACTAAATGTTTGACTAAGATTTCTATGAAACTTTATAAAAAAAAAAAAAAAAAAAAAAAAATGATTTTTTTTTTTTAATAATTTTTTCTAAAAACTCATAAAATATATTGGGTCGCACCTAAATCGGCAGGGTCGGTCGGCAACCTGAAACCAACTATTAATTTTGTTAGGCCTTAAACTGATTGCAAGGGTTGACTGACTTTGTCATACAAATAAACAAATCTACATACTGTAACTTTTCAGTATTGTGTATAGTTCAAATTATGTATTGTCTATAGTTCAAATTATGTATTGTGTATAGTGTATTGTGTAGTTACCATTTTAAGCGTTACCTTTACCATTACCTTTTTTTGTCAGTTCCCATACACATTAGTAATACTAATTTCTTAAGATGTTATGTAAATTACGTCACTTTGTGTACAGTCTCCTAATGTACAGTCTCCTCCCCATCATATGTATATATTCTGTTAGGATCTATGGGTAACAGTACTGTATATTTGCATATCGTATATGTCACAAATGTAACAGTACTATATACCTGTATGTCATGTATGTCCCTATGCCATAAATGTCATGATGTCATGTATGTTGTGTATGTCATAAATGTCACTATGAATTGAAAATGGGGGACCCTGATATAAACAAGACAAACGTCTTTCTCTGGTCTGCATCCCCTTAACAATTGTGTGTATTGAGCCGTACTATATTGTACCAATTCTGCAATCTGGTAAATAAATTCATTTTCATTCATTCACCTCCCTCTGGTATTTTATGGCCACTTCCGTCTGCGCCTCACTCCAGCATACTTGACTTACTCGCGAGTTTTTTCTAGTTCAGTACTGTGTAGAGTCTTGACTTTAGGCACATAGCGATTGAATAAACACTTTATTTAACAGATTGCAGAATGGGTACAATACAGTACGGCTCAATACACACAATTGTTAAGGGGATGCAGACCAGAGAAAGACGTTTGTCTTGTTTACATCAGGGTCCCCCATTTTCATAGCCCCTTTCGTGACTGTGATGCACGCCAACAAGGTTTGGCCAAACGGTTGAGTAGTAGTACCTACTTACTGGGGAGGCTTCAATAACGTTTGAATGATAATCCATTTTGTGAATACATTTGTTGAAACTTTGTTGGTCGACGGGCCGGCTCCTGCTACCTTAACGTTAGCTGCGTTAACGTGCATGACACATACCTGTAATGTTAAGCAGCTTGTGTTCCGCTGGGAAAGCATCACTGCATACACTTTGTTTAATCCAAACGTCCATTCGGAAACGTTGTATTATGAAACCAGTAAGAGACGATGTGCTTACTCCTTCCATTTAACGCTATTAAGCTAATGTTAGCTAATCGGTATAGCAGGCGTGCGTAACGTTACAGTGCAAGCAGGTACATAAGCAGGTGGTGGATGTGACATCGGTAAACAAGGAGATTCGCGCGAGGCGGCAAAAACAGCACGAGGCTGTCGTAAGACCAAAACACACCGCAGTTTTAATTATTTTACATTACTATTTTGTTACCGGCCATGTGGCGGACAGACCTCTCAGACCTCGCAAATGTCACTCGCCATACCTAAAATCTGCCCGCCATTGGCGCTTGGCGGGTGCTTATGTTGTTCCGTCTACAAATCATATTAATCCGTCACGACTCCGAATCAAATTGACGGAAATCCGTCTGAAGACGGAACGCTTTAATGCCTGCGTACGTATGTATCAGGACAAGACAGACAACTACAGACAATCCCTTCTGCAGTCAGTCCTCCTGCTATGTGTCCATTATCTCAGTCTTGTCCTGATCATGTGACCGATGATGTCACCAGGGCTAGTGCCATGTGCCAGGTTGGTTTAACGGCTAGTTAGGGCTGCACAATTAATCCTATATTAATTGTGATCACGATCATGTTTAAGTAATTGTGGAGGCCAAAACCGTGATAACGAGTAATATATGATTAATATACTTGTATCTCAATCTGTGACTTTGGCTTAATGACTAAACCAAGAATTTACCTGAACAGACAATGAATCTCTGACCAACATAATTTTGTACATATTGGTATTTTACACCAATGTATTGCTCCAGTGCATAGGCTGTTTCATTATGGGTTTCTTTAACACATTCAAAGCCGGCCGGATATGACCAAATTAGGGCTTGTAGGCCAGCGCTTTAATCAATGGGAGGACAGGGAAATTTGCGAGTGCTTAAAATATATCTTAAATTATGGCTATGGGTCTAATACACCCGTCGCTTATCAATGACTTGCTTGCAGTCAACATGTACGAAACGGATTGTTTTTTCATCTGTACATTTCCGTTTTATACCGTTTTGAATACGAGTATAGTTTGAGATTTCTAGTAATTCCAGAGAAAGACGCGATAATAGCCCTTTAGTGGAATACACAAAATACCTTGTAATTTTTCGGCTGATTATCGAATCTTCCTGAAATCAACGCTAGATCATCATTATTATCCTTGCTCGTGCATACATGAAATGGCCCTCGTAGCGCGGTATTTGCCCTTTTGCGAGCTCAGACCCATTCCCAACGATAACATCAGGTTGGATGGATGAAAATGAATGGATATCGCTAATAAAAGAAATAACGATTAAAACCTGACTATACTCGTGATTGGGACGCAAGCAATGGCGAGTTAACCCGACTGTCATCGTGATTGGCACAGAAAGGGTTAACCCGACTATCATCGTGATTGGCACAGAAAGGGTTAACCCAACTATCATCATGATTGGCACGGAATGGGTTAACGATGATAGTCGGGTTAACTCACCATCGCTTGCGTGCCAATCACGAGTATAGTCGGGTTTTAATCGTCTAATTTCGTCTAATGGTCTAATTTTGACAAATGAATGGAAGTTAGGGATGCTCGATATTGGCTTTTTTACCGATACCGATATTGTCCAACTCTTAATTTCGATACCGATATCAACCGATACCGATATATGCAGGGTTTCCCCCCAAAAAAACTGAATAATTTCAGGTAACTAATAATTTCACTGGATGCATTCAAAAGGCTTTCTAAATGTAAGCATTATCTGTGCAAAATATGATCATTAAAAAAGTAAAAATTAACATTACATATCTCTTGTTGAATTAAACCAACATGCATACTTTTGACAATAAATAAAATAAGAATTGGTTCTTACTTGCTTGCCTGGGTAAATAAAGGTTAAATAAATGTTAAAAAAAAAGAAAAAAAAATTGTTATTGTTTTTTTTTTACCAATACCGATATTTTCCGATATCACATTTTACTGCCGATATCGGCCGATAATATCGGTCGGCCGATAATATCGGACATCCCTAATGGAAGTGGATATGGATCACTAGCCTAGTTTAAAACTCCAGGAGAGGTGTTTTTGAGCTGGTCCGTAGTTTGTGTTAAGCTAGGCTAGCTTGCAGCTGGATAGTTTTCTACTGAATGCACAGAGATGGAATTGGTATGCATCTCCTTGTCTGACTCTGGAGAAGACGGTGAGCACATTTCCCATCACGTTGGTGTGTTCCTTTAACCCTTTCACTGCCACACTACCAAATGGTTAACCCTTTCACTGTGACAACACAGAAGGTTAACCCTTTCACTGCCACATGACAAAAGGTTAACCCTTTCACTACCACACTACAGAAGGTTAACCCTTTACTGTCTGTAGTGTGATAGTAAAGGGTTAACCTTCTGTAGTGTGGTAGTGAACGGGTTCAAAGACAGTACTGGTGAGAAGACTGGTATGGTCCTTTACTTCAACTGAATGTACAGCAACCAATCAGAGGGCCGACAGGCTTGACACCATGAAGAATGAGGTATTTGTGTTATGTATTATTGGGGGATTTATTTTCTCTTTTTTTCTTTATCTCTAAGTATGTGTGCATGCGTGTGTGTTACCTGGCAACATCCTGAGAGTTGTTGGTCCTTGCTGCCTCCAGCAGAGCATCACCTTTACATGGAGAAAAAACACAGAGGTTTCAGTGGAATTGTGTTGCTGCTAGGCAACAGCTTGGACCCAAGTTTATTTCCTGTCAGCTATTGTTATCAGCAAACACTGCAAGAAAAAAGAAAAAAAACTTGGGTCCATTTAAAGGGGCTATGCGTTATAAATGTCATTTTTCAGTCTCTAGCATTGTATTATAGTAATAGGAGTTCGTATCAATGTGTTTTTGGGCCTAAATACTATATTGACAAATTCCTCAGCTACAGCCCATCCCCTGTTTGCCTCTAGTAAATCAGGTCATGTTGATTTGACGACCTGGTGCACGTCACAGGGCGCCGTTTATAGCGCACGGTTAGGGCTGGGCGATATGGCCTAAATATGATATCACGATATTTTCTGACCTTTCGGCGATACACGATACGCATCACGATGTTTTTCTTTTTTTCCCCAAAATGCATTATGAGGCTTACCAAGACAGTATTTGAGTTTGCAAGCTAACATTAAAGACAAAATAAAATACCCATGCATTTAGCATTTTTATATTATATATTAGATTTAGATTATTGGATTATTAGATTATATATTGCATATATTTAGCAATGAGATATTATATGATTTAGATATGAAATATGATGAATTGAAAATGGGGGACCCTGATGTAAACAAGACGAAAGTCTTTCTCTGGTCTGCATCCTCCAGTCCGCTGTTGACTGTTGTTGTATTGAGCTGTACTGTATTATTTGTACCCATGCTGCAATCTTTTAATAACGTTCTCATTCATTCAGTCGGCAAACAGAATCATTTTGATTGACAGTCGCGTCTGCCAATTACGTCACATCGCTTGCACCCGCCCTGCTGTTCTTAGCACCAATCGGAAAGCGCATATTTATTTTTTACTTCCGCCATTGGAGAGCTCAATGACAATAACAATGGCAGCTCGCCGCGGCCGACGTTTAGCTTTTAGCTCCGCAGAAGGACTAAACGACTGGAGGCATAATGATTTTACTTCAACGGATGTTATAATAAAAGCCTTTCCATACATCTGTCTGATTGAAAACGTTATTAACAGACCGCAGAATGGGCACAACTGAGTCAGCACGGGCTGAGATATGAACGAGCTTGCTATATCTAGGTCGACCTCGGTCGGCACTATGTAAATACGCTGATGTTATTGAAAGTGTAACTATATAGAGACCTCTGAACAGGTCCTGCATTATTATTATTATAACGTTAATGCCACAAAACGAATGCCTTTGTTATCATAAGTAGTCACTTTTGATGCAGTAGTGTGTGTGTGGGGCGGCGCTGTTCAAAAGTGTCAACGTGTGGACCAGATTGACGCGACACAAGCCTCTTGGGCAAAACATCACGATATCCACGATACGTTTAAAAAGTGTATCGTTAATGAACTGTACCCGATATTTATATAATATCGTCATATCGCCCAGCCCTACGCACGGTGATGTGATTGGCTCTGTGGTTTTAGTAATGCCCGCCTCCATTCTTCGACAGACAGACCGGCGTTAGCTCTCGGGACTCGGGAGCGATCGCTAGCTAGTTAGCACCAGCCGGGGCCGGCGTTAGCAACCGGGGGCGTCGCGGAGCATTCAGCCTGCTGGCTACCTAGATCCACTTCAACCAGCGTCGCGGAGCATTCAGCCTGCTGGCTACACAGCTTGTCGGTGTGCTAATAGCCTCTGCAAGCTAACGGTAGCTGGCTCCAGGCTATTAGCACATCGACAAGCTGCTGGAGCTCCCGACGCTCGGCTGGTTGAAGTGGATCTAGGAATGCTCCGCGACGCTCCCGGTTGCTATCATGTGCAGGTCCTCTTCTCAGACCTGTGTACTGCACACGCATCATGCAAGCTACACATCGCTGCATGTTGATCAATGGTGGCCCACTCGGTGCATCACAGTGGGCTACTATTGTGCTAACAACAACCGCGGTGTCCGGCTTGTCGGCCGGCATGAGTGCTCGATTTAAAATGGTTCTCTCCTCTTTGTATACCTTTGTCCTCACAAGTATTCTGCCAGGGAACTTATGGATACGACAATAGTAGTAGTTATAAGGTGTTTGATCATTGTGTCGTTGTACATATTGTGTATACACCGTTAGAAGCTAACGTAGCTTAGCTTGGTAGCTATTGTGCTAACAACATACCCCGACGTCTAGCTTGTTAGGCGGCATGAATGCCCGATTTAAAATGGTTCTCTCCTCTTCGTTTACCTTTTTCCTCACAATTATTCTGCCAGGGAACTTATGGACACGACAATAGTAGTAGTTATAAGGTGTTTGAGCTTGTAACGTTAGTTAGCTCATAGCTATCGTTTGAGCTTGTAACGTTAGTTAGCTCATAGCTCTCGTGTACCACGATAGCTATGAGCTAACTAACGTTACAAGCTCAAACACCTTATAACTACTACTATTGTCGTGTCCATAAGTTCCCTGGCAGAATACTTGTGAGGACAAAGGTATACAAAGAGGAGAGAACCATTTTAAATCGGGTATTCATGCCGGCTAACAAGCTAGACGTCGCAGCATGTTGTTAGCACAATAGTAGCCCACTGTGATGCACCGAGTGGGCTACTATTGATCAACATGCAGCGACATGTAGCTTGCATGGTGCAGTGCTTTGCCCCACAGGTCTGAGAAGAGGACCTGTGGTACCCTTGACTGAGATTTCATAATCAAAACTGTTAGATCAACCCTGAAAACTGAAAATATCTGTGGTAATAGTTCATAACATGGACTCTCAGAGTGATGGAACCTATGTTAGCTTCTAACGGTGTATACACAATATGTACAACGACACAATGATTTACATTATTACAAATATGGTAACGTGGTTGTGGCTTTTACAAATAGTGGTAACATATATATATATATAGATAGACAGTACTGCTACATCTCTATATTTATGACATACCATATTTGTATGTAACCTGAAACCTAAGGGGGGACCCTGATGTAAACAAGACGAAAGTCTTTCTCTGGTCTGCATCCCCTTAACAATTGTGTGTATTGAGCTGTACTGTATTGTACCCATTCTACAATCTGTTAATAAAGTTTTCAATCAATCAATCAATCAATCAATCAATAAGACCTCCACCTGGATGGAATGACGGGGAGATGGGCGGAGCTATTTGGTGGGTGGCTGTCACTCAAAGTGTGGGTGGAGCCAAGCCAATAATAGCCTGCTTTCATGAGGCTGAAAAATGCTGGTTTTGAGTACAAGATTAGAAATATAAAACAATGATTATTTTTGGAATAAAAATTACACATGTGTTACATAGACTCACAGGAAGTGTGTAAAGTTGCCCAAATAGTGCTAGGAATAGCACTGCATGACACCTTTAAAATGTTCATGTTGTCAAGTTGATACCATCTACGATGTTAGGAAGGTCAAATGTTCTGCTGTAATGTAATCAAATGGGAGGGCCATCCACAATGCTATTCAGAACACTGTTATGGCTCCTTACATTTTCGGGCCACCCCTCACAAAAAGACAAAATCCCAAACGATACTTTAAATTGTTTGACAGGCATTGGAGAAATGCCTGTCAAAATGCCATCTGCATTCTTCATTCAAATGGATGCGCAATCAGTCACGTATTAGGAATTCCCCATGCTGCTGATTGAAAATTGTATTAACAGATTGCAGAATACAATCATTTTGTTAAGGGACTGCAGACCAGAGAAAGACTTGTCTTATTTACATCAATTAGCTCATTACAATAATCTCGGAGGGCTCAAAAGGCCACCTCACCGAGCGATTATAGCTGGGTCAAGTCACATGATTACAGGAAGTTGCTGTAACAAAATTATTATTTCTTTATTTCGCAAATAAAAACAAATGTTTTGATTTATTTGTATGTTGTAGAGACCATCTCACAAAGGTGGAATATGCTATTTAGATATTGGCTCTACCACCGATTTAAATAAAATATATATTATTTTTTCGGTGACGGCAGAAAGTTGTTTTACCACCCTAATAATGTAGTATCTGTATCTGTGTGCACATTGAGGCTAGTTCCAAGACATCATGTCAGTCTGAAACACAAGACACAATGAGGCTAGTTCCAAGACATCATGTCAGTCTGAAACACAAGACACACTGAGTAGTTCCAAGATATTATGTCAGCCTGAAGCATAGGAATTTAGGAAACATTGGGGCTAGTGGATAATCCAATGTACAGTCCCCCCCCCTCCACCCCACCTACTCAACCTCCTCCAATGTACAGTTTATATGTCAAATGTATATGCTCTCTTTTTTAGACTCTTTTGTATCACAAACAGTACTGTATTTGTAAATCTGGTATGTCATAAATGTATAGATGTAGCAGTTATTGTCTATCTGTAGTATGTCATGTATGATTATGATGAATTGAAAATGGGGGACCCTGATGTAAACAAGACGAAAGTCTTTCACTGACTGACTGAGACACTCTCTTAGCTGTCCATCGTGTTCGATGATGACGCTTGCTCCAGGGATGGGGAGAGGGGGGGGTTAGCGACGCTGCCGCTGGTGCCACTTCCCACTTCTCGTGGGCGTTGAGTGCGATCCTTGAGCCGAACACACACACGCACCTTTGTTGTCGGAGTCCTTCTTGAGGCAGAAGGCCACAGCAGCAGCAGACAGCAGCCCAACAGAGGCCACTCCACGCCGGTCTGGCTCTCGACTCCTCCCCCGGCTCTCTCCTCCTCCTGCTCCTGCTCCCTCCTCCCAGTACTGGTTGTTGTCGCGCCCCCTGCCGGCCAGGGCCGCCCAGGAGCTCCGGCGGCTCTCAAGATTGGAGATCCACCTAGGGGCTAAATGGTGGTACTGCACCGATGGGTTGACAGGGGGACCTTTAGCTTCTTCTGCTAAAATGCCCTTCCTGGAGACCCGGGACGGAGTGATGACAGGATTCCGGCGGGTCTCCAGTGTTTCGTGGACCCCCTGGCTCCCGGTGCTGGTCTGTAGCACGCGGCTGCAAGGTGACAGGCTGCGCGACCTTCTCATAAACAGCCTGGTGGGAACCGACGACAACATGGCGATGAACTCACCGGAAAAACCCGGAGAACTGGTTTAAAATATGCTCGACGATAATCCCGGGCAACACCGAATCACCCACTGACCGGTTCCACCGCGTTAGCTCCCACTGTACCGACCGTTATTCAGTCGGTCGTAACCGTCAGGTGAACATCAGCGACAAAACAAAAACAAGCGCAGCGGCGCAGCGAGAGGATGTCACTGGAAGGCGTGGTGCTTTGTGGGAAACGTAGTTTTCTGCTCCGGGAAGGAACATTCCATCTCTTTGTTTTTACAAGCAGTGCGTCGTATTGGGTTTCCTCCCTTTCAGTGCCTCGTTTTACTGTACGTATTCTACTATGTTCTAAGTGTTCTTATAACAAAGAGAATATGATGAGACAGTGCTTGATTTCACCACGAGACCACCGTAACACTTCCGGGATTCTGAAATCAGGGAGGAGATTGCGGGGGGGGTCAAATGAATGAATGTGGACGAGAGCCGTGATGTAAGTGGTTGCCGATACGGCTGTGGGGGTGCTCAGTGGTGCGTTATTGAAATCATCTGGCTCCCGCGAATGCGCATTTAATGTCCCCTCGCTTGGGCACAGACTAAAGACAGTGCCTAATTGCCTCTACGAATGGAATGTAACACGTCTTCACAACAAGGTTAGGTGTGAATGTGTCTGAGAACGTATTTAACACACCTGACGACCGGAGCTATTGATATGCTATTTCCAATGTACAGTTTCCACGCCTAATGTATATACTATTTTCTTTCTGGACTCTTTTTGTATCACAAACAGTACTGTAATTGCAAATCTGGTATGTCATAAATGTATAGATGGAGCAGTACTGTCTATCTGTATGTCATGTATGTCATATATGTTACGATGAATTGAAAATGGGGGACCCTGATGTAAATAAGACGAAAGTCTTTCTCTGGTCTGCATCCCCTTAACAATTGTATGTATTGAGCTGTACTGTACTGTACCCATTCTGCAATCTGTTAATAAAGTTTTCATTCATTCATTCATTCATTCATTCATTCATGCAAATAGCGAGTGAGGTTGCACACCGTGCTACCCCGTCCCATGAACAACGCATGCCTGGGGGTGCTAGAGACATGATCGAATAGACGTTTATGCGCCTCGCTCTCCTGAACACGGCGTGACCCATAACTAATCGATCAGAACTAAATCGGCAGAGAAAAAGCCCATTTTAAAGCACCTATTCCGCATGGACATGCGCAGAGTGCCCATGGAGTCTGGACGACGCGAGATGACGCTCGAATGAATGTGGACTGTTCTATCAGAGGGGGGAGCTTCGATGGTCATGTAAGTGGCTTCAGACCGCTGCACTTAAATATAAACATTAGTCTACCTGGAGACTCAATGAGGTAATTGTAGATGTCGCCATAAGACGCGTCTGGCCATTTAGTGGGATCATTTTAACGCTGTTCGCGTGAATATTAAAGGCAACCAACTTGTGTTCGGCTTTTCTCTGATTGGCCGCGACCCCCCGCCCCCATGCGCAAGCAAGCGGCAGCCCCTCCCACGTCCCAAATGAAACCCAAGGAGCTAGCGGCAGCGCGTACCACTACCAACCAACTTAAGCTGCTGTACCAACCAACTTGTGTTCAGCTGCGGTAGCAGTGGAGCGCTGCTGACTGATTATTATGTTTCGCGTTTTTAACAACCAACTACCAGATTCACTCGTCACTGTACATCACCTCTGAGCTCTGAAGTATAAACAAAGCCCATACAGTTATGAAATGCGCTGAACTAGAAAGCATAACGTTATTATGTTTCGCGTTTTTAACAACCAACTACCAGATTCACTCGTCACTGTACATCACCTCTGAGCTCTGAAGTATAAACAAAGCCCATACAGTTATGAAATGCGCTGAACTAGAAAGCGTAACGTTATTATGTTTCGCGTTTTTGACAACCAACTACCAGATTCACTCGTCACTGTACATCACTTCAGCTCCAGCAGCAGCAGCGGCGGTGCTCCGTTGAAGCCCTTCAATGACAGCTGCTCTCATATTTTGCGA
This sequence comes from Notolepis coatsorum, assembly GCF_963971535.1. Lineage (NCBI taxonomy): Eukaryota > Metazoa > Chordata > Actinopteri > Aulopiformes > Paralepididae > Notolepis > Notolepis coatsorum. The sequence continues at coordinate 186,299,566 of NC_140165.1, forward strand.
ATGCATAAACTATATCTTAAATTATGGCTATGTGTCTAATATGGCTGTCGCGCATCAATTACTTCACGACAGCCATATTAAACACTCACTGTACATCAGTGTGGAACTGTACGCTCTGTAACGTTATATGTTATTTCGCCCGTGGAGGCTGCTGAAGCGCCAGCCAGCGGGGCGACGCGGTGGTTTTTCCCCGGCTTCCGTGCGCTGCCGCCGGCTTGATCCAGCTCCAGCAGCAGCAGCGGCGGTGCTCTGTTGTAGGAAGCCCTTCAATGATAGAGCTCTCATATTTTGCGAATGCATAAACTATATCTTAAATTATGGCTATGTGTCTAATATGGCTGTCGCGCATCAATGACTTCGCGACAGCCATATTAGACACATCGCCATAATTTAAGATATAGTTTATGCATTCACAAATATGAGAGCGAGAGCTGCGTCATTGAAGTGGGTGGTGGCAGCATTACTAACAGTAGCGATTTTTATTGTTTTGTCATGACCAAACATAATCCCAACATAGATAGGAGGTGTACTGTATGTCAAATGTCGGTCATGTGGTGGAAGAGTTTAGTACAGTCACACTGAACTGGTTCGAGCAGCGCGTTGGTTCGACCAGCGCTAATGCCGCGTCTCTCAGCGGAAAAGGGCGTGTGCTAGGGCAGTCACGTGACAGTGTGGCCAATCAGAGAAACGCTGAACGAAAAGCTGAACACAAGTTGGTTGTCTTTAATATTCACGCATCCTGTTCGGCTGAAAGGACACTGACCACCGAAGCTCCCCCCCTCTGATAGAACAGTCCACATTCATTCGAGCGCCATCTCGCGTCGTCCAGACTCCATGGGCACTCTGCGCATGTCCATGCGGAATAGGTGCTTTAAAATGGGCTTTTTCTCTGCCGATTTAGTTCTGATCGATTAGTTATGGGTCACGTCGTGTTCAGGAGAGCGAGGCGCATAAACGTCTATTCGATCATGTCTCTAGCACCCCCACAGCCGTATCGGCAACCACTTACATCACGGCTCTCGTCCACATTCATTCATTTGACCCCCCCCGCAATCTCCTCCCTGATTTCAATGTAACGCGGAAGTGTATGAATGAATGAATGAAAACTTTATTTAACAGATTGCAGAATGGGTACAATACAGTACGGCTCAATACATACAATTGTTAAGGGGATGCAGACCTGAGAAAGACGTTTGTCTTGTTTCCATCAGGGTCCCCCATTTTCATTTCATATAGACATTTATGACATACACAACATACATTGTAGTGGTCTATACCTGTTAACCCTCCCGTTTTCCCCGGGAGAATCCCGTATTTCAACCTTCTCTCCCGCCATCGTCCTTTAAAATATTTTCCCGTATTTTTTACTTTATACAAAATGGCTGCAATTCCCCTCTGTGGCAGCAGTGTAGATTAGAACATTAGCACAGGAAGTCAGACCAGAAGACAGAGAAACTGTCATGCAAAGTGGGGTTGTTCCCAGAGAGCTCACACCCGTGGTTTCTCAGTGTATAATGTATGGTGCTCTCCCTCAACATGCGAGTAGGGTGAGACAACACCATTCTTTAGTCCAAATAATACCCTACTTTATACTATATTATTGTCATTCGTTTAATGTAAAGTCAGTCTTACATTGGCACTGCTTTAACATTGCATTTACCCATAATCCATTGCTGTATTAGACCCATGTGCCAGTATAACTTTTGTAAAGTAATGAAGCGCAAATGTAACGTGAATCAATACACAATGAAACAATATCTTTATCTATATCACATGTCAAAACTACTTTAATAAAACAAGATTTCCGTTTTTCATTTCTACTCATTCATCCAAAACAAGACAGCAATTCTTCTTCTGCATGCACCGGGAGAATTGAGCTGATTGATTGATTGATTGAAAACTTTATTAACGGATTGCAGAATGGGTACAGTACAGTACAGCTCAATACATACAATTGTTAAGGGGATGCAGACCAGAGAAAGACTTTCGTCTTGTTTACATCAGGGTCCCCCATTTTCAATTCATCGTAACATATATGACATACATGACATACAGATAGACAGTACTGCTACATCTATACATTTATGACATACCAGATTTGCAATTACAGTACTGTTTGTGATACAAAAAGAGTCCAGAAAAAAAAAGTATATACATTTGACGTAGAAACTGTACATTGGATTGGGTGGTGGGGGTGGGGGAGGACTGTACATTGGAGGTGGTTGGGTGGGTGGGGGGGGGGGGGGGGGGTTGGGTAGGAGTGGGGGGGTTGGGTAGGAGGGGTGGGTGGGGGACACTGTACAACTGTACAAACAAAACTACATTGGATTATTGACAAGACCATACTTGGTAATTTACTGTACATTGGAGGGGGTTGTGTTCGGACATTTACAGGGGCCAGTTTCGAGTTGCAGTCTCCCTTAGGTGTTTTTTGAGAGTGTTTTTGAAAGTGGGTAGTGATTCACATTCCTTTACAGCTTTGGGTAGGGCGTTCCAGCACAGATTTGGAGTTGATAGAATGGACATTGCTGTTCTTAGGAAATGTTGGACATGGTGGAAATAATGGAAATTAAAATGTCTAACATTAACATTTAGTGTATGTTTAAAGTTGATACATTGAGGCATGGTAGAATTTCACTTTATATTACAGCAGTAGGCCTATCTGTTTTTAACATTACAATTAGTGTCTGACACTATAGACACATGTTAAAAGTCAAAGTCAACTTTGTAATTTTCCAATTTGTGCAAGACATACAGAAAAATTCAATTATGTGCCCCCCTTCCCACGGTGTATATAGAAAGAGACAATAAACACAAAAGTAACATAGGACACAATATACAACACACAGGACTATGTACAATATAAACAGTACCTACAATTAAATTAATGAATGAATTAAATAAGAGGTAAAAGAGAACTTAGTATAAATATTCCTTAATTTGTGTCAACGTTATAAAAATCCTATTGTATTCAACAAATTAATTATGATACACCACAATGTGCCCTTTCTATCTATTCTAAATCTATGGCCTTGCGATTCCACGGCTGCGCAGTGCCGACAAGAGCAGGCGTTCCATCTCCTCTACAGAAACACTGACACTTCCATTCATTTAATGCAGGGATGTACACAGCATTTCACTTACAACCAGGTATCTGATTAATTTAATGTAGCAATTAGTAGTTCACCCAGTCCTTGGGTACATACAGGTTTTGACCAGCAGATGGCAGCGATGAGGCAGCTCAGCAGAGAGCAGCTGAGCTCTCCCGTTTGTTCAAATCCCAATGTTGACAGCTATGCGCCACAGTAAGAGGACAAAGACTCATAACTACATGGTGCAAAAGTATTTTATCTGAGTCAGATGTTTCATCACCTCAAGGGACCATGGATAGTGTGAAGTAGGCCACGCGTAAAGGTATAATAATGTGTAATGCAATGTCAAACAGTTCTTCACATCTCAATAGCCATTGAGAACCTGCAACTCCCCATAAAGGTGCTATAGATAATATTTGTATGTAGAGTAATTATTAAGTATTGCTTTTCGCCCCAAAACAATCGATTAGTGAATTTATCATTGAAAAATGTTGTTGTTTACATGTTGCAGGCATGTATTCACTAATTTCCCCATGTGGAATGCACCGGCTTGGATAAATGCTGATCTCTAGAGAGACATCTAGTGGCTCAATGTTATCTACTGTATAGCACCTTTAATGTTCTACTACTGGTACTGTAATGGTAATGTAGCTCGTACTGTGTTTTTAGGTCTGAGCAAAGTTTTCGACACAGTGTGACATGCTGTCATACTGTCAAAATTGTCTTGTTTAAATTTAGTCAACAACCAAGCAGCAGCGTTTTGGACCAACACTAACATAAAACGTGTTACAATAATCCAGCCGTGCATGCATAACTCTCTCCAAGTCCTTAAAAGTGAGAAGAGGCTTGACTTTGAACACCTTAGACAACTAGCAGACTCATGTATGGTCTACAAAATCATTAATGGGTTGGCACCTCCTCCACTGTGTGACTTTGTACACGTTCGTACAAATTCCACCAGAGCTACAAGAACACTGTCAGCACTTGATTGCGTTAAACCGTTCCGCTACACTGTTTGGACAGTCATCTTTTTCTGTAAAAGCAATAACTCAGTGGAACACTCTGCTGAGATGAGGAGGTACAGCCCAATTCACACCTTCAAAGCTCACCTGAAAGGACATTTGCTAGCTAGTCAATCCTGTTCCCACTTTCAGTAGGGTACCCTTAAACACACAAGAAAAGGACACTTTAAACTTTAAAGGAAGGGGAAAAAAGGACACTAAGAAAATAACTTGTGATTATTGCATAGTAGTAGAGTTAGTAACAGCAAGTATAGCATAAGGACATAGAAGTAAAAACTGTATAGTATAGTAGTGTACAAGTTGCGGGCAAGACCACCCGCATTTCATTGTATACTTGTATGCCGTGACAAATAAAACTCTTGACTTGTGATTAAGTTAGCAGATGACACAACAGTGATAGGCCTAATCACCAACAACAATGAAATGGCCTACAGGGAAGAGATTGACAACCTGGCTCAGTGGTGCCGGGTGAACAACCTCACTCAACGTTGGCAATACCAAGGAGCTGGTCATGGACTACAGAAGAGGGGGGAAAAGGATGGACCCAATCAACATACAACAGGTGGTGAAGAAAGCACAACAACTCTCTAACCTCTGTCCCCAAACCCCCCCCCTATCTCTCTGAGTGATTGTCTCATAATGTTGACCAAGGTGGTGGATGTCTCGGGGTCTTGGCCAAGATTGCAGTGACTGTTCTATGTGCACCACCGAGGCCATGGATCAGCTTCTTACCATCTTCTGTCCGTGGTCTGTCAACGTGGTTTAGAGTTCATCGCTGGGTTAAGTACTTTTTTTTTTTTTTATTGGTCTTTTTCCCCCTCCATTTTCCTCCGATTTTCTCCCATCCCAATGTTAGTCGTATGCCAATTCCCAGTCCCTTCCTGGTCGCTGCGCACTTACCCCCCACAGTCAGATAATCTGGGAGAGTGGAGGCTACCACGTGCTTCCTCCGACACACGTCCAGCCAATCACCGCTTCTTTTCACCTGGCAGCGCGGATTCTCATTGAGAGGGCGTAGCGTGTGGGAGGACCACACTATCCCCCTCACGTCCAATCCGCGCTTAGCAGGCGCCCCGACCGAACTGTAGGAGTCGCTGTTTACAACGACCCGGACCCACCCCGCCAGCTTCTCCCACCCTCTGATACAGCCAATTGTATCAGTGCAGACGGCCAGCCAAGCTGGTGACAACCCCGGAGCTGTGAGCTGGATTCGAACAGGCAAATCCAGCTCAGCTCCGGGGCTGGCGACGAACGCAATCTCCGCTCGGCCACCTAACCGCCTTGGGTTAAGTACTTCTAATCTATTCACATAATATGCTTACTACATACAGTATATCCATTCTATTCACATATATGCTTACCACTTGTATCTACTGCTATGTCCGCCCATCACAATCACGCAAACTCTCTAACGCCTGTCCCGTCTCCCCCTCGGCTGTCTCGTAGTGATGACCGGAGTGTTGGACGTCCCGTGATGATGACCGTGAGGATGCGACCCTCTCTGCGCTGCCCCCTTGCCTAAAATAGATCCGCCATCAGCTCTATTTATCTTTCAAAATGTTCAGTTGCTATTGCATGCACTTATCTGTGTCTCATTACGCATATGATTGCATGCTTACCAACTGTTTAGCCTGTTTTATTGCAACACTACTATCAGCGACATCTAAGAAGGGAGATCCCCCCTTGAACGGCCCTTCTAAGGTTTCTCTCCTCCTCCACATTGCCTGTGGTGCATTTTTTCCTATTGATAGGTTTTAGTGAGTTTTTCCTTACCTTCGCGTGGGGTATGTCTGGGAGTGTTGCATTTATTTAAAGATTTTTGGACTTTATGGTGTTTCTGTGTTCTTTTTTTTAACAAATGTTTTTTATTTTCCCTTTTTTAACATGAAACTAGACAAACAATACAGTAACAGTAATAATCAATGATAAATCACAGGACAATAACAGAAATAATAACAATAATGACAGTCCAGTAATTCAATCAGAATGAATGTAGATTAAAAGACATAAAAATAATAAATACAATACATGGGCTCTTGCTCGCTCTTCCTCGCTCTTTCCTTCCCCTCCCCCCCCCCCCCCCCCCTCAGGACCCCCACTTGGACTATACATCCACTATTTCATTTAACATCAGAAAATTACAAATGTATATGCTTCCCTTTATCTTCTCCACCACAGCTACCCAGACTGCTATGCTGGCTTCATTAACACCTAAAATTCGTGCAGTGGATATCTCTAGATAAATCACATCGAGATAGGTAAGAACCCATACCTTCCGGCACATTTTATCCGGTTGAATCCAGCGTGACGCTATCAACTTTTTGGCAGCCGTAAGATCGGCCAAAATTAGTCTCTTTACATGTACAGAGGTCGATAACTGAGAAACATCATTCAACAACAATACAGAAGGCAGTGTAGGTATGTATGGTCAGAGATAAAAATTCTGATAATTGAGTGGTTACTTTTTCCCAGAAAATCTTAACAGGAGGGCATTCCCAATACATATGCATATATGTACCAATAGCACCGTTTGAACATTAGGTGCAAACGTCAGGAGTCAGGTAAGTCCTATGAACAAAATTAAGATGAATCTGTTGGTGATCTGGGTTGCGTGATGATAGCCGAACGTTTTCCCAGACTGCATCCCAATCAAAATCTACTTCCAGGTTTGGGATATCCTTCCTCCAAACCGAGTCTAGGGGAAGGACCTCATGAGGACGTAAGTAAGTGGCGATAAAAGTCAGAGACGAAGCCTCTCGACGTCTCCTTGTCATAAAAGAATTTGTGAAATCTGTGGTGCTCAAGTGGAATATTTAATGGGACTCCGTGAGCCCTCAAAGCTGCTCTTATTTGTAGATAGAAAAGATAAGTGGAACTGGTGAGGTTAAATTTGTTGAATATATCTTGATAACTGTGGAAACCATGGTCATCGAAGATATCCCCCAATGTGTGTATGCCTTTCTTTTCCCATCTAGGATATCTGATAGGTTGTTGTGCAATAAGGAGTAAATTGTTATTAAATAGGGGAGAATGCCTGTGCCCTTTTATGGTGGTTAGTACACTTTTTCCGTGTGTCACGCCATATCCGGATCACATGTGTAATAAGAGGGCCAAATCTCAAGTTGCATTGCTTAATTGATAAGTTGGTGTACACTATATCCTGCAGTCTATGTGGTGCCACTATGTTCTCCTCTAATGGTCTCCAGGATACCGATGCTTGAGAATCAAACCAGGTGATCAGTGGTCTTAAAGAGAACGCTTTAAAGTAATAGTTGAAGTCTGGAAAGGCTAAACCCCGTCGGCTTTATTTCTCTGTGCAGTGGATCTTTTTATTCGTGGACGTTTGTTGTTCCAAATAAATTTATATGCAGCGGAGTGTAGTTTTTGCCAGTAACCAATGGGGGGGGGGGGGGGGGGGGTTAACGGCAACATCGAGCTGAAGAAGTTAATTCTGGGTAAAACATTCATCTTAACTATTGACGCTCGGGCCTGTAATGAGTTTTTTTATTTTGACCACCTGCCGAAGTCATTTGTGATCCTATCTAGCAATCCGGAGTAATTATACTTCACCGTTTGGCTTATAGTGGGGAATATTTCAACTCCAAGGCATCTAAAGTGTTCTACCATGGGTATATTTGCTGGGAGGGTGGTAGCCTTCGCAGTCATATTAAGTGGAAGGAAGGCCGGTTTATCTTAAATCCTGATAGATTGCCAAAATCATCTATTACTTTGAGAAGATGAGGTAGGGAGGTGGTAGGGTTTTGCATGAACAATATTACATCGTCTGCATATAAGCTAATGTGATGCTGTGTGCCCTTAATTGAGATCGGCGCTATGGACTGGGATTGTCTTATGTACTGTGCTAAAGGTTCTAGGGATAGAGCAAATAGTCCGAGACTAAGAGGACAACTCTGTCTGGACGAGCGCAACACAGGGAAGTGTGGGGAGCAGAATTGACCTGTTCAAATCATGGCCGATGGATCTGTATATAGTACTTTGATCATATGAATGAACCCATCTCCTAACCCCATCCTTCTATGTACTGCCCATAAATAAGACCATTCCAACCTGTCAAAGGCCTTCATCGCATCTAAGGATAATACAGCTGTAGGAGGTGCGGCATCCTTGCTGGAATCTATCACATGCAGTAACTGTCTAATATTATCCGTGATCAGGCGGCCTCTTATGAAGCGTACAGCTTGAGATCGGTTCCAAGGAGGCTTAAGGGTCTATAACTACAGCATTCGGTGGGGTCTTTATCTTTCTTAAGTAGGACAGATATGAGTGCCATATTGACATCCCTGGAGAAGTTCCCCTCTTTGACTGAGTGTAGAATCATATCAAGTAATAGGGGTCCAATTACATCCCAACATGAGAGGTACAGTTCGGGTGGAATGCCATCCCAGCCAGGGGCCTTACCACTTTGCAAGTCAGAAATAGCCTCCCTAAGTTCCTCTAGTGTAATAGGTGCATCTAACTGTTTAGCGTCTTCCTCTGAAAGTTGAGGTAAGTTAATTTGATCAAGGAATTTATCCAGTTTATTATGATCGAAGATCACTTCTGACTTGTACAGGTTAGAGTAAAACGTACGAAAAGTCTTGTTGATTTTTTTGGGGTCTGTAATAACCATTCCCTGTTGGTCCTTAATGGCAGGGATATCAGCAAATTGTTCACTGGATCGTATCTTCATAGCTAGTAGGTGACTAGGTTTAGAGCCATGAAAGTAATAATGTTGTCTTGTTCTGCGTATTTGAAATTCAGATTGTTGTCTCAAGATGGAGTTAATCTCCTTTTTCAACACTTTAATTTGAGACTCCAGTCGACACAAGTAGTTGCGTTGTAAAGAGGAGAACAATGAAGAGTGAAGCACTTCCAGTTCTACCAATTTGGATATATGTTTCTTGCGGAGGTTGGAGGCAAAGATAGTAGTGTTATCCTTGATAAAACCCTTTACCGATATCCATAAAGTTCTGGGGTCTTGTACCGAACCCACATTAAACTGCAGGAATTCAATGAGTTTATTTTTAAATTGCAGGTTTTTGATTTTTGATTTGATTTGAAGTCTTTATTTCGAACATGCAATGAATACAACAAACAATAACAAAAAAGCAAAACAACTCAATCTGCATGTTCGAAAAGGAGTAGGAAGAAGTATACACTTATTTAATCCTACCCCTTTTCCACTACTCAAATGAGTGTACTATTTTAAACATAAAAAAAAAAAAAAAAAAAATATATATATATGCAAAACAAAAAACAAAAACTATATATGTATAAAACAAAATAAAATAGAAAACAAAATAAAAATGTAAACACCCGTGAATATCAAGTCCCTTCCTCATCCCTGTACCTTGTGAACATAATTTCCTTATACATCAGTTTGAATTGTCTCATGTTTGGACATTGCTTTAGCACCACATTTAGTTTTCAACAGTGTCGCGTTAAAGAGCCATCTTGGGGCTCGGGATGTCATTCTACTGAATGAGCCCTTTAGGAGTAAATAATTGTGGTCTGACAGTGCAATGGGCCCCAATTCAACGACAAAGCTATCAAATAGTCTAGGGGATGCAAAAACATAATCTATTCTAGAAAATGTCCTGTGTCTTGCTGAGAAAAAGGAATACTCTCGCGCCGTTGGATTGAGCGATCGCCACAAACCATTTACTCGTGTATCCTTGGACCAGGCCTGTAGTGCCGTAGAGGCCTGTCTCTGGTCATAGGATGTGGTGAGACTAGATTTATCAATCGAGGGATCCCAGATGGCATTAAAATCCGCACCAATTATAAATGAATACTCAGGGAGATCTAGCATCGCTCTAGTGAGTGAAGCGTAGAAGTTAGCATCATAAACATTAGGGGCGTAAGCCGCTACCAAAGCAATTTTCCTGTTACAGTAATCTATTTTAGCAATAGTTACTCGACCATCTGCATCAGACCATACGTCCAACAATTTAATATTCAACTTCCGTTTCACTACTATAGCTACACCACGGGATTTGGTGCCAAAGGAGGAGTAGCTTATGTTTTGATATACTTTATCCGCCAGCTTTACATTGTCAGCCAATAAAAGATGCGTTTCACTTAAAAGAGCCACATCAACCTGTTGTCTTTTCATCCAGATATTTAAATTAGTCATAGTCTAAACAGGTTGCAGTATGCCTGTGTGTAATTCGTCTGGAGTAGCATTTCATAATAGATATATATCCAACTGTTAAGGTCCTGTTGAGATCCGAGCTTGAGCATAAAAACAAACATATAAAATAAAAAGACATATAATCCCCTATTCCCGCCCGCCTCCCACCCTTTAAAATACTTAACCAGTATCCCCATATCGAGCAAATCAACCATAACTCCCCTATGCAATTTGCCTTAGGGTCTAAAACGATAAAATCTACCATAAGTAGATTATTCTCTCAGTGGCTGCTAGCCACTCTCCTGTTAAAAATAAAAAGGAGATAAAAAAATAAAAATGCCTCAAAAAGTAGAGTACATTCACTTAAACCTTATAAGAACATGGCTAAGTTTAAACATGCAGAAGAAATAGAAAGAAAAGGCATTGGAATTATTGCAAAAGAAAAGAAGGAGGGGTTATAATACGTGTGTGCAGTACGTCCACCAGGCCAGGGGAGGGCGATATTCCGCTGTGAAGACTGTTGTTTCTTTCGATGGTGACCTATGCCGTGTGTGTGGTTAACAGAACGTATGTAAAAGTTACAGAACATTCCATTTTAGTAAAAGTGCACTTAGTCCATCGTGTCAGGAGAGGGCGCTGTGCAACAGCTCGTCTGACATTCTAGCATCTTCTGTATTGTTCCAATTTTAGTATATGTCTAGCCGAAGCCTCCAATATGTCAACAACAGCAACAGCAGATGATGAAGCTGGCGGTGGAAATCACTATATGTCGAGTGAGTGACCGCCAGAACGTGTCTGAAACGTCAATGGATCTCGAAGTCCAATACAAACATGTACACACACGGAGAAAACATAAAAAAAGGGAAAAAAAACCTTCACGGACCCACAGAGGTATTAAGCCAAGTCATGGCTCGACACAATGACCTGCATAAAAATCATAGATCATTTAAACAGAGCTAACGTTTATCTCCCCAGCCTTAGTGGACGTTCAATGGTCAAAATAAAACCGACCAAACCCCCCTTATATCAGATGTAGCGAAACATTAAAATAAAGTATCTAGACGATATCCAGCGTCACATAGTTAACCTATTTATAAAAACAAAGTTATCAAAAAACTGCACAAAAACTGTTACGAAGGATCAGATTAAACCGAATATATATATTTATTGATTGATATATATTGCATAATATTTGTATATCGTCTGATATCCCTTGTGTATTCTTTGTACATATACACGGAATATCCCTTTAACCTAGTACAGACCATAATATTTCGTTCTCCTATTGGACAGCGGTCCCTTAGGCGCCACTGCCATACCCCCAAGGCCGAGTTCAAAGTCACCGCCAAAGACATGCCTGCACATGAACGGCTCTGCGCAAGAATACGAGACAGGAATAAGGCTGGTACTAGTTTGTTCACCTAACGTATAAATACGGCGCAGGTGGATACAGCAGTTAGTTAACCTAGTTCAAGTTACCCAAGTGAAGCCTCACCCACGATACAACGTGCGGTGAAGTAGGGCCCGTTTGGCCCCAAATAGAGCATTGAGACCGCGTGCGAATTGATAGCTGAAGTATCAGAGTTTAACGCTGTACCGTCGAGTTCGACCTATTCTATTAATTCAGTAATAGTCTATTTATGTATAGTGTATCGTGCGGCTACCGTTCTACAGTGACCAGCATCACCAACGTCTCCTCGTACCAGCTAGTGTGCTTATCCAGGCTGGGCAGCTTAACCTGGCGCCTTCACCCGAGGAGCCCTAGACGAGGACCGTGTGGACATGTACACTAGATAACCTACCCGACGACTACATAGCCCTTTTCGGCTGGATTATATTTGCTTTGGTCCTGTAACTGATGGAGCGGAGAATCGTCTACACCCACAATTGTGTGGGATTTACCCTGTGAGGAGCATCGTCGAGCCCGCCTCTAGGACGCCCGAGGCTGGCTAGCTTTCTTCCATGCTGCACCGCATACCGGAGAATAGCTGCTGCTTTCGTCTGCTGATCAAGGGAGTAATGTACCGTCTCCCGTAGCAGGAGCTTATTGAGTCCCCGTTGATCCAGACTTTCGTTACCGACAAATCCTCTCCCCTTGCTGGCCTACAACCGGAGGGACCCTACCAGTATCTCCCGCTGCCTTACTAGTGTACCATAGATATAATTCCTAAGATTCAGGTTGTATTCATTATCTCCTGCGTAATATGAGAATGGACTTACGTTATTGATTTACTCACGCACATTCTTTCGCCTTATAAGCGCGACCCTACGTAAAGTATTGTTATATACTATCATTGCTGCTAATAAATATTATTATAACACAGTTTTGTGTGGAACCGTGTCATTGTGGAAGTGTTCATATCATATACCTGTGTACTGTATGGCCAGTAGTAATGTACATAAGACAGTAGTGGTTTAATGATACCATACTTATTAATACAGTCAGGGAATTGTACCCCTCAGTTACAATTGGTCCTTCGAGCCGGAGATAGTAATTAGCGTAATATTAATATAATATTAATATTAACATGGCCGATGATGAACACTCCACAAACGGTTCTCCCGAGCTAGAACGCCTGCAGCGCAGACGGCAGCCACCTCCTTATCTAGAGGCATACGTTGTCAGTCCAATACCTAGCTTTAAAAAGAAGTTAAATACGGATAAAATAACTAAAGCGGATAGTAAAAGTATGCCAAACCCTAACGACCAGGCGACCCCGCCAGTAGAGACCCTAGTGGGTTCTAACGTAACTGACCAAGCTCACGGGGGGGACCAGGAGGGACATGACATGACTTTACCCCCCGCCGACGCCAACGAGGTAGTCCCCGGAGAGCTCCAGGATAAAGAAAGCGCTCCAGGGACGGAACCCGACCCACTACCAGAAGAGACGCACTCCCAGGAGATGGATCTCCTCGAAGCGCGACAGGAGAACGGATCTCCAACAAGCACTGCCAGAAGCCGATCACCTCCGCCTGTGTCTTCCCCCAGCGAAGCGGACAAGATGCTGGCGCAGGCACTCATCGCCACCCTGGCAGCCTCCACCGAACGCGATCGACTTCAGGGTGAACGCGATCGACTCCAAGCGCAACAGACGAGCGAGCGCGAACAAGCTGCAGACGAACGAGAGCGCCTTCACGCGCAACTCCAAGCGCAAGCCCTCAGTGAACGCGAACATTCTGCAACCGAGCGAGAGCGCTTCCAGGCGCAACAAAGGAGTGAAGACGACCGCATAAGACTGGAGACCAGACGCCTTCAGACAGAAGAGAACATCGAAAGAAGCCGCGCCGATGCGCAGCGCGACGCCGCCAATGCCCAGCGTGAAGCAGTGCGCGAAGCCGCCCATGCCCAGCGCGAGGCAGAGCGCGACCGGCTGCAGGCGCAGCTGATGGACAAATTGATTGCCATGGCGACACCCCCTCAATCCGCACGGAGCTCCCGGAGATCATCACGACAAGGGTCTAGGACACATTCCCCTACCCGACCAAGCGACCCGGGACCCCGCCAACAGGAGGATCCTGTCCACGTCTCCGAACCCCCTCCCCGGCCGGTCCATACGAGACCCAGCAACCGGGAAGAACCGGACCACGCCGAGAGACTGAACAGAAGACTCCAGGACCTAGCAGAGGAAGAGGAGGAGGAAGAGGAGGAATGTCAAGCCGACCAGCAGCAACGTACTCTGGACCAGGAGGTCCAGTACAACCCAGACGTCACCCCCGAGGCACTGCAATACAAACCCCGACTCAACTCACGGGTGAGTTTGACGCACCGTCAGCACCGAGGAACAGCACCTGGGTACCCGACCTTCGGTACCCACCAAGTACCAGCCCAAGACGACACGCACAGGGAGACTCGCCCAGGAGGCCTCTCCCCCAACGCTCACCGATGTGCCAGCCATCCATGGCATCGTACCTTGGCACACTGACGTTCCCGGACTTCACACACGAGAACAGAGCACAGTACACAGAGCTACGAATGTGCTTAGAGACAATGATGTCCGATGTACCGGATGAAACGTACAAGTATGCTATCCTACTCAAGCACCTGAAGGTGCCCAGAGCGCACAATATAGCGCTGGCATATTCCAACTCTACTACCCCATACACCGCGGCTCTAGTAGCCCTCGACCAACGTTATGGACGCATATGGGACTACGTGATACAGGAGATAAGAGACATTGACCGTCTCCCCCCAGCCAGAGACAACAGAGCATTAGATGACCTCTCTATCAAGGTACAGTCCCTGGTAGGGATGCTGGGGTCCCAAAAGGAAAAAGGGATCTATGAACTGTACGCTAACTCTAATGTAGAGAGGATATTAGAGAAGCTCCCTCCCGCCCGACAAGAGCGCTTTCGGCGGCAGAGAGACCACCGTAACCCCAACGGCCCAGAGGCATCCCTCCTAGACCTGTCTGAGTTCCTCGCCAGGGAGGTCAGCAGCTTACGACTGGACACGTTCGTATGGAGTGGACCAAGCCCAAGACCAGGACCTCGGGGATTAAATGATAACCGCCGGTCGGTGACCGTTATGCACCAAGCCGAATCAGTACCGCAGCACAAGAACCACAACACCCCCTCGACGAAAGAGGAGTGGAAGATTGAATGCCAGTACTGTGAAGAGGAACATCGGCTGTATCAATGCGACGATTTCAAGAAGCTGACCACGGATGAGGTGAGTCAGTGGATCAAGGACCACCGCCGCTGCTTCCGCTGCGCGCGCAGCCACATGGCAGCTGCGTGCCGCTTGAAGAAGAAGTGCGGCAGGTGCGGCGGCGCCCACTTGGAGGTCCTGCATGACATCAACAGGCGTCAGCCAGGACAACAGAGTGGGCCCGTCGCGGTAATGTACCATGCCGAGGCGGTGGCACCAGTACCGAAGATCCACCAGACCGCTCCCAACTGTTCCGACTGCTACAGCAGACACTGGGAGTCACGGTGCTACTCGGACGACCGCGAGTCGGCACCACCCCAGACGATCCAAAGCACAGGAGTGCTCCACATTGACCAGCATAGCGGGACCCCCCGAGTGCTCATCAAAGTGGTCAGAGTGCTCCTGAGCTACGAGGACAAGGTCCTGGACACTTACGCCGTCCTGGACGATGGGTCTGAAAAGACTCTCCTCCTCGCTTCCGCAGCAGCCCAGTTGGGCCTGCGGGGTGCCAAAGGTACCATGACAATACGCACCATCAGAAAGGACCAGAAGACCATAAAAGGTGAAAAGGTCTCCTTCAAGATAGCAGCGGTGGACCAGCCCGAGAAGCAGTATAGTATAACCAACGTCTTCACCAGCCACGACATAGGCCTATCACAGTACACCTACCCCATCCCACAGCTGATGGCCAAGTATGTGCACCTACGTCAACTACCTATACCGCTTATCGACGGCGCCACACCGACCCTGCTCATCGGCTCCGACCACGCGGACCTCATTCTCCCAATTGAGGCGGCCCACATCGGACCCAAAGGATGCCCAGTCGCGGTTCAGACCCGACTGGGGTGGACGCTCCAGGGCCCCCTCTACGGACTTGACAGTCAACCCACGTCTACACGCTGCCTACACACAAAGGCGAGCAACACCGGCCACTCCCTCGTACAGCCTGTTGAGAGGCTATTGACATTAAGCGAGAGGCCTGTGAGAGAACCGTGGGCACAAGAGGGAGTTCGGAACTCCACCCCCCTCAGCTGCGCTTCAGACGTAGTTGACCTCGAACCCAGCACCCCAAGCGACTCCTTGACGGGGCGGCCGGAACCGGCCCCTCCTCAGACGGGGTACAGAGCAAACAAGAGAAACAGACGGAGGAGGTGGAGGCGCAGCCAAGCACAGATCAAAGCAGTCTCAGGCCCGCTTCCTCCTAAGCCCCCCTTCATCCCGTCCAGCCGTCATGATCATAGACCAGTCACTACCCCGAACTGCGTGGCCGGCCGGCCGCGTAAGCAAAGTGATCACTGGTGCCGACGGAAAGGTCAGAGCGGCAGAAGTGCTCGGCCAGGGGCGGACATACACCTGACCCGTGGCGAGGCTGATAGAGTTGCCAAGGCCCCCCGACTCGCTTAATGACGACCATGACCCACTGACTTTGTGAACTGCCCTACCCTCACAACGGACATTGAGTAGTGGACAGTGCGGTTAATCTGTCTCTGCTTATCTAATTAGGTGGGACTAATTAGGAGGCGGCTGTTACGAAGGATCAGATTAAACCGAATATATATATTTATTGATATATATATATTGCATAATATTTGTATATCGTCTGATATCCCTTGTGTATTCTTTGTACATATACACGGGATATCCCTTTAACCTAGTACAGACCATAATATTTCGTTCTCCTATTGGACAGCGGTCCCTTAGGCGCCACTGCCATACCCCCAAGGCCGAGTTCAAAGTCACCGCCAAAGACATGCCTGCACATGAACGGCTCTGCGCAAGAATACGAGACAGGAATAAGGCTGGTACTAGTTTGTTCACCTAACGTATAAATACGGCGCAGGTGGATACAGCAGTTAGTTAACCTAGTTCGAGTTACCCAAGTGAAGCCTCACCCACGATACAACGTGCGGTGAAGTAGGGCCCGTTTGGCCCCAAATAGAGCATTGAGACCGTGTGCGAATTGATAGCTGAAGTATCAGAGTTTAACGCTGTACCGTCGAGTTCGACCTATTCTATTAATTCAGTAATAGTCTATTTATGTATAGTGTATCGTGCGGCTACCGTTCTACAGTGACCAGCATCACCAACGTCTCCTCGTACCAGCTAGTGTGCTTATCCAGGCTGGGCAGCTTAACCTGGCGCCTTCACCCGAGGAGCCCTAGACGAGGACCGTGTGGACATGTACACTAGATAACCTACCCGACGACTACATAGCCCTTTTCGGCTGGATTATATTTGCTTTGGTCCTGTAACTGATGGAGCGGAGAATCGTCTACACCCACAATTGTGTGGGATTTACCCTGTGAGGAGCATCGTCGAGCCCGCCTCTAGGACGCCCGAGGCTGGCTAGCTTTCTTCCATGCTGCACCGCATACCGGAGAATAGCTGCTGCTTTCGTCTGCTGATCAAGGGAGTAATGTACCGTCTCCCGTAGCAGGAGCTTACCCAGATAGCAAAAGGTGTTAATTCAATGTTGATTTATGGTCACAATGCTTGATTTTTGGTTAAGGTCGACGATTGATGTTGAATCACCCATTAACCTTTAAAGCAATTGACTAATGTTGAAAACATATCATTGAATCAATATTGTTTTGTGGTTGCATTTTAATGATTGAAATGCCAATATCTAATAAATGTTGAATCAACGGATGCTGCTCAACATGCTGTCGTCATTGTCTCATCACCCAGACTGCACTGCACTTGTGCTGCCCCGCCTCCCAGAATGCACCTGTGCGGCAGCTTCCTGGCTGCTACCTCATGTCTCTCTGCATCGGTGAGTACTGCATGGCAATAATGTCGATTATGTTGTATGTTGTATGTTGTATGTTGTATGTATGCTTTCGATTGCAAACGCCAGCGGAGTAGTGCCGTGTTCGTTTTTACATGGTAGAGAATATTATATTAACAGTTATTCATGCCTGCTAGCTGAAGCTAATTTAGCTAGTAGCGTTAGCAGTTAGCTATGATTGTTTCTTGATTTTGGTGTTTAGTGATATCCACCTGTTGTATATACTGTTATACATTTTATGTAGGCTAACGTCAGTAACGTTTCAAAATGTGGCTTATGATGTATTCTTTAACAGGATACACTGGCACAATCAGTTAGCTTAGCATTGCTGCTACCTTGCTTGCTAAAAAGTCATGGTAAACCAACATGGCAGGGTGCAGGCATACAGGCCGGGCCTGTCTCTCTCCCTCCCTCCCTAATGTGTTTGTGCTTAAAACAGTGAATGATGACCGCATGTTCTCAGAGCATTTTCAGAGCACTGTTAAACTGTTAAATGGTCATTTTAAAACTAATATAAGAAATTAATGTATATAGTGGTATATTTATGAGGGAAAACAAATATTTGCAACAACTTTTAACATTTATACAGGTAGGTTATTGATAACTAATTCTGCTATGAGTGTCATATTATAATCAATCAAAGCGAGGAACATAGAACCCGGGGAACATAGGACCGGGGGAACATAGGGATGATCCCCTGGTGGGTATCCACTTGCATTCATTGTGCTACAGTAAACTAGGCTAGCTGGTTTGTATCCACTTGCATTCATTGTGCTACAGTAAGCTAGGCTAGCTGGCCTGTTCTGTTTCCATTCATTGTGCTAAGCTAGGCTAGCTGGTTTGTATCCACTTGCATTCATTGTGCTACAGTAGGCTAGCTGGTCTGTATCTGCTTCCATTCATTGTGCTAAGCTAGGCTAGCTGGCCTGTTCTGTTTCCATTCATTGTGCTAAGCTAGGCTAGCTGGTCTGTACCTGCTTCCATTCATTGTGCTAAGCTAGGCTAGCTTGCCTGTTCTGTTTCCATTCATTGCGCTAAGCTAGGCTAGCTTTCAGCAGGATATCTTTCTACTGAATGCACAGAGAGGAAACTGGTATCTATCTTCTTGTCTGACTCTGGAGAAGACGATAAGATAATTTCCCATAATGTTGGCGCATTCTACTTTAAACACTCACTTTTAACATTCACTTTAGACACTTTAAAATTTTTTTAACACTCCATCATATAATATCTATGTATTACTAAACTATACTATATTTTGTATCCAGGTGACAGCCACTGGCCCACTATCGCCCCAGACCATTGCAATGGTTCCAGACAGTCTCCCATCGACATTGTGTAGGCTAATGCCACCGAGGACTCTGCCCTCACTGCCTTCTCCTTCGTCAACTACGGCAACACCTCTGCCCTGTACGAGAGCGAGAACACCGGCAAGACAGGTGAGCAATGATAGGGACCCTGTATTGAGAAAGGATAGGGACCCTGTATTGGGAAAGGATAGGGACCCTGTATTGAGAAAGGATAGGGACCCTGTATTGAGAAAGGATAGGGACCCTGTATTGGGAAAGGATAGGGACCCTGTATTGAGAAAGGATATGGACCCTGTATTGAGAAAGGATAGGGACCCTGTATTGAGAAAGGATAGGGACCCTGTATTGAGAAAGGATAGGGACCTGTATTGATAAACTATAGGGAACATGTATTGATAAACGATAGTATTCAGTCACATAAAGAGGAACAAAAATAAACAGGATGATTAGTAGTCATTTAGAACAACGCCACCAGACTGTTTGTAAAGAGTTTCTAGTTTGAGGAGAAACAGGATTCCTTTCACTCGAGTCTCCAGTCAGTCTGGGTGTAGTTTGTGTTCAGTGCATCACCTCCATCCCAACAAGAAGACCCCCTGGAGACCCCTGTCCTAGAGGACCTCTCTCCCAGTCCAGACCCCTGTCCAGGACCTCTCTCCCAGTCCAGACCCCTGTCCAGGACCTCTCTCCCAGTCCAGACCCCTGTCCTAGAGGACCTCTCTCCCAGTCCAGACCCCTGACCTAGAGGACCTCTCTCCCAGTCCAGACCCCTGACCTAGAGGACCTCTCTCCCAGTCCAGACCCCTGACCTAGAGGACCTCTCTCCCAGTCCAGACCCCTGACCTAGAGGCCCTCTCTCCCAGTCCAGACCCCTGACCTAGACTAGAGGACCTCTCTCCCAGTCCAGACCCCTGACCTAGGGGTGGTTAAGGACGGGGACATGTAGGCCTGTATGGAGATGTTTTTCATCCACATGCTCTTGTACAACCCCATCATGTCTGACTCTGTGTGCATGTTATGCTTGTTCAGTTTATTATTCAACGTTTTGTGCCGTGGCTTTCTGGAATAACTTATTTTTTTGTATGCAAGAATGTGCTTTAAAACTCAA
Organism: Notolepis coatsorum; assembly: GCF_963971535.1. Lineage (NCBI taxonomy): Eukaryota > Metazoa > Chordata > Actinopteri > Aulopiformes > Paralepididae > Notolepis > Notolepis coatsorum. The sequence continues at coordinate 186,319,664 of NC_140165.1, forward strand.
TGCATTATTCTGTGTTTTGGATTATTAAAGCTGCAGTAGCTGCAACTTCGGAGAAGTTTAGCAAATAGCAGTTATAAATAGAGGACAGTTTAGCAGTTATGAATAGAGGACAGTTTAGCAGTTATGAATAGAGGGCAGTTATGAATAGAGGGACAGTTTAGTTAGACGAATTGTGCACCATGACAATTCGACGAAAGGTCATAAGCCAGGATTTGAACCCGTAGCGTCGCGGTACGTAGCTGAACCCACCCTCTGTTTGTTTGTCTTCCAGTCAAAGTGACTCTGAGGAGTGGCGTGCAGGTGTCCGGGGGGGGTCTGTCCGAGGCCTACGACAGCCTACAGTTCCACCTGCACTGGGGCAACGGCTCTGAGGTGAAGGGGTCCGAGCACACGGTGAACGGCAAGCGCTACGCCATGGAGGTACGGGTTCGACTAGGGATCAGACTGGGGGCTAGATCCACAAAGAATGTATTGCACGGTGCTAATTGCACCCTTACTTATTCATTATGAATTCAAAATGGGGGACCCTGATGTAAACAAGACGAAAGTCTTTCTCTGGTCTGCATCCCCTTAACAATTGTGTGTATTGAGCCGTACTGTATTGTACCCATTCTGCAATCTGTTAATAAAATGTTCAATCAATCAATCACCTTCACTGTGATTGATTGAATGACATTTGTACTGTACTTTACTGTACATATAAAACCATTGAAACAATAAAAAAAAGATGCAGGTGCGTTGAAAAAGGAGTCCAAAGAAGTGGGCGCAGGCGAGCGTTTTGAGCCCCAGATGTTCATTAACCCCCGCATGGCTTCCCCTCAGATGCACATCGTGAACCTCAAGTCGTCCTACGGCGGGAACACGTCGCTGGGCGTCGCCGACCCCGCCGGGCTGGCTGCCTTCGGCTTCTTCAACGAGGTGAGGATGTGTGTGTGTGTTTGGGTGTTCGAACGTTCGGACCTTCGTTCATTACGTTGGCATTCAAATTCTAAATCAACATTAGAAAATTTTCATTTTTAATTAAAAAAATAAATCTATTATTTTTAATTGTTTATGTCTATTCATTCTGTTTAAACCAATGGGGTTTTTCTTCACAGTTGCAGATAGAGATTAGGCTACACTAATATTATAGTATTAAAAACTGATGAATTATATTCATTAAAGAAAGTTGATTTAATAAAAGAAAAATACTCACTTTATTCAAATTGAGGATTTAGTTTGAGGATATTTATATATATAAAAAAAGAAATAATTTTTTTTTTTAAAGATTTTTTTTTAATTAAAAACGTAGGATCAAATGTCCGTTTGAAAAACCCTGACGAAGTTCGAATCCCAAAAACAGGCTTCGGGACAGCTTTAGTGTGTGTGTGTGTGTGTGAGAGAACAGGGTACAATAGACTCGAGCGCTAAACCATGACTGCGTTTTGACAGGAAATGTCTGGAAATGCGACTAACTCACCTGCCAGTTGGAACGCCTTGACCTCCCACCTGAGCAACGTCATTGTAACTGAGGGGTACAATTCCCTGACTGTATTACTAGATATGATACTTACTACCACTACCTTTGTACTTAATATTCGGCCACCCAGTACACGGCATAAATATATTATGATGAACACTGTCACGTAGATGAAACGGATCCAACACAAATGTACGAATTAGAAATAGGTCTTTATTTCTACACAGCGATGGTGTGTAGAGCAAGCACTTAATCAAATCAATCACATTTATGAATGGAAATTAGTATGCACTTTTATGGCAAGAGTATTCGTCGGTATATCAATAGAGAATGTCCAATCTCTGAAGGCGCAGGTGGTACATATACGACCTGGAATAGTTAAGGAATAAAAGCAATGATACTTCAATGATTATATACTGGATACACTAGGGGGGGTTAATCCGGTCGCTTGTAAGCCGACAGGAGTAGGAAGGGGGGGGGGGGTAGAATCCGGCTGCCTCATCCGGCCAAGGGTATCCCAGGTGAACCCACTGTAGTGCCGTTCAATGCGCCGGCGATCCTTGGACCACAGATGAAAGCAGGTGGACTCTTTGTGGGCCGGCGTCATCCGGTCCACGGAGGAGAGACGTGAAGCGACCTCGTCTTGCAGAGCATCTCCTCACCTTGCGTCCTCTCCAGGGGGGGGGGTTCCAACACACGGCAGTGTCGGGGGTCTTTATCCATGGAATAATCAATGTATACAAAGCATAATCCGTGCCTGGGAAGGCGGGCTGTCGTCGGTAGAATAATCCGGTATACAGGTCCACTCGCTCGTCGGCTCTGGGGCTCCTCGGGTGCAGCTTCACGTGGGGTCAACCACCCTGGATAAGCAGCCAGTTCTCTGCCCGAAACGATGGGGTACTGACTACGGTAGTATTCTCACCGCACGAAGCACTATATATTAACAGACTATTATTAGCTTAATAGACTACGTCCAACTCGACGATATAGTGCCAAATATGACTATTCAAATATTAATATACACGATGTTTCAATACCGATGGTAGGCGAACTTGGCCTTACTCCCACACGTGGCGTCGCGGGGAGGCTTTACGTCTGTGACTCTATTGGAGGGTAAGAAACTGGACTGAAAAGAAAGTCCTACTTTAGTAGCGCAATATATATACGCACTATGAACAAATAGTCCCATTAGTGGTGCGGTAGCCAGATTCCTACGCGGAACTAGGACTTGTTCGTACATGTGGAGCGGTACGTTTGAACTGGGTCTGAGGGGTATGGCAGCCTGGCACCAAGGTCTCGACCAATAGTAGAATGGAGACTATTATGGGATGTTCAGTAGGCTAGAATGGATATTCAATGCATATTGTACAAGGAATATACAAGGGATATCAGGGAATATTAGAGAATATACAAATACAATTAAATATATATATATAAATAAATATATATATTCGGTTTAATCTGGCCCTTCACAACAGTCATGCTGAAAGGTAAGAGGATGTTTCGATATGTGTTGCCTTGTCCAACGAGAGTTAAATCATCTCCTATCAGGCTGTCTGGCTGCAGGTTCAACAAGTTACATCATCTCCTATCAGTCTGGCTGCAGGTTCAACAAGTTAAATCATCTCCTATCAGTCTGCCTGTAGGTTCATATAAAACCATTGAAACAATAGAAAAAAGATGCAGGTGCGTTGAAAAAGGAGTCCAAAGAAGTGGGCGCAGGCGAGCGTTTTGAGCCCCAGATGTTCATTAACCCCCGCATGGCTTCCCCTCAGATGCACATCGTGAACCTCAAGTCGTCCTACGGCGGGAACACGTCGCTGGGCGTCGCCGACCCCGCCGGGCTGGCTGCCTTCGGCTTCTTCAACGAGGTGAGGATGTGTGTGTGTGTGTGTGTGTTTGGGCGTTCGAACGTTCGGACCTTCGTTCATTACGTTGGCATTCAAATTCTAAATCAACATTAGAAAATTTTCATTTTTAATTAAAAAAATAAATCTATTATTTTTAATTGTTTATGTCTATTCATTCTGTTTAAACCAATGGGGTTTTTCTTCACAGTTGCAGATAGAGATTAGGCTACACTAATATTATAGTATTAAAAACTGATGAATTATATTCATTAAAGAAAGTTGATTTAATAAAAGAAAAAGACTCACTTTATTCAAATTGAGGATTTAGTTTGAGGATATTTATATATATAAAAAAAGAAATACATTTTTTTTTAAAGATTTTTTTAAAAATTAAAAACGTAGGATCAAATGTCCGTTTGAAAAACCCTGACGAAGTTCGAATCCCAAAAACAGGCTTCGGGGACAGCTTTAGTGTGTGTGTGTGAGAGAACAGGGTACAATAGACTCGAGCGCTAAACCATGACTGCGTTTTGACAGGAAATGTCTGGAAATGCGACTAACTCACCTGCCAGTTGGAACGCCTTGACCTCCCACCTGAGCAACGTCATGCTGAAAGGTAAGAGGATGTTTCGATATGTGTTGCCTTGTCCAACGAGAGTTAAATCATCTCCTATCAGGCTGTCTGGCTGCAGGTTCAACAAGTTAAATCATCTCCTATCAGTCTGGCTGCAGGTTCAACAAGTTAAATCATCTCCTATCAGTCTGCCTGTAGGTTCATATAAAACCATTGAAACAATAGAAAAAAGATGCAGGTGCGTTGAAAAAGGAGTCCAAAGAAGTGGGCGCAGGCGAGCGTTTTGAGCCCCAGATGTTCATTAACCCCCGCATGGCTTCCCCTCAGATGCACATCGTGAACCTCAAGTCGTCCTACGGCGGGAACACGTCGCTGGGCGTCGCCGACCCCGCCGGGCTGGCTGCCTTCGGCTTCTTCAACGAGGTGAGGATGTGTGTGTGTGTGTGTGTGTTTGGGCGTTCGAACGTTCTGACCTTCGTTCATTACGTTGGCATTCAAATTCTAAATCAACATTAGAAAATTTTCATTTTAATTAAAAAAATAAATCTATTATTTTTAATTGTTTATGTCTATTCATTCTGTTTAAACCAATGGGGTTTTTCTTCACAGTTGCAGATAGAGATTAGGCTACACTAATATTATAGTATTAAAAACTGATGAATTATATTCATTAAAGAAAGTTGATTTAATAAAAGAAAAAGACTCACTTTATTCAAATTGAGGATTTAGTTTGAGGATATTTATATATATAAAAAAAGAAATACATTTTTTTTTAAAGATTTTTTTTTAATTAAAAACGTAGGATCAAATGTCCGTTTGAAAAACCCTGACTAAGTTCGAATCCCAAAAACAGGCTTCGGGGACAGCTTTAGTGTGTGTGTGTGAGAGAACAGGGTACAATAGACTCGAGCGCTAAACCATGACTGCGTTTTGACAGGAAATGTCTGGAAATGCGACTAACTCACCTGCCAGTTGGAACGCCTTGACCTCCCACCTGAGCAACGTCATGCTGAAAGGTAAGAGGATGTTTCGATATGTGTTGCCTTGTCCAACGAGAGTTAAATCATCTCCTATCAGGCTGTCTGGCTGCAGGTTCAACAAGTTAAATCATCTATCAGTCTGCCTGTAGGTTCAACAAGTTAAATCATCTCCTGTCTGGCTGCAGGTTCAACAAGTTAAATCATCTCCTATCAGGCTGACTGTCTGCAGGGTTCAACAAGTTAAACCAAGACCTTTTAAGGCTTTAAATGGAGAATTATGAACGTAATACTTTTTAAGACTTGTTAACCCTTTCACTATCACACTACAGACGGTTAACCCTTTCACTATCACACGACAGACAGTTAACCGGTCTGTGTCTCTGAGGATGTGTGTCTGCGTCTCTTTTCTGAGGATGTGTGTCTCTTCTTTGAGGATGTGTGTCTGTGTCTCTTCTTCTTTGAGGACGTGTGTCTCTTCGTCTCTGAGAAAGTGTGTCTGTGTCTCTTCGTCTTCAGGTCAGCACGCGTCCCTGCCAGCAGGCCTTTCGCTGGACGATCTGCTAGAAGGAGTGGATCGTACCAAGTACTACCGCTACCTGGGCTCCTTGACCACCCCCGCCTGCAACGAGGCTGTGGTTTGGACCGTGTTCAAGGACTCGATCAAAATCAGCAAAGATTTGGTGAGGTTTCATTTCATCATAGATGTTAGCTAGCTGGCACCACAAGTCTCAAGAGAGATGTAAATGATCGACCACAGGAAAAAAGGTACATAATGTACATTATGTTATATCCTCATACGTCTTGTATAAGTCAGCAAAAGTCAAAAAGTGACCGGTAGTCGAACCAACAATGATTGTAGTTGTGGTTTGAGTGCTCTCACCACTTGACTAAGCATCCCACCCTGAAACAAACACAGCTCTCACCACTAGACTAAGACGACACCCACCCTGATACAAACACTGTGACAGACCCTCTAAACACTGATAGACCCTCTAAACACTGATAGATCCTCTAAACACTGATAGACCCTCTAAACACTGTGACAGACCCTCTAAACACTGTGACAGACCCTCTAAACACTGTGACAGACTCAACAAACACTGTGATAGACCCGACAAACTGTGATAGACCCTCTAAACACTGATAGATCTATCACAGTGTTTAGAGGGTCTATCACAGTGTTTAGAGGGTCTATCACAGTGTTTAGAGGGTCTATCAGTGTTTGTAGGGTCTATCACAGTGTTTAGAGGGTCTATCACACCCTCTAAACACTGATAGATCTATCAGTGTTTAGAGGTGTCACAGTGTTTGTCGGGTCTGTCACAGTGTTTAGAGGGTCTGTCACAGTGTTTAGAGGGTCTAGCAGTGTTTAGAGGGTGTGATAGACCCTCTAAACACTGTGATAGATCTAGAAGTGCATGGATACACATTGTATTGCCTAGATGGTGTCAGGCTAGGCGATTGCTTAATTCTCTTTCTTGTCCAGTCTAACTGGATGCTGACTGTAGCTTGTTACTGTAGACCTACAGAGTGAGTAATTGAGTGATTAAAAAAAATCGCACTCGTGTGAAGTGAGGGGTGCTCTTATCATCGTACATCATCTCACCTCTCTTCCTCCCTTTTTTATTTTTGTGTCTATCAGCTGCTGCTCGACAGTTTGACCCCAAGCTGACCGACCAGGACTACAGCGAAACTGTCAAGAAGTGGCTTCGTTATGCGCCAGACCGGGAGGGAGGCATCTCAAGGAACTGAAGTGACCCAAACTTAAGTCAAGCGAACCAGAGTCAAACTTAGGGTACCACAGCACACACACACTGTTTCCCTGGTTCATACAGTACAAGGAATTACCCTGGCATCTACTTGAATGACTTATGCTGCTTCAGCCTGTTCTTGGAACCGAAGTGACCCAAACTTAATTGTCAAGCGAACCAGAGTCAAACTTAGGGTACCCCAGCACAGCACAGCTACCCCAGCACAGCACACACTGTTTCCCTGGTTCATACAGTACAAGGAATTACCCTGATGGACACTGTTCTTCCATGGACGGCATCTACTTGAATATGCTGCTTCAGCCTGTTCTTGGAACCGAAGTGACCCAAACTTAATTGTCAAGCGAACCAGAGTCAAACTTGGGGTACCCCAGCACACTGTTTCCCTGGTTCATACAGTACAAGGAATTACCCTGGACACTGTTCTTCCATGGACGGCATCTACTTGAATGACTTATGCTTCAGCCTGTTCTTGCAGTGTTTATTTTTTTTATTTTTAATTTTAACCTTTATTTACCCAGGGTAGGTTCGCTGAACACAGATGCTCTTTTTCAGCTACGCCCTGCTTCACATTCACAGAGTTCCATTCACACCTGGGAGCTGCCCAGGCCTAACAAAATTAATAGTTGGTTTCAGGTTGCCGACCGACCCTGCCGATTTAGGTGCGACCCAATATATTTGATGAGTTTTTAGAAAAAATTATAAAAAAAAAAGAAAAACGTTTTTTTTTTTTTTTTAATAAAGTTTCATAGAAATCTTAGTCAAACATTTAGTATTATGGATATTAAACATGCTGGCAGAGTACATGCATCCATGTTGTTGTGAACATTTTAATTAAATAAAGAAATTCCCTATCCATAGTCGCCGTGGGAAAGAATAAAATAAAAAAATAAAATAAAATAAATTCCCTACCTACCCATGGCCAAACTGACAACCAACCTGAAACCAACTATTAATTTTGTTAGGCCCCAGTACAACCACAGTCTGACACTGTTGGCCACTGAGCAACTCCACTGGAGCAGTTGGGGGTTTAGTGCCTTGCTCAAGGGCACTTCAGCGGTTGGTGTTAAGGGTATGGGAGAGAGTTATATGGGAGAGAGTTATAGAAACATTAGGGGTGTAACGGTACACAAAATCCACGGTTCGGTACGTACCTCGGTTTTGAAGACACGTTCGGTATTATTTTCGGTACAGTGGGGGGGGGGGGGGGGGGGGGGGTAATCCAAAAAAAATTGCTTTTCATTTATCTATTTATTTAACTGTATTAAACAATATAAAACGAATTGGCCATAATTGACTGAGCAAACTAATGCTTACTGTAACTGAGGGGTACAATTCCCTGACTTTATTAATCAAGTACTGATATCATTGAATCACTACCGACTTGTACATTGCTGGCCAACACCGTACAAAGGTATTCTAGATGACGACACTCGCACAATAACAGGTTTTCCACTCAAAATACTCGTTTACAATATTTATTACACAAAGGGGATATTAGGTTACATCACTTGGTCACTTTAGATGCGCTTATAAGGCAAATAGAATGTGCAGGTAAATCAATAATGGATATTAAGGATTATCTAGGGATCTTCTGGGAAAGGGTGTACTACCGGTTGTAAGCCAGCAGAGGGGGCCAAAGCTCTATGCAAGTCCAGGGTTCAAGGGGGCGATGTCCCTTGGAGCAGCGGGGAAACAGTGGTGATCCCAGGGTGCGCTCCGCACAGATGAGAGCCGTCGAGCCTCTGTTACGACAGAGACAGGCTTGAGTGATGGTCTCACGGGCAGGTGTAGTTCCCACAGCAGCAGCGGGGCAGACGGTTCTGCTCCAGCCGCCACAGTCAAAGCACTGAAGAATAATAATCCTTGCCCGGAGAGTGGCACTGCCGGTGGGGTGTAAGTCCTCCGTGGTGCTGCTGCTGCTCCGGTGTAGATATCCTCTCCGGTGCGGTAGTGCACGGCTGAACTTGACGTTACTGTACTATTAGCACGCGGCAATAAGTGCTCTATTATAGACACACAATTACCCCCTTCACGTGGTCTTTGACTCGTAATGAAGGTTTACTAATATATAGAGAACGATACGACAAACAGACGTATTTAGGATAACACGATTCTATCTTGGGCGATACGAGCCCTGCTATACCTCACGTTACGTAGTGGGTAAGGCTTTACTTGGTAACTGAACCAGACTGAACTGAAGGCGAACTGAAGAGGAACTGCAAGGGGGGTTCTGTATTCTTGCGCCATATTTATATCCACGGCGGACAAATAGTGCCTATCTCATTTCTGTCGCCTCTAGGTCTCGTAGCCGTGGGCGAAAAGCGGGCATGTTCAGACATATCTCGTCGGTACCTTTCAAGTCCGCTCGAGGGGGCAAGGCTTTACTCAGTACCTGGCGCTAGGGGATCGCTTCCAATAGGGGAATGAATATTATGGTCTGTCCTGCTAGACTAAAGGGATATTCAGTGCATATTGTACAAGGAATATACAGGGGATATCAAACGATATGCAGATATTATACATGGGATCTCAGGCAATAAATATATATATTCGGTTTAATCTGACCCTTTGTAACACTTACTGCTGTAACCTACTAATAACACTTAAGTAAATCTGAAGATTATTATATAGCAGATGCCTTGGAGGATAAGTCGTGGACAACTGTAGATCATCTAAGCTCCACTGTGTTTAAATTCAAATCCTATGCCATTGTTTATATTTAACCCTTGTGTCTGAAAACTAAAGTATTATACTCTTATTAGGGGACTAAATTGAAAAACTCCATAAAAAGATTATGTTGAAATAATTTCCCACTTTCTTTTCCATAAATATTTTATTCAACTTCAGCCCTGATCATAACCATTTTTTATATTATTTTTGTAATGAAATACTCCCACTTTTCTGAAAAGAGTTGTTAAATATGACAAAAAAAATAATATGTGGTGGTTATGATCGGGCTGAAGTGGAATAAACAATTTATGAAGAGTAAAAAAAAAAATACAAGATAATTAAAAGATTATGCCACATATTATGTTGGCTCATCACTGCAAAGTTATCAAACAAATACGAATCTGATCAGACACAAGGGTTAAGTTGTTCCCTTTCTAATTTCCTCAAACATCTAGTCTAGTTAATGTGATCAATATTATTTGACAATTGATGCTTTTTGTTGGACATTTCAGTCAGTAGTGAGCTCATACTTTGAGCTCATAAATTTATAGTTAAAATGATTGCAATCTTGTCTTCGTTGTGCATGAATGCGTGTGCTCACCACACACAATATGTGTCACTATTCTGGCAGTGGCTATATTGTTAATGAAAGCCTGTTATAAGGTCTGTTATTTGTTTTTTGTAAAGTTTTAGTCACTGGAAGTTCTGATACCCTAGAAAAAAATAAATTTTCATTTTAAAAGCCATGTTGTCATTTTTGTTCACACATTTTTGGAAATATGGTCATATAAGAATTTTATTATTATTTATTTAACAATAGTGTGTTTAACAGCAGGAAAAAAACATGTAATGTTATGATGTATACATATCAGCAGCAATATTTTAATGTAAAATGTACATTAATCAGTATTGATTCCTTAACGTTACAAGTAGATGTACAAGTTACAAATGTACAAGTAGAGTACCATTTAGATTATGGTTGAATAAACATTGATGTCTAACATTGATTCAATATAAAATCAACTAAAATGTGCATGTAGATTACCATTTAGATTATGGTTGAATAAACATTGATGTCTAACATTGATTCAATATAAAATCAACTAAAATGTGCATGTATATTACCATTTAGATGATGGTTGAATCAACATTGATATAGTATCAGCTATGGTTGACACCTAACGTTGATTCAACGTTAGGGTCATAGACAACGATCTATATAATTTAGATGTCAGGCTTCAACATAGATTCAATATTTCTGCTGAACCCTATTTCAACGTTGATTCACTCATTTTTTGCTATCTGGGTATTGAGTCCCCGTTGATCCAGACTTTCGTTACCGACAAATCCTCTCCCCTTGCTGGCCTACAACCGGAGGGACCCTACCAGTATCTCCTGCTGCCTTACTAGTGTACCATAGATATAATTCCTAAGATTCATGTTGTATTCATTATCTCCTGCGTAGGCACTGCCCTCATGACATCTCCTTCATGGGCTACAAACGTAACACCACTCCCAGAACTGTCACTCTCCTCTCTCGAATATCATGCAGTATCTGTCTCTAATCCTTTCAATCTCACCATTGTTACACTCTACCGCCCTCCAGGTCCGCTCGATCACTTCACAGATGAGCTGGACATGCTTCTTAGCTCCTTACCGGAAGATGGTACCCCTCTCCTTCTACTGGGCGACTTCAACCTGCCTGACTCATCTCAGTCAGTCATAGTAGTCTCCCTCCTACAATCGTTTGACCTGACTCCCACTGCCATGCCTCCCACCCACAAAGCAGGCAACTCCTTGGATCTCATATTTTCCCGTAACTCCAGCATCATTAACACCACGGTAACTCCCCTACATGTATCTGACCATTCCTTCATATCCTTCTCACTAACTCTCATGCTTAACCGAAAGGTCTTCACCCCAACTCAAACAGTCTCACTCAGACGCAACCTGCCCTCCCTATCCCCCTCCACCCTCTCCTCTGACATACTATCCGCTCTACCTTTGAGTGACACCTTCTCTGCTCTCTCCACAGAGATGGCAACCTCCACCCTCCTTTCAGCCCTGGCAACCTCCTTCGACAAGCTCTGTCCCCTCGTTGAGAAACCTGCCCGCCGTTCCCCACCCAGTCCATGGCTGACAGATCCAGTGAGAGAACAAAGACAGGTCCTGAGAGCAGCTGAAAGGAAGTATAGAAAGTCACGCCTCACTGCTGACATCGACACATATCACAACCTCTTGTTAACATTCTCCAAAACCATCACTAATGCCAAAGCTTCTTTCTTCCACCATAGGATCGAGGCCTCTGCCAAGAATCTTCGCAAACTGCATGCTACCATGTCCTCCCTCCTCACTCCCCCCCCACCCCCCCCTCCCTCATCTTTCTCTGCCGAAGACTTTGCGATCTTCTTTGAGGAAAAAGTGGAGAACATCCGCAGCTCCTTCTCCCAACCCCCACCCATTCCAAATGCTGAATCGAGAACCTCATCCTTCACTCTGTCATCTTTCTCTCCCATTACAGAAGCAGAGACCCTGACACTGGTAACGTCAAACCGTCCGACTACTTGCCAGCTGGACCAGCTACCCTCCCCACTCCTCCAGACCATAGCACCAGACATCCTCCCATTCCTAACTGCAACCATCAACTCCTCACTCAACTCGGGGGTGGTCCCCACCTCCCTAAAACAAGCCAGAGTCACGCCGCTCATAAAAAAACCAACCCTGAACCCTACTGTCATAGGCAACTACCGTCCTGTCTCTCTTCTCTCCTTCCTTTCTAAAACACTTGAACGTGCTGTATCCAACCAACTTACTACTTATCTCTTACAGAATGACCTCCTAGACCCTAATCAGTCAGGCTTCAGGACTGGTCACTCCACAGAGACAGCCCTCATTGCGGTCACAGAGGCACTTCACTTAGCAAAAGCGAAAGGCCTCTCCTCTGTCCTGATTCTCCTAGATCTATCTGCAGCCTTCGACACAGTCAACCACCAGATCCTCCTTGCGGCCCTCGCAGGAATGGGAGTGGCTGGCTCTGCGCTGACATGGCTGTCATCATACCTCAATGACCGCTCCTACCAAGTGTCATGGAGAGGGACCCTGTCGGCCACCCGCCCCCTGCGGACGGGTGTCCCCCAGGGCTCGGTTTTAGGACCCCTTCTCTTCTCCCTCTACACTAAATCACTGGGTAACATTATCACGTCTCATGGCTTCTCCTACCATTGTTATGCCGACGATACTCAACTCTTCCTCTCCTTCCCTCCCTCAGATATCCACGTCTCTGTGCGGATCTCGGCCTGTCTGTCCGACATCTCAGCCTGGATGACGTCCAACCACCTCAAACTGAACCTAAGCAAAACAGAATTGCTCCACCTGCCGGCCAAATCCTCCCCCCTAACCGACCTTTCAATCACAGTCGAGAATGCAGCTGTGACTGCGTCCCCGACCGCCAAGAACCTTGGTGTTGTCCTCGACGACCAGTTGAACTTCTCTGCTCACATCGCAGCGACGACCAGAACCTGCCGATTCCTCCTGAGCAACGTCAGAAGGATACGCCCCTTCCTGACAAAAGAAGCCACCCAACTCCTCGTCCAATCAACAGTCATCTCCCGCCTCGACTACTGCAATGCACTGCTCGCTGGCCTCCCGGCCACTGCCACTAAGCCTCTTCAACTCATTCAGAACGCAGCGGCCCGCCTGATCTCAAACCTACCGAAGTCGGCCCATGTCACCCCACTTCTTAGGGACCTGCACTGGCTCCCCATTGCTGCACGAATCCGCTTCAAGGCCCTCGACCTAGCATACCGTGCGGCAAAGGGAACCGCTCCCGCCTACCTCCGGTCAATGGTCTCTAACTACACACCCTCAAGACCCCTACGCTCTGCATCTTCTGGCCGCCTCAGACCTACTCCTATCCAAGCTCCGGGAGGGTCATCAAAGAGAAGTCGCCTATTCTCAGTCCTTGCCCCACAATGGTGGAATGAACTACCCACCCCAGTTAGGACAGCCGAATCACGTCCAATCTTTCGCCGTCGACTAAAGACGCACTTCTTCAACCATTATCTGAATTAAAAAAAAAAAAAAAAAAAAAAAAAAAAAATCTAACCCTAACTAACCGTACTGTCATGCACTTGTCCTAATAAACTAACCTACACTGTAGCACTCAACACTTTGATGAACATTGTTGCTCAGCTGATAGAGTTGTGCCCTTCCTGATGGCTTGTCGTACAGAACTTGTAAGTCGCTTTGGATAAAAGCGTCAGCTAAATGACTAAATGTAAATGTAAATGTAATATGAGAATGGACTTACGTTATTGATTTACTCACGCACATTCTTTCGCCTTATAAGCGCGACCCTACGTAAAGTATTATATACTATCATTGCTGCTAATAAATATTATTATAACCCAGTTTTGTGTGGAACCGTGTCATTGTGGAAGTGTTCATATCATATACCTGTGTACTGTATGGCCAGTAGTAATGTACATAAGACAGTAGTGGTTTAATGATACCATACTTATTAATACAGTCAGGGAATTGTACCCCTCAGTTACAAAAACAGTATACTGTAGTGTAGCCTATGACGTGGTGTCCTCCTGGCTCTTCAAGAAGGTTTTGGCTTCCCCAGGCGAGGAAACATGCATCCTCAATCCGTCTTTGGTGATGATGAACAGCTTTGCAGGGTACTGGAGGGACGGTCTGAAACCTTGATTGTAGAGTAAGGGCATGACGGTCTTGTAACGGGAACGCAGCTCCACAACTTCGGGACAGTAATCTTCATAGAAATAGACTGTGTGCCCTCCGTATGCCAGTTTACCACTCCTCTTCCATGCCTCTCGAACAATTCTTTCTTTTATTCCAATTTGACGTAAGCTAGCAATAACTATAGGCTTGGAGTTATTTACAGCTTTGGCTCCAATTCTGTAACACTGATCAACTTCGGGTGTCGTAGTGAGGATCTCCGCTCCCAGAATTTCAACCAGTACTTTTGCAAACAAGACATTGGGTTGGTCGCAACTCACGGATTCATCCAGTCCTATTATGCGAATATTAGGTTGGTGGAGTCGGTATTCGACGTCGGCTAGCTTAGCCATTAGCTTATCGTTGATTCCTTCTATATCCTCACATCTAGCAGTGCAAGTACTCAAGCGGGTTTCCATTTCGTTTAGACGATTGGTCTGTGCACCAACCATTACCCATAGGTTTTCGATTTTGGATTCGATAGATTCTTTGTTAGAGGAAGCCTGGTTGGTTAGGGAGCGTAAACCTTCCGTTATGGTGCTATCTATTATCGTTATGGTGCGTTCGAGCTTAAGATGGGATTGCGTGAGCTTGATCTGGGATTGCTCTGATCTGATCTCGGATTGCGTTAGCTCTTCGATTAGCTTAGTAATGGATTCCATATCAGTGGAAGCGTCATCTTTCTTTGTCTTGCTTGCTTTCTTCTGTGCCATTGTGGTTATTTCAGTCAATATAGTTAGTTGGAAACCTAAGGTGATGTATACATACAGGTTTAACCGAATTGGGAGTATAAAAAGAGGCTTTTAAAGTCAAAATATAAAAAACGGGAGTAGCAGCTTTACAGAATGCGACTTACATACTCGACCCGGAACCGGAAGTTTTCTTGTTTCTGTGTTCTTGATTTATTGTGATGTTTCTTCTTGACTTGTTTAAAGAAGACGTGTCCGGCTCATGGGGACATTAACGTGTGTTGTCGGGCCTTACGAATACATTTGATTTGATTTCACCTCAGGTGGCAGATGAAATTTGGCAATTGTACTGGCCTTCTACAGAGGTACAACCAAGAGCATCCTGACTGGATCCATCACCGCCTGGTATGGAAACTGCTCTGCCCTCGACCACAAAGCACTACAGAGCATCAGTGGATGTGAGTTCCCTCCATCCAGCAAAGCCCACAGGATTATTAAGGACCTCGGACACCCCACCGTCATGGTTTTTGCCTTATTTCACCTTTCTGTGAGGGACAGCTGTCTATTTTTTGCTTTATTTCACCTCTCTGTGAGGGATAGCTGTTAATCCCTGTTCCCTGTGGTTAATTGCCTCATGGGTCGGCAGGTGTGTGGGCTTGATTGCACCTGATGCAGTGCAGCTGTTCCTATGGCCATGTGGAGTCTATTTAAGTTTGGAGATTGCAGTGTCAACTGCTTTTTCATTTTCCTTGTGCTGGCTATACTTTTGGTCAGGCTTCTTATATTTAAGTGTAGTGCTGCCCTATTCAGCATTTCTTTTGTAGCTATACTCGTTTTCGTCTACTGGCTTAGTTTACACTTTATTTTATAAAGGCTGGGTCCTTTATGGTAGTGTTTTCTTTTGTTCTTTTGGAACTGCCCTTTGCACATAAACTCCCTTGGTGGAGGTTTATTGTTTTATGTTTGCAATATAAACTCTGTTTTTAGGAGTTGCCTTTGTGGCTTATTTATTTTCTCTACAATACCTCTTTAATGAGTGTCGTCCTGTTTTTTTGGACATTACTTATTTTCTTGAACACTAACTTTGAGGCTTCCACCTGTAAAGGTTGTTTTGTGTTGTTTATTTTTCCCCTTCTCCTAAAACGTCTGCGTAAGCAGTTAGTGGTTATCCGTTTTACGTATAACTTTAAGAATCCCTATTATCTGCTCATGACCCACACACACACCCACAGCCCTCACACCCCAACCACAAACTGTTTCAGCTGACCTCGGCCACCCCAAACACAAACTGTTTCAGCTGTTGCCATCCGGGAAATGATACTGCAGCCTCAAGGCCCAGACCAGACCAGGGACAGTCAGACTCACGAACAAATTTGCTATTTTATCACTGTCTCTAATTTACACACACTACTGGTTTATACACTACTGTTTTGCACACCTTACACCTACACTGTTTGTTAAAAGAGCCTTAGTGCTATTATTCTATCATTGCTATGCTGCTCATCTTGAAATATTTACACTATCTTTATAAAAAGAAAATGTGTACTACTTTATGTTGATGCTGCTGCTAGGCTGAGGAGCCAAGAACATATAATTGAATTGATTGATTGATTGAAAACTTTATTAACAGATTGCAGAATGGGTACAATACAGTACGGCTCAATACACACAATTGTTAAGGGGATGCAGACCAGAGAAAGATTTTTGTCTTGTTTACATCAGGGTCCCCCATTTTCAATTCATCATAACATTTATGACATACACGACATACAGTACTGTTACATCCAGACATTTATGACATACAAGATAATATACAAATATATAGTACTGTTTAAGAGACAGAGTTTCTAAAAGAGAATATATACATTTGAGGGGGAAGAAACTATTGGAGGGGGTTGGTTGGGGGGATTGGACATTTACCAGGGCCAGTTTCGAATTGCAGCCTCCCGTAGGTGCTCTTTGAGAGCAGTTTTGAAGGTGGGTAGGGATTCACATTCTTTTACGGCTGTGGGTAGGGCGTTCCACATTGTTGTGGCATAATTGCGAAACGTGATTAGTCCCTTGTTTGAGCCGAATCTTGGTTGAACACTTCTCTATGCGGTAGTTGTCCTTAGTGAAGCAGTATATGACCATATTTCTGGCCTCAATGTATTAGCTGTGGGCTCATTTTACTCTGTAGTAAAGTAACTATAAATACAAGTGGAATTACCCTTTAATGCAAATTTTTTTAATCTTTTGTTTTGAGAAGAGAGTGGAGTGGAGACACGATTAGTGGAGGAGAGGAGAGAAGTGGAGAGGAGACGAGATTAGTGGAGGAGAAAAGAGAGGATGAGATGAGAGGAGGAGAAAAGAGATGAGAGGAGGACAGAAGAGGGGGTAAATGAGGCATGAGTCATCGATAGTCTATCAGTCGTGGTGGGCCGGGTCATTGTGGGGGTGGTGATGACACATATACACCACACATACACACACTACACACACACACGCACTACACACATGCACACAAACACACCACACACACATAAACACACCACACACACAGGGAGGCCATCAAGCTGTGTGACTCCTACTCTGGAGGCGGATGGAAGACAATGCAGGGAAACCACCAGACTGAGCAGAACAACACACGCGCACACACACACTCGCTGCACACACAGGATAAAGACTGTGTGTGAGTGTGTGAGCCTGAGGCCTCATTAGACAGTAAAGTATCAGACAGACAGTGTGTACAGTATACAGTGTGGATATATATACAGATATAGAGAAATGTATATAGTGTTATTGTACATTGCAATCATAGCGTGGTCCTGGAGCTGAGCTTCCTATAGTGTCTCCCAGAGGGTTAGGGTTAGCAGAGGGAAACTGGAGACATGTTGATACGGATGGAGGCAGGTGTCACAGGTCGAGGAAATTGACCTGGACACACTTTTAGCAGGTTCCCAAAAACAGTAATACAGACACAGTGAATTGAAAAGTTGAACACCAAATCTTTATTTGACAATAAAAAAAAACACAGTATCAGCTGGGGGGAAATATTCCTTTAGCTTGATTTACCGACAGGGAATATCCTATCCAGGGTCAGGTAACAGGCACTGGGAAAGGGACCCTACCTACCTGCAGCTACACTGTGGCTAGCGCCAAAATTGCGGATGCTATCACATACTACAAACCTAAAGGTCAAGAAATGGTCACGTTAGGGAAACTGGTGCACATCTACGTGTGCTATTTACACATTGCATACTATACTAAGGTACAGCATGTTACTACAGTTTGGACCATGTATCATCACTATTACTACTGTCTCATTGAATACTGCCACTCACTACTGTTCACTAGTGTTATCACTATTATCATTATTACTTTGCATTTTGTTATATGTTCTATGCTCTATTATTATTATTATTATTATTATTATTATTATTATTATTATTATTATTAACTATTGATTTTCCCCAGGGGAATAATAAAGGAACACTTGACTCCACAATGAGCTCCTTGGTTTTCTTGGTGTTTGAGGGTTAGGTTGTTGTCGGCACACCATGCCACCAGGTGCTGAACCTCTTCCCTGTAGGCCGACTCATCATTGTTTTTGATGGCCTTGCGGGATGCCAGTGTTCAGGGTGAGGGTGGAGAAGGTGAGATTGTCTATCCTAACAAACTGGGGTCTAGTTAGGAAGTTGAGTATCCAGTTACAGATGGAGGTGATGATGTCGAGGTCCTTGGAATGTTGAGCTGAAGTGGATGAACAACATTCTCATATACTGTAGGTGTTGCTGTCATCCAGGTGGGAGAGGAGATGTGAGGGGGTGAGTGTGACAGGGTGGAAGTCATTGAATCTTTCAGCACTGGCACGATTGAGTTGGTTTTGAAGTATGTGGAAACAACTGCATGGTCTAGTGACAGGCAGTTATGACCTCAGTCGTGTGTGTGTGTGACACCAGAACAACCAGTTAATCAGGTTGATAATTTGCCCTTTTAAGCCGTGTACACACACACAGACATTTTCATGTGTTGTGGGGGCATTCCAGACTTCATTCATTCACTAACCCCTTATCCTAACCTTAAACTTAACAACTACATGCCTAACCCTAACCTTAACCTAACCATAGCCTAACCTTAACGACTACATGCCCAACCATAACCATAACCTAACCATAGGGGCGACAGTGGCTCGGAAGGTAGAGAACCTCGTCTGGTAATCCGGAGGTTCCCGGTTAGATTCCCGCTCCTCCCGGGCAGCGTGTCGACATGTCATTTTTTTTATCCACTTTTTTCTCCTCTTTTTCTATTTTTCTCCCATCCCAATTCCACTGTGCCAATTCTTCCCTCCCCTGTCTTGAACGTTGCTCGCATATGCCCCCCACTGGCCGGTTGTAGGGAGGATAGAAGCCTTGCATCACTTGTCCCCTCCGATACACGAGGAGGCAGCCTGTCTTTTCACCTGCCAGCACGGACTCTCATTGGCGAGGTGTACCGTGTGGGAGGCTCACACTGCCCCTCGCCATTTCCTGTCTCTGCTGTGCAGGCGTCCCCAACCGATCTGTAGGAGTCGCTGTCCACAACGTCCAGATTACGACCCATCGACTTCCACCCGCTAACTCTGCCAATTGAGTTAGTATGACGGCTGGCCCAAGCCAGAGTCGAACCCGGTGTCTCTTGCGTTGGTGACGAGCGCAATGTCCGCTGCGCCACCCAGCCGCCCCGTGTCGACATGTCCTTGAGCAAGACACTTAACCCCTAATTGCTCCTGATGAGCAGGTTGGCACCTTGCATGGTTGCCTCTGCCGTCGGTGTGTGAATGTGTGAGTGAATGGGTAAAATGTGAGGAACAAATTGTAAAGCGCTTTGGATAAAATATAAATTTAGCCATTTACCATGTAACCCTAACCTTAACAACTACATATCTTACCATAACCTAACCTTAATCTCTTAACAACTACATGCTTAACCCTAACCATTATCCTAATGTAACACCTGTGATGAAACACTTGTGAATGTATTTATATATATGATTATGTATGGAGTAAGGACTAGCATATTATGAATATATATATATATATATATATATATATATATATATATATATATATATATATATATATATATATATATATATATATATATATATATATATATATATATATATATATATATGATTATGTATAGAGTAAGGACTAGTATATTATGAATATATATATGAATATGTATGGAGTAAGGACTAGTATATTATGAATATATATATCAGGGTTCGCACAAGGTCCTTGAAGTGCTTAAAGCTAAAAAAAATAAATAAAAAAGTCAAGGCCTGGAATTCCTTGAAAACAGCAATTTTTTTAACAAGGTGTTTAAAAGGTCCTTGGAATTCAAATCAACCATTCGCATTGAAAGTTTTGTTCATCCATGATAAACAATTTCTGAATCAAGAAATATCATTTATTTTATCTAAAGTGTTGTCGGAAATTGGTTTTAACCATGAATATTTTATTTCCAATAAAAGAAACACATTTAAAAGTGAATTGGATCCCTTTAAATGCCCCTTTAAAATGAAAAAGTGCTTGGAAAAGTACTTGAAAGTCATTGAATTTCATTTAGCAATGTCTGTGGGAACCCTGATATATGATTATGTATAGAGTAAGGACTAGTATATTGTGAATATATATATGATTATGTGAGGAGTAAGGACTAGTATATTATGAATATATATATATATGTGAGGAGTAAGGACTAGTATATTATGAATATATATGAATATACCTGCAAGCAGGGATATGGGGGCCAAGCAGGCGTATCTTTGTATACATTGGTCTACAGATTATGTACCAAGTTACATGCAGATTGGTGAAAATCTGTAGGAGGAGTAGCATTTTAAGTGTTTTTTACAGGAAAATTACATCATTGAGGGCGGTGGATTTGGCTTGAGCCAAGGAATTCAACAGGACCTTGTTTTTCAAAAACGGATGAAATTATGCACAGGGGGTAATAGTAATGAATCACTACATGGACAGGGCGGGATTAGAACTCTGGACCTATTGATTTGGAGCTTGATGCACTGCCAACTGATGCGTTGGGTGGTTTTCACTACCCTCTGCAGTGCTTTCCAGTCTGAGGCAGTGCAGTTGCCGTACCAGACTGTGAGGCAGTTGGCGAGTATGCTTTCTATGGCGCACTGGTAAAACTTCAGGCGCCCTAGGCAAGCTTCATCACTGCTTAACTTAACGTTACTTAACTTAACGTTACCAACTAACTCTAACATTCCACCACACTGGCTAGCTCGCTACACCAAAACTAACGTTATTATTACTCAAATTTCTATTTCATGACAACGAAAATTACGCAAATTGCTGTATTGCTGAACTTGCGATATGTTTTGTTAAAAATAGCCTCATGACAGTTTCGACTGAATGGCAATAACAAACGCTGGTTAGCTAACGTTGGCTTGGCTAACTAGCAAGATTACTTGATCCATTTGCTAATGTTGACAATACAATCAAAATGGCATACTTTTTATTTTCTTCTCTTTTTATACTGCGCCCCAGATGGCTTTTGCCTCTTCATAGTTCTCTAACGTTAGTCTTTCTTTCCTCGACACTCACTTTGATAAACACTTGACCGATACTCATCAATGTGCAGCCCCCCCCCCCCCCCCCCCCCCCAACCGTTGAGCGCCAAAAACGAGTTCTCGTTTTTAGATCCTCTTTTGTTTTCGATTTTCCCATTCTAAACACTCGCGCGGACCTGCCTGTGTCTCCCTGGCACCGCTGCCTACGTTATAATTGCAATGACGATCGAATCCCGACAGGTGGCAGTATCGCCTACCTTTTGAACTGGGTCTCTAAGGTGTCTCTCATTGCCTCAGAGGGGGAGGGGATTCCTGCAGCCAGAGGCACAAAGTGAAGCAGTACACAGCCATCTGTCGGAGATTTGCTTGCCTGAAACCTATTGTTTCCCGTATTATAGCCAGACCCAATGCACACGAGTAATGGCGATCTCGTTGGAACTACATGGATTATTACTTTTGGAGTACCTTCTGACTAAGGTAAGATCTATTTTAGGTCTATTTTACCGAACCTAAAACATGCTTTTGTATTGATCACAGCGCCCAATTTTACCGAACCTAAAACAGGCGTTTGGTAACGATCGCAGCTTTGTACAACGACCCCCCCCCCTTGATGATTTTGTGAAGAAACATCTATATATGGCATATACCTTTGATTTGGAAATAATATAGGTTTCAGGCGAGCAACCCGAACGATTAGCGCATATGCATATAACACGTCATATCTCACTATCTAACGAGACTAGCGCACAAACGAAAGTATGTAGAAATGGTTCGTCAATGTTGGACTATAAATAGTGCCTGTCAAATGAGCCTACTATTGTCTCCATAGCTATAATATAGAATATACAATGGGTCCGCAAACATCGTGAAAATGCATGGTCAATAATGCTGGCGCCAGGCAGAACAGATGGAAAAACAGTGTGGCGCTCAATGAGTTAAAGACCGACCGACGGACCGTTTTAGATTTTTGGCTCATTTTCCCATATGTTAGAATTATTTTTTATGTCAAAATATTGGTTGCTTGCAGATATAGAGGGGGGGGGGGGGGGGGCGCAAAAACCGCCTGTAGGAACATCCGCCCCTGCCGCCAGGTGCTGAACCGCCTCCCTATAGACAGACTCATTGTTGTTTTTGATGAGGCTGTAATGGGAAATATTAAAGGACTAAACGATGAGCCGGTTACAAATCATTCCGAGTCATTATTAATAATAATAAGAACGTTTATTTCACCGTGGCCACAAATGAAAGGACAGTCTACAGTCAGAGACAACATGTTAACACATTAGCGTCTGGCCATAGACTGACCCAGAGCGCTGTTCACACGTATGTTAAATACACAGTTGTCAGACGTAACATAATATATCAGATATGATGACGAAGGTAAACAAAAATGGTTCTCAGTCACTGGAAGCAACAACAACTTTGTTATGACTGGGGAGATGTCAGTACTTTGGAGTCTTCTTAAAGAGACATACACACATTAACCAGTCAACCTGGTCACACTGAAAGTCAAGCTGTATAACATGATATCTCAACACAGATCTATAAGGACATGATAATATATTCCACGACAAGGCCCACCACCGTTGTGTTGTCTGCAAACTTGGTAATGATGTTGGTGCCATGTATAAGAGTGCAGCCATGGGTGAAGAGGGAGTAGAGCAGTGTTAATTTTGGCAGCTATTTTCATTTTGGTTTTAGTCTTAGTCATGTGTCAAATGCTCCTTTTTCGTTTTCATCATATTTAGTCTTCATTTATTTTTCGTTTAGTCAGTTTTAGTCAACAACAGGTCTGAGCATTTTAGTCTTCGTTTAGTCTCAATTTAGTCTTAAAAAAATACAAATGATTATATATATATTTTTTTATAAATCTTTTTTTTAAATAATTATAATTTTCTTTGTCTCGCCACTCAGTTACAGCCTCATAAGTTGGCGTAAGTTTCGATAGTGCTAGCTGGTTAGACTTATTGATTGATTGAAAACCTTTATTTATCCCCAAGGGGAGATTCAGGTGTACATCACAGCATCAACACAGCCATCTAAAAACAGTTAATACATAACATACAATTATTTAGTACTTTGTTAAAAACAAAGTGTGAACTGACAAACACAAAGATATGTTGTCCCAACGTAATAAGAAATGCGGCATGCCGAATCAGACGGTTTGTATCACCGTGTGCCCGCGCGTGTAGCTCAGGAAGTGCGCGCGTTTAGGTTCTAGGTTGAAGAAAAATGTGCACGCTTAGGTTGAAGGAACGGCCTTGATGTCGGAGCGTTTCATTATAAGCGTCTTGCAACGTTGGTTAATATATCAATCGTGCATGAAAGGACTGTTTGATTTAGGAGTAAAGCAAAGTTAACGGCAACTGGTTTTGCAACTGGGAGCCAAGTCATGCTTTTAAATTAGTATTGATGAGATGCGATTACAGATTCTTACAGTCAAAATCTGTTGATCAACTTGACAGTTTCCATTCATTTGCATTCACATCACTGAACTCACCAAATGTCTGCGGTGGTATATCTTGTATATTCTCTCTCCAAGTAGTTGGAAAAGGTTTTCCAGTCCCATTTGCCGCTATTTCGTCTGGACATGGTATCATGCTAACTAGATGCCTGAAAACGGGTGGCGAGTGGCTTCGGATGAGTCCGGTTGGTGTTTTGGGCAGTAGATAGGACCTTTGAGCCAAGACACAATTTACATTCAACTAAAACGTTCTTTTCTTTGTGCACCACAAAAGAGAAATAGTGAGAATATCCATGTGTAAAAACTCGACTTATAGTGGGCGCGAGCACTATACATAACGCGAGTGACTGGGGAAATGAATCAAAGCTGCGCGCTCGCGCTACACACAGGAAACGGAAATGCTTCACTAATAACATGAATTATTCTAAAAGTTATAATTATTTTGTCTCGTCTTAAAATGAAGAGAGATTTCGGCTAGATTCTATTTTGTATACTACATTTTGTGTCGTCGTTTGTAGTCAACGATATTGCATCAATTATTTAGCCACGTTAGTGTCACATGATCAACATTAACGTGACGTCACGTCTCGTTGTCGTCATGAAAAAAAGCTTCGTTGACGAACATCTTTAGTCATAATTTTCGTTGACAAAATTAACACTGGAGTAGAGAAGGGGGCTCAGCACACAACCTTGCGGGATGCCGGTGTTCATGGTGAGGGTGGAGGAGGTGAGATTGTCTATCATAACAAACTGTTAGTTAGGAAGTCAAGTATCCAGTTGCAGATAGAGGGGTTAATGTCGAGGTCTTTGGTTTCCACGAGGTCACCAAGTTTGGAGATGAGTTTGGAAGGGATGATGGTGTTGAATGCTGAGCTGAAGTTGATGAACAGCATTCTCACAAGGGTATTGTTCTCATCCAGGTGGGAGAGGGTAGAATGTAGCACTGAGATTGTGTCCTCTGTGATCTTGTTCTCACGGTAGGCAAATTGGTGTTAATCCAGTGAGGGTGAAAGGCCAGATATGAGGTGAGCCAGGACCAGCCTCTCAGCACTTCATGATAATGGGGGTAAATATAAATGGTAAATGGTGCATTTATATAGCGCTTTCATCCAATTTGTTCCTCACATTTTACCCATTCACTCACACATTCACACACAGACAGCAGAGGCAACCATGCAAGGTGCCAACCCGCTCATCGGGAGCAGTTAGGGGTTAACCCAGCAGAGGTTCGGCATTGCACTGCACCATGCTGATCCATTCAACAGGTAGCGCGGAAGCGATTTGCGACTGATCTCAAAATGAGATTAGATTAAAATTAGGGCTGTCAATTTATCATGTTAATTAGATAAATTAATTACACAGCAAATTATCGCGTTATAAAAATTAACTAAAAAATATATATATATATATATTTTTTTAAATCTCATCCATTCCATAAGAACGTAGAATAAACATTTACAGACTTTTTTTTAAATGGTCCATTTGCATGTTCTTGGTATCTGATTCTAGGGACATCTATGGATCTCAGGGAATGTATTCCCAGTGTCAGAAATACTGTGTATGTTACTAGGCTTGAGTAAATTGTAATGAACCAAATGAGAATATCAATTCAATTTTATTTTTTTTATCTTTGACTGTGAATAACACCATGCTAAAATTGACCAGACCTGAAAAATCTAAGCAAATGAATAAATGGAAGATGATTAAACAGAAGGTTTTGTAGATACAGTACTGAATTCTGCCATCCGGACTGTTAGGGTTTGTAACCGACCACAAGCGCAACGGCACAGAGAGAGTTGTTTCAGAGTTAGCCAAAGCAAGGGCGTATTTATTCTCAGAGTCACAAGATAGAATTAGGTTGAGCAACAGAACAAACGGGGAATCTGGCATGTGAAGAATGTTGCGGCTCTGCAGATTCTCCCAGTAGGTGGTGGTGAGGAATTAGCTTGTGACGTCTGAGCCGCTCTGCAGATCCTCCCAGCATACACTCCAGGTGGAAACGGAGGGAGAGAGAGAAATCCCAGTTAGCCCAGCGCACAACAGAAACAGAGAGGTGACTGATCCAAATAAATATCCAAGTGACTTGATCTTCGGTGTGATACACACAGTTAGCAGAGTCCAGAGAAAAAACAATACGGTAATCCAAAGTGTAAATCCAACAACAAAAATTAGGTGAGAACAGTATAACAAAAACGGGATCTCTTCGGTGTTTCACAAACACACAAAAAACGGGTGATCCAAAAAGAACTGTTTCCAAAAACTCACCAGAGCGCAACGCGTAAAGCGGGCAGATAAACGAGGCACAGCTTCGTACGGGGAATCAGGTTCTCCACAGGGATACTTCACGAAAGTCCTGGGGAGCAACAGACAGGGAACAGCGACGGGAAAGACAGGCAGATGCAGGGAATATTCAAAACGATCCAACATCGATACTAAGGGAATCAGGGTATATAAAGCCACAGGGCGCTGATGACAAGCTGTGACAGCTGCGGGATGAAATTGATCATTGCTCCAGAAGCGTGTGGTGGGAAGAGCACCAATCAACACGGCATCTTACAGGAAAGAAGCGTGTGGCGGGGAATGCAATTAATTAACAAAATACCTTAAAGGAACGGAGCGAGTGGGTGGGGAGCGGACCAAACCTCACACGGACACATGCCATTTGAAATATGATTATAGAATATAGAATATCAGGCCTAAAATGGTTATGCAATTCAAATGCGATTAGATTAATTAATTACAAATCCAGTAATTAATTAGATTACTTTTTTTAATCGCCTGACAGCACTAATTAAAATATATTGTTATTATACAGCACAAGTACAATACACCATCCAACCAGAGTGGATAAATAAATGCTCCATAAATAAATGCGTGGAGAAACAGCTTAGTGAGGCAGCCTCAGTGCGCGAGCACACACACACACACACGTACTGTATACGTGCAAAATTAATCGTTCCAGCAAAGTAGGCTTCTATTATTCTAATGACTTGTTTTATTAGGTATTATAGTAGTAAGTCCTACTGTAGAACATGACATGTTAGCATGGCATCTCATTTAGTAATGTCAATACTGAACGACAAACAAGTAATTTGAATAATAGAAGTCTACTTTGCTGGAACGATTAATTTTGCACGTATACAGTATGTATGTGTGCTGTGCATTGAGGCTGCCTCACTAAGCCGTTTCTCCATGCATTTATTTAGTTTAGCAACAGAAATACATCAAACCAACAATAAATAATATCATGGAGAAGAAGACAGTATATGGCATTAATACAGTATAATCCACTATACAGTAGCTATATCCGCAGCGATCGGTTTAGTTCTTATTTATTTAGTTTGCAGTGTGTGTGTATAATGCTCACGATGCCTCATTGAGTCAGGACTATAAATGCAAAACGTAATTATTAATGATACAAATATTGTCGTATTAATTATCATTATAATTACTTAATTCCACGGATGTCTGTAGTATCGGCAATCCCCAATGACTTGTCTCGGAGAAAGCTGTTGCGCACATCGGTCATACATAAATGCTACAAAGAATTTACAATAAAAGCCGTTCGAGAATGCCGAATAAGTATATAAATCGAGTTACGAAGGAATTCCTTGGTAACTTTTACGTATGTCTGTTCGAGAATGAAGACTAATGAGCCTAAGGCTAAGGTTACATGAGGGAAAAACAACAACATTGCATTTTCGAATGATTTCGTTTGCACGTCCAAGTCGAATGGCAACGGCGTTTTAGCTGGCATTTTCGTTTGCCCAGCAGCAACGCTCAAAAGGTGTTTTCGTTGTCAAAAGTCCTTTGGAACGGTGCCATGTAACCTCGCGCGAGCCATTTTGCCGTTGCCGTAGTTGGGTGCGGGCTCTGAAACTATTTTAACTTAACCGTTCTGCTATCAGTACTCGAGAAATTATAATTTATTTTCTAGGAATTTAAATGTTGCAAACTGATATTGTTTGCCGTTCTCTCCTATCTCTCTTTGCCCCCATACGGGGCTGCGCTGTGCTTTTTACACACACACTCACGACTCGAGCCGCTCACACATGCACACACACTCGCTCTGTGCTTGAATTCGGTGATGAGATCCGTTGCAGTCTGACCACGCCTAGCTTCTGACAACGAGAGAGCTCAGGAGACAACGCTGTTACGATGCAAGGTAGGAATTGAGCACCAATTGTAGAAGGAAGAAGGAGACGGAGATGTGGTTGCTCTTCTCGAATTGTGTGTTCTTTTTATTGTAAGAATCACCAGAGCAAGGATAAGGTAACGATAACAAGAAAGACGCCAAGCGTCAACTGAGAATATACTTAAGGAATAATACTAAATCATAATGACAGCAACAAGAGGGTCCAGCACTTGTCCTGTAGCCGACTGCACGCAGGTCGGTTTGAAGCTCCGACAAAGAGACAGAGAACAGGAGATTACTATATAGCCACATTCCTGACATACCACACGCATCAATTAGTGACAGCATAAGTGACAGCAAACCAGAGGTGACAGTCAATCAGTGCAAACATAGAACAGGGTGAAGTACTCCAGAAAGGCGGTAGGGTTTCCCGTGCTAGAAGAGGACAGAAACCCAGAACGTTACACAACACGTCGTCTAACCTGACTGTGTTTTTTCACGAGTGAAAATGCAACATTGTGTTTCCCCTCGTGTAATTTCAACCTTAGTATAGAGATGGGTGGGGGCCGTAGCCCCTGGCTACGCTATTGCTTGGGGCAACCAAAAGGGATTCTTCCACAACTACTACCACCAGCTCCTGAGTGTCCCTCCACAGAAGCTGATTTCAGTTTAATTAAATCACTGGCAAATGCTTGCTTCCATTTGCCACGGTTTCTCTTGCAACCATTTCCGTTTGAATGCCCCCAAAGAGGGGTTTGGTGCTTGATCACAGGTTGATGCGATATGACCATCCTCTCCACATTTAAAGCAGTAGCTGGGCGAAGCTGGGTATTTGACTTAGACTGCTTTTCAGACTGTGAAGTCCCCTTCCGCACCTTAGCTTTATCTGAATAACTGCTGTTGCTCATTGGTTTACTTTTTGAGCCTTGATATGGAATGTGGTCAAGGTTGACAGTTGGTTTTGAATTTGAGTCGCAAGTTTCTTCAAGTGCTCAATCTCTGAAGGCTGCTCAGCAACTGTCCAGGAAACAAGCACTGTGTATATGCAATGCTACATGTGGTTTGGAAACAATGGATGTTGGCTTGACTGTACCAAGGTAATTTTTCATATGACAGGCTTTAGCTGCTTGCTTATCCTCAACACAAAGCAGTAAGAGTAACTCTGTAGGGGAGCTCCCATAGCTCACCGCATATCTCTGCGCTATTTCTGCGTCGGGGAAAACCGTGCTCGTCACGGATCTGGGGGACACGAGTTAGATTCCCGGACCCGCCGTCATTTCTCAGAATGTCTTCCCCTGCTCTACATCCCATTTCAACCTGTTTCTGTCGGTCATGCTTGACCAGAAAAGCGATAAACGCTAAAAAAATAAAGTAAAAAAAAAAAAAAGAGTAACCCTGTAAAGAGTCCATATCTGTACATAACTGTATCCCTTACCTACTCTTACTAGTTATACTGGTAGCCAGTATGACTTAAGTGTCTTTATACCTGTATCACTGTACATAGTAATACTATAACACTGTACATACATCTGATTCGCACTATTACTCAGTAGTACTCTGTTTCTATTCTTACCTCCATCTCGAAAGTCATGGAGAAAATAGTCTACGAACAGGTCGAAAAGTACCTGGCGGAAAAAAATCTAATCTACGAATTCCAATCTGGCTTCAGAACGTCCCACTCCACTGACACATGCCTCCTCTATTTGAACGACCACATCAAACAAGAGGTGGACGCGGGCAAATACTGCGGCATGGTCATGCTGGACCTACAAAAGGCCTTCGACACTGTCAATCACTCCATTCTAATGGACAAGCTAAAAGCAATTGGTTTTGATAGCTTATCAGTGAGCTAGATGCAATCCTACCTGGAGGGGAGAGAACAGATGGTAGAGGTAAACGGTACTCTATCCCCCCCCCTCACAGTGAGCTGTGGTGTTCCACAAGGAAGCATACTAGGACCGCTACTCTTCCTAATTTATGCAAATGACATGTCGTCAGCCTGTGACTGCAACTTGTTCCTGTTTGCGGACGACTCAGCCCTGCTGGTCTCTGACAAGAACAAATTGCAGGTTGAAAAAACCCTCAGCACGGAACTAGGCAAAATCTGCATATGGCTCGCTGATAACAAACTATCATTACACATGGGCAAAACAGAGTCCATTCTCTTCGGTTCAAATAACAAACTCAGCAAGACCGACGGATTCTCAGTTACAGTGGGTGACAATATTGTCACAAGGAAAGACGAAATTACCTACCTGGGTTCCATCCTAGAGGCAAATCTTTCCTGTGACAAAATGGCATCCAATGTAATAAAAAAAGTCAACCAACGAACTAGATTCTTGTACCGGATCTCCTCTCTGGTAAACAAGAATACCCTGAAGACTCTGGCAGGAGCACTCATTCAAGGGTACTATGACTATGCGTGCACCTCATGGTACCAAAGCACCTCAAAGGCGCTTAAAACAAAATTACAAACATCACAAAACAAACTGGTCAGACTACTACTTGACCTGAACCCCAGAACCCACCTCACCCCTGCCCACTTTGCCAACCTAGGATGGCTTAGAGTAGACGACAGAGTACAGCAACTTGCAATGGGCCTGGTCTACAAGATACACTATACGACCGGGGTGCCCATGTACATGTCAAAATACTTCCCAAAGGTCAGTGAATACCACAACCACTACACCAGAGGAAGCTCAACAAATCATGTTAAACCCAGATTCGGCTCAAACAAGGGACTAAACACATTTCGCAATTATGCCACAACAATGTGGAACGCCCTACCCAAAGCTGTAAAGGAATGTGAATCCCTGCCCACATTCAAAACCGCTCTTAAAGAGCACCTACGGGAGGCTGCAATTCGAAACTGGCCACTGTAAATGCCCAAAACCCCCACCACCTCCTAATAGACAGTCTCCTCCCCACCGCATGTATATATTCCCTCCCCGCCGTATGTATATTTCCCTCCCACCCACCCACCCCCTCCTAATGTACAGTCCCCTCCCCATCATATGTATATACTCTGTCAGGATCTAGGGGTAACAGTACTGTATATTTGAATACCGCTTATGTCACAAATGTATCAGTACTAAATACCTATATGTCCCTATGCCATAAATGTCATGTATGTTGTGTATGTCATAAATGTCTATATGAATTGAAAATGGGGGACCCTGATGGAAACAAGACAAACGTCTTTCTCAGGTCTGCATCCCCTTAACAATTGTATGTATTGAGCCATACTGTATTGTACCCATTCTGCAATCTGTTAAATAAAGTTTTCATTCATTCATTCATTCACTCATTTATATATTTTATATCCAATTTAATCACCTGTACATTGTATATTACTATTGCACTTTACAGTTATATTTGCACTCTGGTTGGATGCCAAACGTATTTTCGCTGTACTATACTTGTGCTTTATGATGACGATACATCTAATCTAAAAGGATTGAGGTTTGTCTCTCTTTTGCCCTAGCTGAAGGTCACTGATTAGGATGTTCAGCCTTGGCAGAATTGTTTCAAGATTTGACACAAGCGCACAAACACATTCATTTGGTATCATATTCTCGCTTAAACAGATGATTGTGCATAGTATGTAATTTAGTTGACTACCGAGAGAGGGAAGTTGGTGAATGACGGTTGACCTTTTTAACCTTCAGTGGAGCAACAGCATCTAAAGTAAGTGATAAAGTGTTGAAGTATATACTGTTCAAGCTAATGGTCTAAGTCTATACTGTTAAAACTAATGGTCTAAGTCTATACTATTACAACTAATGGTCTAAGTCTATACTGTTCAAACTAATGGTCTAAGTCTATACTGTTAAAAATAATTGTCTAAGTCTATACTGTTCAAACTAATGGTCTATGTCTATACTGTTCAAACGAATGGTCTAAATAATAATAATTTAGGACCTGCTCAGAGGTCATTAATCGGCATGCATGCGATTCGTCTCTGCGATTAACCCTTGCGAGCACGGGGAGAACATGCAAACTCCACACACAAAGGCCTGGGAGATACCCCACCTGGGTAACTGGCATTATGGAAACCTGGTCCCCAAGCGGGAATCAAACCCTGGACCTTCTTGCTGTGAGGCGACAGTGTTAACCACTACACCACCGTCTATACTGTTAAAACGAATGATCTAAGTCGAGGGGTGTAAAGTACTTGAGTAATTGTACTTCATTACAATACTTAAGTACTGTTTTTAGGGATCTGTACTTTACTCGAGTATTATTAGGTTTGTATACTTGTACTTTTACTCAATTACATTTCAGAGAAAAAAAACATACTTTTTACTCCTTACATTTAAAATGCAGACCTACAAAGTACAAATCTCGCAGGTCCAACAATTGTAATTAGTATATTTGTTTCTCTGGCCGAACTAACGTTAACGTTATTAATCCTGCAGCCGCACTTTATTTAAAAACAGCCAATCGAATCCCCATCAATGGAAAATTAACCCGCCCATACCCATACTGATTGGTCCTTATGCAATACTAGAAAGCAGGGATCTTTGATTAAACACATGCTTTCAGCCATTGTGTAGTGTGATGTGTGCTGCGTGTATACCAAACCCAGCCACATTTCTCAGAGACGCTCTCTGATTGGCACTGACTGACGCTCTCTGATTGGCCACTGACGCGTTTGCCCAATCCGTGACGAGCTGTGTCTTTGCCCATTTCCACGTCAAACAGCCTGCAAACTACCTGGCGTTCTAGCGCCATGCTCTAAGACAAACTCTAACCTTAACCAACTTCGAAAGAGTGCCTAAGCTTAACCGCCGAAAGAACTTGCCGTCACGCTCTAAGACAAACTCTAACCTTAACCAACTTCGAAGAGTGCCTAAACTTAACCAGTGTAGAAACAGGCGTCGGCCAATCAGAGAGCGTCTCCGAGAAATGCGGCTGGGTTTGGTATTCACACATGTGTGCTTGGAGCCAGTGTATGGCAGCCATTGAGCCCACATAGCCCAAGGTTGGCTGCTACACAGTGGTGGTGAAGGAGGCAATTCCCTACATTGTAAAAAGAGTGTCTAGAAAAGTGTTTGATAAATGCAATGATCATTCGATCATTCATTCAAATAACCACCACAGAAACGTCTGGATTTGTTCTCATAACTTTAGTGACGTCCAAAGACACAGACCATCACAGCAAAGCAGATAAAATCCCTCTCAGGCATCACCAACAGATAGCAGAGTAAAATAGGATCAACTAATTAAACATGTCATCACCACAGTAGCTAATCAACACCAACTAGTTACATTACCTTTGATTAAATTTCAAAACAATCGGAGAATAGTTTAATATTTTTTTCTTCTAACTCGCAAACATGCCATAGTGCTGATAATTGTATTAATCTCTCATTTATAAAAATGAGAAAAAAAGACTTCCGATATAAAACATTTGGTGAAATTATTTTGATGCACAACATTTCCAGCACATTTTAAACAATGCCATGATAAACAAGAGATAATTTTGGTCACTATAATTGTGATATGAAACCTTCATACCATCCCATCCCTAGTGCATGTCTACATATGTGCTTGCAGTGATTGGGCTGCACAATTCACTGAAATTAACAAAAGAAAAAAAAAATCCTGTTTAAGAGGCAGTGATATTTCATCCCTGGGAAGATTCTTCTCAAAGCAGATAGTTGTAGAAAACCTGCTTCATAAATTAGGCTGCTTATAAATCAGACAATCAGCATCTCCTTTTCTTCACCTCAGTGTCATAGAACATATACAGTATATGTCCACATATATCCCAATTCATATATTACGGTAATCACAATATTTTTATACCGTATGTATATTATAAGAAAATATACTGTATTATGTTTGTTGACAGTTTTGATGTGTTTCTCCACATGTGTGTTTGTATGCATGTCAGTGTGGATTTCTGTGTGAGTACGCTCATCTGCGTGTGTGTGTGTATGTGTGTGCATGTGATAGATCGATTAGTCGGTCGGCCGATATTTGATATTTTGAAATGATGGCGTCAGCTGATGACCATGCCCACGTGGTCCATTAAAGGTGCTATAGATAACATTCATCCACTAGAATAGATGTTGCACTAGAGCACCAACGTGTCATTTATCCAATCAGGTGTGTTTCACGTGGGGTAATGGGAAGTAGGGAGGGGATACATGCACAGGAGGGGAAAAGCAATACTTTTATTTCGCACCTTTCTAAAAGCTTTGTGGATGTATTATTTTTAGGGCTGTCAAAGTTAATGCTTTAACTTTGGATATTAATTTAAATTATTTAAAGCGTTAAAAAGAATTGATCTAGATTAATCTATGGAGTGAACAATTTTCAACGTTCTGAACTTTCAGCAGTATATTTGCTTGTTCTTTTTTTGCATTGACTCATGCACCTTTTTGAAAATCATCTGACATGAAGATGGAACACATTTTTGTTGTTAATATGATTTATATTACTGGTAGTTCATACAAGACATTATCGTCCTCTAAGCCAATCTGCACTTTAACATAGGCCTGGGTTGTTTTTATTTCTGTTAGCGCCGCAGATATAAGAAAGAGGTCTAGCTGAATCAATGTTGATGATTTTGTTGAACATTTGTATTTCACAGAAGAGAAACTGTATTCAAAGAAAGCTATTAAAATAGTCTTTGAATCTAAATATACTTTCTTTGTATATTAAAAGTTTTGGTGACCGGGCTTTTTCACGAGCTGCACCCAGACTGTGGAACACCCTCCCTCAGACTGTCCGACACTCTCCCTCACTCTCCACCTTCAAATCCTGATTAAAAACCTACCGTAAATCCTCAAATATAGGACGGGTCTTCTATTTACCTCAGCTGCAAAGAGCACCAGGCCTTTATTAGAGAGAGGCTTATATAAGAGGCAGGCCTTAATTTAAAAAAATGACACTCATGGACATAATCCCTTCATTTTCAGACTTGTATTGCATTTATTATTATTATTTTTTTTTTAATGCGTACATTGTCTGTCTACATTTATTTAGACTAGCATTGGTATTTAAATATTGAGTGCAGTTGAGTAATTGTGGGATTAACGTAATTCACACACTGAAGTTGGAACTGTCTATAGGTTGCGGGTCCGGGGACGATTTAGCGTGTGGTACCTACCTTCTCGACTTCCTCAGTCGAATCGAGTTGAACATGCAATAGCTTTAGCTAACGCTATCATAGCATCATGATCTGTAATGTGTCAACTGGACAACGCCAGCCTCGCCTGCCAACGCCATATAGATAGCGAACATTAACGTTTGCAAACGAAGTCAACGTCATCCAGCTGACACCACAGATCTAGATTTTATGACAACGTTAGCTAGCGGCTAGCGCTAAAGCTAACGCCAACCAGAGGGAAACGTTAATGTACGGTAGTCAGTGTAGAGAGAGGCAGCACTTGATTTGCATTGGCAAGAGTTTATCTCATTCTATATCACGGCACGAATTTTTTTTTTTGCGACCTTATATTGGAGACCGGCCTTTATTTGTCTGCATGCATCAAACCCTCAGCCTTTATTCGAGTACCCTCCACTATTAGAGGATTTACGGTACCTGTTCTCCCAAGCATACAACCTTCCCTACCCATAACCACCCTCCTCCAACCTACCATCTCCCTTTCCCCTTCCCTACTTTCTCTCCCTCTCCTGCACCCCCCCTCCCCTCGGTTTCCTTACTTCCCTGACTGTTCCCCTACTGGGCTCTGTATCTGTTATTTGTTAGTTACCCATGGTTGTATGTCCTGCGTTTTCATACAGTTGCTTATTCCCTGTGGTTCTTTGTTTCTTTGTTCATTTGTTTTGCTCATTGTCAGCGTCTTTGGGTTCCTGAAAAGCGCTTTATAAATAAAATGTATTATTATTATTATTTGTGTTGATTTTACATTAATTCGATTTTTAATCTAGATTAATTACAGAAAATTGTGAATTAATTAGTAAACATTTTTAATCTATTGACAGCACTAATTATTTTAAAATGATGATTACTCTAAATACAAATGTTATCTATAGCACCTATTTATAGTATCAGGAAGCTGTTAATGCTGGATGTAGCCGAGACGAAACAGTAAGAACTGAACTCATAGCTTTCAAAGCTCAGTGAATTTAATTGTCCACTCCGAATATCATATACAATGTTTACTCTGTATAAATACATTGATTACAGTCTTTAAGTGAGAAACCCTGATTCCTAGTTGCCAATTATAACGTTAGCAAGTGCAAACCTAGCTGTCATCAAGCAGCTAAGTTAGCAAGATAAAATAACATTAGCTAACTTAATTTCAGCTTGTTATTATTAAATGGTTGTATTCTATCAGATGCAAACAAATAAATGATATAGGCATTATATTGGCTATTGGCCTTCTTGCTCTCTAAATATCGGCATCGGCCAATGAAAGACCCATATCGGTCGATGCATATGGGTGCATGTATTGTACTGTATGTATGTATGTATGTATGTATGTATGTATGTATGTATGTATGTATGTATGTATGTATGTATGTATGTATGTATGCATGCATGCATGCATGCATGCATGCATGTATGTATGTATGTATGTATGTATGTATGTATGTATGTATGTATGTATGTATGCATGTATGTGCATCAGTGCACATGTTTATCTGAGGAATGTCTCATTTTGAATCCATCTGTGTTTCTAGAGCAGCTTTTTCATATTCAAGATGTCTTCAACATCATCTGTGTACATGTACAGTATGTGTATCTGTGTATGTGTACATGTGGCTCTAAATAGTAAGTATTATGAGAACCTCTCAAAGGTAAATGATTTCCATTTTTTACATCCTGAATTAACTGGATTCAAAGTATCCTAACCTTATTGTGTGTGTGTGTGTGTGTGTGTGTGTGTGTGTGTGCATGTGTATGAGAGAGAGAGAGAGAGAGAGACAGACAGACAGACAGACAGACAGACAGACAGACAGACAGACAGACAGACAGACAGACAGACAGACAGACAGACAGACAGACAGAGAGAGAGAGAGAGAGAGAGAGAGAGAGAGAGAGAGATAGGTGTTAGTCGCTGTCTCTCTCCAGTATCTCAGGCACAAAGCTTTCATCTATAATCTCCAGGCTGTCAGCGTGCTGGATGCCCAAGTCAGACAGAGCGATGATGGGTAATGTAGTCTGTTCTGGGTTCAGCCACGGCTTCAGGTCTGGGTTGTGCCTCTGTTTCCACTCATGGTACTTCAGACAAGCTTTGTTGATCTTCTTCATCGCCTGGGAGAGAGGGAGGAGGGAGAGAGAGAGAGAGAGAGAGAGAGAGAGAGAGAGAGAGAGAAAGAGAGAGAGACAAGAGAGACACAAGAGAGACACAGAGAGAGAGACAGACGGAGAGAGAGACAGACAGAGAGAGACAGAGATAGGAATAAGATGCCATAGACTAGACTAGAGTCGGGAAAACAAGAAGCTAAGCAGTATGTAACTGTACTAAACAGTATATAACTGTACTAAACGGTATGTAACTATACTAAACAGTATACTGTATAATTGTACTAAATAGTATGTAACTGTACTAAACAGTATGTAACTGTACTAAACAATATATAATTGTACTAAACAGTATGTAACAATCACTAAGCCCAGGCAGAAATAAAACAACAACAACAACTACTTATCCCCGCTGCTCTTAACTCTTTGGACGCCACACAGTTGAGCATCGTTTGTACTTACCACGCCGACGCTCTAAAAGATAGGAATAAGTGGTGGTGTTTGCAGGGCTATAACTATATTCTATATTATAGCTATGGATACAATACTATGGCCCATTTGACATTGACTATCTATCGTTCAATATGTGTTAAAGAATTAATTTTTTCATCAATACATTCCCGTTTTATAGCGTGGTGAATATGAGTATAGTTTTAGAGTAATCCTGTCTAATCCCAGAAAACGACGCTATGCAGCAATATGTGCATTTCACTAAAAACGTTGCAGTTTCTCGCCTGTACACGCTGCTATTTCGAAATCAAATCTATATTATCGGTATTATGTTTCATCATGAATGCATGAAAGGGTGGGGGGTAGTTTTTTGATGCTTTGATCGTCACCAACGGCACACGTTGTGGAGTAACGTTACACACATATCTTGTGATCGAAGTGAAGTCATGGTTGGATCACAGCAGGATTGATACCATATAGGCCTTACCTTCACTAGGATGTACCCCAAAAAGAATATTCCAATTATCTGATCGCGAGTCCCAGTATTGGTGTCGATCGTGTCGCCAACATAATCCGCCACACATCATGCACCGGGAGCATTTCACGCTTCTCAATCCGATCGGGACAACCGCTCCCCTTGCCCGGCAAAGAAAAATCCAACCGGAGACTTTTGATCGACGCACAGACCAAGATATAATGATTCAAAGGGTGCTCGATACTGCCACCTGGGTGGATGCGGCCGGTATTGCACTTTGGCATTCTCAGGATGATTCCCCATGTTAACCCCGAGTCCGTGTGCCTGTAATTAATGGAAATATTGAATAAATGACGATGAAAACCTGACTATACTCAGATATGGCGCTGAACGTTTGGTGAGTTAACCCGACTTTACTCTACATATCTCATACTGTGTTATTATTTATCTTTTTCAAAATGAGTCTATGTATATATGTGGTTTTTATGCATCATATTTATTTATACATGTGAGTTATATGCATTACATCTTGCAAAATGATAAATGAAATGTGATAATTGAGTAGCCAATGGGCTTGATGTGTTACGATGTGGGCGTGGAGTATATGCTGTATATGATGATGATCATTGACACCTGCTGCATAGTACCTGAGGAAGCGGAAGCGAAACACGTTGTGCAAAAAAAAAGCTAAAACCAGTCCTGAGGAGTGTGCGGTATTCTTCTTTTAGCTTTATATATCTCTCTTGCGCTGACCTGCACCTCCAGTCGGGGTCCAACTAGATGTGTACAAGTCTTATTTAGTTTAATATATATATATATATATATATATATATATATATATATATATATATATATATATATATATATAGCCGGTGTGATCTTACTGCGTTGTGTATTTCGATTCAAGATTCAACCCCTGTTAAGGGATCGCCCTGAGTGGGAGTTGAACCCCGGTCTCTCTGCACCGGGGCCGACATCACAAACCGCTGCGCCAAGAAAGCATATCCCTCCTAAGCGCTCAGTTTGTATGCCTCTGGGGAGTGAGTTTACTTGCAGTACCGCTTACCATCCACAGCCACTGAACTACTTGTACCATCGTGACTGTGGATATACTGCGGTACCTCCGTTACACTCACCCCCCTAAACTCACTCCACCCAGGGCATCCGGGTCACGGCACCACGTATAGCCGGTGTGATCTTACTGCGTTGTGTATTTCGATTCGACCCCTGTTAAGGGATCGCCCTGAGTGGGACCTGCACTGGCTCCCCATTGCTGCACGTATCCGCTTCAAGGCCCTCGACCTAGCATACCGTGCGGCAAAGGGAACCGCTCCCGCCTACCTCCGGTCAATGGTCTCTAACTACACACCCTCAAGACCCCTACGCTCTGCATCTTCTGGCCGCCTCAGATCTACTCCTATCCAAGCTCCCGGAGGGTCATCAAAGAGAAGCCGCCTATTCTCAGTCCTTGCCCCACAATGGTGGAATGAACTACCCATCCCAGTTAGGACAGCCGAATCCCGTCCAATCTTTCGCCGTCGACTAAAGACTCACTTCTTCAACCATTATCTGAAATGATAAAAAAAATAAAAATAAAAAATCTAACCCCGACTAACCTTACTGTCATGCACTTGTCCTAATAAACTAACCTACACTGTAACACACAACACTTTGATGAACATTGTTACTCAGCTGATAGAGTTATACCCTTCTTGCTGTCTTGTCGCACAGAACTTGTAAGTCGCTTTGGATAAAAGCGTCAGCTAAATGACTAAATGTAAATGTAAATGTATTACTACTACTATTATTACTACTGATCCTACTACTCAGGCACGTGCACACATAGAGCCCAAGGGGTGCTTGAGCACCTGCCCTTTTGAGCCTCATACAAAAAGTGCCCTTTTTGAAAAGATTTTATAATAATAATATATATATATTTTTTTACCGTTACACATATAGACTGCCCTTCCAACTGAAAAAATTCAGGATAGAATCAAAATATTAGGCAAAGAGAGAGAGATGCCCCATATTCCATTGCAGTTTGCACGGCCTCCTCAGCGCACCTCTCCGCGGACCTATATATTTTATGCATAGCGTGGGTGGTGATGATGATGATGATAGAAACCGCTGTGCCGCATACAGTTGAATGCTGGTATTACACTCATTGAGGGACACGAAGAAGTCAAGTCTGAT
The DNA here is from genome assembly GCF_963971535.1 of Notolepis coatsorum. NCBI lineage: Eukaryota > Metazoa > Chordata > Actinopteri > Aulopiformes > Paralepididae > Notolepis > Notolepis coatsorum. Next base: position 186,359,900 of record NC_140165.1, read on the forward strand.
GGGATTTGGGAATCTCAAATACAAATCGGGATTGGAATAAAAAAATGCATTTATATTAAACAATACAGAATATACAGCACTTCTTGGGGTCTGTAGGGTAAGCACTTATTCCCTCCCCCCTGAACATTTATGGAGATGTATGGGCATTTTTAAGTCAGTGATAAAAGTGTCTTTCTTTTTAAACTTACATTTTTATTAACATTTATAGACAAACAACACTTACACAAAAATGGAACCCATAATACAACATTGTTAAACAGACATAAATAATAAAGTACAAAAAATATAATACAATTGTAATACCCAAAAAAATAAAAAATAAAATCAGAAAATGCTAACTAAGTCAAAAGTGTGTGACATGGGTTCAGAGACCCTCCTTGAACCTCTTTCCTCCTTTACCCTTCGCCCTCTTGTGATGCATTTGGTTCTTCCTCTGTGATGTCGTTTTCGTTCCCCTTGTAATCCTCCCACTTTCCCCATCTTTCTCCAAATTTCTCTTCCTGTAACCTCAGCATGTGTGTTATCCTCTCCATATCCTGTATCTCCTCCACTATTCCTACCCATTGTGCTATTGTCGGTGGGTCTTCTTTGTACCACAGTCTTGTTATTGCTTTTCTGGCCGCTATCAACATTATCTTTATTAAATATGTGTCCCCCCCTTGTATTCCCTCGTGTGTCAGGTCTCCTAAGTAAAGCACCAGTCCTGTTTGTGGTAACCCGTATCCTAATATTCTGATCATTGGATAAAAGTGTCTTTCAAGGATAAGTGAGCTCCTGCACTGATTATTATAGTTCAATATTCAATATTTGATCACCAAAACCCCCCAAAAAGCATAAAAAGGGGGCCCTTAAAAATCAGGTTGAAAAAACCCTCAGCTCTGTCTGAACTAGGCAAAATCTGCACCTGGCTCGCTGATAACAAACTATCATTACACCTGGGTAAAACAGAGTCCATCCTCTTTGGTTCAAATAACAAACTCAGCAAGACCGACGGCTCTCAAGTTACAGTGGGTGACAATATTGTCACAAGGAAAGATGAAATTACACACCTAGGTTCCATCCTAGAGGCAAATCTTTCCTGTGACAAAATGGCATCCAATGTAATAAAAAAAGTCAACCAACGAACTAGATTCTTGGTTCAAGGGTACTACGACTATGCTTGCACCTCATGGTACCAAAGCACCTCAAAGGCGCTAAAACACAATGGGCCTGGTCTACAAGATACACTACACGACTAAGGTACCCATGTACACATGTCAAAATACTTCCCAAAGGTCAGTGAATACCATGACCACAACACCAGAGGGAGCTCCACAAATCATGTTAAACCCAGATTCGGCTCAAACAAGGGACTAAACCCCTTTTCGCAATTATGCCACATCAATGTGGAACGCCCTACCCACAGCTGTAAAGGAATGTGAATCACTACCCACTTTCAAAACCACTCTCAAAAAGCACCTACGGGAGACTGCAATTCTCCTCCCCATCATATGTATATATTTTCTGTTAGGATCTCTGTGTAACAGTACTGTATATTGCCTTATCGTATGTCACAAATGTAACAGTACTATATACCTGTATGTCATGTATGTCCCTATGCCATAAATGTCATGATGTCATGCATGTTGTGTATGTCATAAATGTCACTATGAATTGAAAATGGGGGACCCTGATGTAAACAAGACAAACGTCTTTCTCTGGTCTGCATCCCCTTAACAATTGTGTGTATTGAGCCGTACTGTATTGTACCCATTCTGCAATCTGTTAAATAAAGTTTTCATTCATTCATTCATTACTACTGCTACTACTACTATTACTACTACTATTACTCCTCGTCCAATCAACAGTCATCTCCCGCCTCGACTACTGCAACGCACTGCTTGCTGGCCCGCGGCCACTGCCACCAAGCCTCTTCAACTCATTCAGAACGCAGCGGCCCGCCTGATCTCAAACCGACCGAAGTCAGCCCATGTCACCCCACTTCTTAGGGACCTGCACTGGCTCCCCATTGCTGCACGAATCCGCTTCAAGGCCCTCGACCTGGCATACCGTGCGGCAAAGGGAACCGCTCCCGCCTACCTCCGGTCAATGGTCTCTAACTACACACCCTCAAGACCCCTACGCTCTGCATCTTCTGGCCGTCTCAGACCCACTCCTATCCGAGCTCCGGGAGGGTCATCAAGGAGAACCTGCCTATTCTCAGTCCTTGCCCCACAATGGTGGAATGAACTACCCACCCCAGTTAGGACAGCCGAAACCCGTCCAATCTTTCGCCGTCGACTAAAGACGCACTTCAACCATTATCTCAAATAAAAATAAAAAATAAAAAAATGTTAAAAGAAATATAACCCTAACTAACCTTACTGTCATGCACTTGTCCTAATAAACTAACCTACACTGTAGCACTCAACACTTTGATGAACATCGTTACTCAGCTGATAAGAGTTGTGCCCTTCCTGATGACTTGTCGTACAGAATTTGTAAGTCGCTTTGGATAAAAGCGTCAGCTAAATAATAATAACTTAATAATAACTTTATTTGTATAGCACTTTTCATACAGAGGTTGCAGTTCAAAGTGCTTCACAACAGTAAAAATACAGGCATGGGTGAGCATAGCAGGGTATGGTAAATCACAGTGTTTCACATTAGGATCTAGCATCCTAATAGGCTCTCTATTCAGTAATACAAATAATAAAGTAGTGTAAAATGATTAAGTTAAAAAATTGTCTAAAAATTATAAAATAGAACGGACATACAACAACAGTAAAAAATGTAAATAGCAAGGTTACAGTAAAACGTGTGAAAAATTGTTTAAAATGATTCAGTTTAGGAAACTCAAGTTAATGTACTAAAAAAAGAGATTAACGCCATATATAAACAACAATCTGAAATACAAATACGTAGCACAAGACAACAGCAGTACTCTCAAGGTTCTAAACCAAGTCACCTATTAGCTATGCGATTAAGAGTTAACGCAAAATTTGCAGATATAACTACCATTAAAGCACAACAAGGACTTGTTACAGACCCTAAAAAAATAAACGCGACATTCAAAGAATTCTACTCCAACTTGTATAAATCAGAAACGACCTTCGATCAAAACAAAATGGACACATATCTTAATCAAATTAACCTCCTTAAACTTTCAGAGGATGACGCTAAACAGTTAGAAACACCGATCACACTAGAGGAACTCAGGAAGGCCATATCCATATCAGCCATATCCATATCACTGGGTAACATTATCACGTCTCATGGCTTCTCCTACCACTGTTATGCCGACGATACTCAACTCTTCCTCTCCTTCCCTCCCTCAGATATCCACGTCTCTGAGCGGATCTCGGCCTGTCTGTCCGACATCTCCGCCTGGATGACGACCAACCACCTCAAACTGAACCTAAGCAAAACAGAATTGCTCCACCTGCCGGCCAAATCCTCCTCCCTGACCGACCTTTCCATCACAGTCGAGAATGCAGCTGTGACCGCGTCCCCGACCGCCAAGAACCTTGGTGTTGTCCTCGACGACCAGTTGAACTTCTCTGCTCACATCGCAGCGACAACCAGAACCTGCCGATTCCTCCTGAGCAACGTCAGAAGGATGCGCCCCTTCCTGACAAAAGAATCCACCCAACTCCTCGTCCAATCAACAGTCATCTCCCGCCTCGACTACTGCAACGCACTGCTCGCTGGCCTCCTGGCCACTGCCACTAAGCCTCTTCAACTCATTCAGAACGCAGCGGCCCGCCTGATCTCAAACCTACCGAAGTCGGCCCATGTCACCCCACTTCTTAGGGACCTGCACTGGCTCCCCATTGCTGCACGAATCCGCTTCAAGGCCCTCGACCTAGCATACCGTGCGGCAAAGGGAACTGCTCCCGCCTACCTCCGGTCAATGGTCTCTAACTACACACCCTCAAGACCCCTACGCTCTGCTTCTTCTGGCCGCCTCAGACCTACTCCTATCCAAGCTCCGGGAGGGTCATCAAAGAGAAGTCGCCTATTCTCAGTCCTTGCCCCACAATGGTGGAATGAACTACCCACCCCAGTTAGGACAGCCGAAACACGTCCAATCTTTCGCCGTCGACTAAAGACGCACTTCTTCAACCATTATCTGAATTAAAAAAAAAAAAAAAAAAAAATCTAACCCTAACTAACCATACTGTCATGCACTTGTCCTAATAAACTAACCTACACTGTAGCACTCAACACTTTGGCGAACATTGTTACTCAGCTGATAAGAGTTGTGCCCTTCCTGATGGCTTGTCGTACAGAACTTGTAAGTCGCTTTGGATAAAAGCGTCAGCTAAATGACTAAATGTAAAATGTAAATGTATATCCGAAATGCAAAGTGGTAAGGCTCCTGGAAGAGACGGTATCCCACCAGAAATGTACCTCTCATGTTGGGACATAATTGGACCCCTATTACTTAATATGATTTTATACTCAGTCAAGGAGGGGAACTTCCATAAGAACGACAATATTGCACTCATAACAGTCCTCCTTAAAAAAGACAAAGACCCCACCGAGTGCGGTAGTTATAGACCCTTAAGCCTCCTCGGAACCGATATCAAACTGTACTCTAAGGTATTAGCCATCAGACTTCAAAAGCATATGACGTCTTTAGTTCATCCGGATCAAACTGGCTTCATAAGAGGCCGCTTGATCACTGATAACATAAGACGATTACAACACGTACTTGATGCTAACAAGGACGACACCACACCTAAGGCGATGCTGTCCCTGGATGCAATGAAAGCTTTTGACAGGTTGGAATGGTCGTATCTATGGGCAGTATTAGAAAGGATGGGGTTAGGAAAAGGATTCATTGATATGATTAAAGTATTATACAAAGACCCATCGGCCATGATTACAACAGGTATAATCACCTCCAAAATCTTTCCGGTATCGCGCTCTTCTAGACAGGGTTGCCCTCTTAGTCCCGGACTATTCGATTTATCATTAGAGCCTTTAGCACAATATATAAGACAATCCCAATCCATAGAACCAATCGTAATCAAGGGCACACAACATAAAATTAGTTTATATGCGGACGACGTAATACTGTTCATGCAAAACCCCAACACCGCATTGCCTCATCTTCTCAAAATATTCTAACCCACATAAATGGCATAATCATACTCCCTTATTCAATAACAATGCACTCCTGATTGGAAAACGACCTATAAGATTCCCTAGATGGGAAAAGCAAGGCATACACACATTAGGAGATGTTTTCAACAAACAGGGTTTTTGTAGTTATGATGAAATACACAAAATTTTATCTCACCGATTCCACATATTATTTTTACGCACAGTTATTGTTATGTTTGAAGGCTCACGGTGTTCCATTAAGGTTACCAATTGTACACCACAGATACCACAAATAAATTCTTCTATGAAAGAGAGACATCGAGAGGTTTTGTATCAGATTTTTATCATCAATTACTAACGTCCTCGTATGAAACCCTCCACCTAGACTCAGTCTGGAGGAGGGATATACCAGACCTGGAAAAAGATTTTGATTGGCAAGAAGCCTGGGCAAATGTTCGACTTGCATCAAGGAACCCGGACCATCAACAAATCAATCTTAACTATATTCACAGGACATACTTGACTCCTATAAGACTGAACAGAACGGGTCTTAAACAAGACTCCAAATGCTCCTTATGTACAAATGGGGACGAGGGGACATTTATGCACATGTCCTGGGACTGCCCACCAGTTAAGATATTCTGGAAAGAAGTGACCCAGCAATTATCAAATCTCTTAACTCTGAATATACCTGTACACCCCTCTGTATTACTGCTGAATGATGTTTTTGAGTGTGCAGTACCTATACAGCTAAAGAGATTGGTTTTATCTGGTATCACAGTGGCTAAAAAGCTGAGCTATATAAAAGCTAGCATATAATGGTAGTGTCTGGTCAGGAGCAAATGATAATGGATGGATTATCCAATGGGGGGTCCGGGGGGGGGGGGGTGCGAGCAAGAGCATATGTGTGTAGGGTATTAGATAGCAGGTATTAGGGGTATATCTTGTATAAGACATTTAACTAAATGGTTGATTTCATTGGATGTGCACTGTTAATTAATGCTTGTATATCTAATCTTGTGTTGTCATGTTTGTTTATGTGTTTGTTTAAAAAATAATAAAAAAATAAAATACAAAAAAAATTATTCAGTTTAAAAATAGTCATCAGTAAGAAGTAAAAAGTGTGATAACCGACACATGAATTTGATAGGCAGTGTAAAATAAGATAAAATTAGCATAGAAAAGTAGGCAGGGTAAGAATAGTGCAGGTAAGTCATTGAAATGCCTGAGCAAAGAGAAGCTGTCTTTTGAAGATGTCTAGCGAGTTGGCTTCCCTGATGTTTTGGGGTAGTTTGTTCCACAGTTTTGGGGCATAGTTGATAAAGGCTGCATTACCGATCCTCTTTTGACTGTTTCTGGGAGCCTCTAGTAGTCCAGCAGCTGATGATCGCAGTGTTCTTGCTGGCGTGTAATTTATTAGAGTGTTGGTGATGTAGCTAGGTCCCTGTCCATTTAGAGCTTTGTATGTAAGGAGAAGGACCTTAAAGTCAATTCTAAATGTTACAGGAAGCCAGTGTAAAGCAGCTAAGACTGGACTAATGTGCTCTCTCCTTTTGGTTCTAGTTAGCAGTCGGGCTGCAGAGTTTTGGATTAGCTGAAGCCTCTCTGTGGTTTTCTTAGGGAGACCTGTGAAAAGTGCATTACAGTAGTCTAACCGGCTAGATATGAATTCATGATTAGCTTCTCAGCATCGTTCTGATTAATAAATGGTCGTACTTTTGCTATATTTCTGAGATGGAAGAACGATGTTTTCGTTACTTTGCTAATATGAGAATTGAAGTTCAGTTCTGAATCTATGATAACCCCGAGACTAGTGACCTCAGATTTGATCCAAGGGGTTAGTCCTCCTATGTTCTTTATTAACGTTTCTTTTTTAGTTTTGGGGCCGATAATTAGAATTTCAGTTTTGTTCTCATTTCGTTTCAGGAAGTTCTTACTCATCCATTTATTTATTGCCAGTAAGCAGTCTGTAATGGAGCTAATCGCTGTATCATTTGGTTCAGCAGATATGTACAGTTGTGTATCATCCGCATAGCTATGGAAATCTACATTATGTTCTCTGATGATATCACCCAGCGGTAACATGTAAAGGGAGAAAAGTAAAGGACCTAAGCAACTCCCTTGTGCAACTCCATAGTTGTTGTCGTATATATCAGACATGTGCTCTCCTAGTCTAACATAGAATTTCCTCCCTCTGATGTATGTTTTGAACCAGCTTAGCACATGTTCTGAGAAACCGACAAGGTTTTCAAGACGATCGATTAGAATATCGTGATCGATTGTATCAAATGCTGCACTGAGATCTAGCAGGACAAGGATGGAGATCTTATTCTCGTCAGAGTTTAGCCTAATCCCGTCCAATCTTTCGCCGTCGACTAAAGACTCACTTCTTCAACCATTATCTGAAATGATAAAAAAAAAAAAAAAAAAAAAAAAAACCCAGACTAACCTTAATGTCATGCACTTGTCCTAATAAACTAACCTACACTGTAACACGCAACACTTTGATGAACATTGTTACTCAGCTGATAGAGTTATACCCTTCTTGCTGTCTTGTCGCACAGAACTTGTAAGTCGCTTTGGATAAAAGCGTCAGCTAAATGACTAAATGTAAATGTAAATGTAGCCTGAGGTCACTGATTATTTTGGTGAGGGCAGTTTCAGTGCTATGATATTTTCTGAATCCCGACTGAAATTCTTCTAAGATGTTGTTTTCTTCAAGAAAGGAATTTATTTGAACTGAAACTATCTTTTCAAGTACATAAACGACTAAATGTAAATGTAAATGTATTACTACTTGAGAGAAAATGGTGGTTTTTTCAATGTATATTTGGTTTATAAACTGCTTTAAGAGGGTAATATCATTATCATCACGGGATGATATTGACGGTGGAGAATAAGCGGTTTCACAGGCACAGGCCGCGAGGAGGGTGTTTGTTTTGAATTCCGAGCTGAAGACAACACTGATAGCGAGTGTCTCCCAGAGCGAGGGAGAGCGGTTCATCTTAATGAAACAGTAGAAACTGCATTTTAATGTGTGAAAGGTTAGCAGTTGTCATGACAGCACGTCGCATGACAACCAGAAGGCGGGCCGTCGTTGCTACGATGAAGATCTATAAGTCGAACGGTGTTTCCGGGTGTAGGGCAGACTAAAATCTGACTGAGACTAAGAGGGAAGAAACCAGAAGAGACTCTCTCTCCTCTCATCACAGAGGGGGGGGGGGGGGGAAGAATGACACATCATCATTAGCTTCGGCTACCACGAGGATGGTCTTGGCTAACGACCAGGCCTGATCACCATTGGACTGAATAGCAAGGACGATACAATTTGATAACATCTGATAACATCTGATTATGAGGTTCTGTTTATTGAATAAACAACGCTTCTCCTTATAAGGTATTTCACGTTGTCGAAGTGTCGAATTCTTACGGAGGCGGAGAATTATTATGGTTTGCGGATGGTACTAACGGGGAGAGATAAGGATTTGATCAGCCAGTATCGGAGACGTCAGGACCATTAAAAGTACACAACGCAGAGGAATTGGATGGAGAGCCAAACAGACGAAGACGTGATACTGGCCAGATCGATCAGGATCTAACAGTTACCACTACTACTACTACTACTACTACTACTACTACTACTACTACTACTACTACTACTACTACTACTACTACTACTACTACTACTACTATTACTACCACTAAACACTTATTCAATCAATATTTGAAATGAAAAAAAAATAATAACCTTCCTACTGTCCTCTATCATGCACTCTTCCTACTATATAATAATATGTCTCTACTACTATGCACTCAACACTGCACCACCCTAGTTTCAGCGTTGTTTGATGTACATTGTTACTCAGCTGAAAGAGTTGTACCCTTCCTGTTGACTTGTCGTACAGAACTTGTAAGTCGCTTTGGATAAAAGCGTCAGCCAAATGACAAAATGTAATTGTGAATGTACCCTGCTCGAAAAAGGAGTAGGAAGAAGTATACACTTTTTTTTTTTACCCCTTTTTAACTATTCATCACAAATTATATAATTGTATTCTATTGGGCGGCTGGGTGGCGCAGTGGAGATTGCGCTCGTCACCAATGCAAGAGACTCCGGTCTCGAATACGGGTGTCAGCATTGCCTCCGGCTTGGGCCAGCCGTAGGGCTGTCTTAAATACTTCGAAGCTTCGTTCGATGGGCATGGGATTCGAATATGAAAATAAAATTTGATTATTAAAAAAATATATATATATGATTAGTTAACTACAACAAGCAATGCTGTTTGTTATTTAAGATGAAGTCGGACTCGGCACTGACAGATTTGTGTTCATTGTGCTGCTTTTATAAAGCCTCAAATGACGGCTTACAATATTTCATGAAAGCAAAGTGTTTTGTTTGTCTAAGATTTAAAAAGGTTTAAACTTTACAGCACTGACAAAGTTGAACAAAGTGCTGTACAAGTCCCACAACATAAAATTTTAAAAATTATAATAATTAAAAAAAAATGTAGCTCGAAGCTTCGAATTAAAAACGAATCTCGGCCCCGAAGCTTCGAATTCCAAAAAAATATTCGAAGGTCAGCCCTACGTCATACTAACTCATTGGCAGAGTTAGCGGGTGGAAGTCGATGGGTGGTAATCTGGACGTTGTGGACAGCGACTCCTACAGGTCGGTTGGGGATGCCTGCACAGCAGAGACAGGAAATGGCAAGGGTAGTGTGAGCCTCCCACACGTTACACCTCGCCAATGAGAGTCCGCGCTGGCAGGTGAAAAGATGTGACAGGCTGCCTCCTCGTGTACCGGAGGGGACACGTGATGCAAGGCTTCTATCCTCCCTACAGCCGACCTGTGGGAGGCATATGCGAGCAACATTCAAGACAGGGGAGGGGAGAATTGGAAACACGAAATTGGGATGGGAGAAAAAAATTGAAAATAAGGAGAAAAAGTGGACAAAAAAATTATAATTGTATTCTATTGTTAATTATATACACTGTATCTTTATATAATCCAATACATTTATATATAAATACATTTATATAAATATATAATATATATACTAAATAAATACCATATATACACAATTTCTTAATTTTTTTATTTACAGCTTACACATCAACTCCCAATCAACACACTTCCTCTTCCAGATACCTATTTAAGATTTTTTGTACATCTTTTTAAACAGATTTATGTTTGTACTCTGTTTTAGCTCTAACTCCAGACTGTTCCACAAGTCCACCCCACAGATTGATATGCACACTGAACCAAATGTAATGTAAAGATCTCTGAGTATCTCAATGCATTTTCATAGTTTATATGTTGACATACTGAAAAAGAAATACATAATTCAAATATGTGCAGGAGTGTGTGTGTATGACTTGGCTCCCTACTCAACTACAATGGATCAACTAGTAAGCTGGTCATTTGCAGCAATTGATTGAATTTTCTCTTCAAGGAAGCAAAATGCAGCTGACCCGCTGTGTCCAATCGGGACATATCAAGCAGGCTTTGCGATTGACAGTTGGAATAAATGGCGATCAATATGCCTGTTTTCTCTTGAAATTGAGGATGTTGAAGATGTGTACATCATCACAATCCTACTGATCGGCTTGGGAGCGATCGCAATCTGGATCTGGATTTGTACAAGAATAATCGGGAAAAGAGACGAACAAAAGGATGATAACCGTGTGGACCGCTGCCTGACAGCTGTGGCCAGACTGGAAGTCTCCCACATGGAACTTGTTAGAACCCACATGGAACTTGTTAAAAGGCTCGCTGTCCATTCATCTGACGAACAATTGAGAGGTCAAGTCCTGCTGGGGGTCGCGCAGGACATTAAGAGCGCGACGGATCAAATTTGAGTCAAGAACAGTGCTTTTAGGGGTCATTGTCTTCTACTGCACCCCCCCCCCCTCCCCCCCACACTCTCAAGTCTGGTGTGGAACTGTGGAATGCCAAGGTCTGCCCGCCTGTCTTGCGGCCTCGGTTAAGGGAGTCAGACGAGATAACAACTGGAATGCGGCGTTTCCCTTCCCTTCCCAACACCTCACCTCCCCCTCCAGATCTGCTCGGCACTCCCCCCCCCCCCCCCCCCAACCCCCACCCAGACCTCCTCCCCTCCCGTGTTTACGCCGAGCGCCGTAAGAACTGTTTCTGGACGGCTGCCACGTATGCGCGCTGTAGGAGTGGATCCTAAGACTGTCTCCCGACCCCGCCTGTCCATCCCTCCCTCCCCCACCTGGCCCGATGACAATTTGTTTAACTACTCTGTTGTTGATGCAGCCTGACTATCGCATATAATAATAATAATAATACATCTATTTTATATAGCGCTTTTCCAGGTGCTCAAAGACGCTTCACATGGGCAGGAGAGACAAACTATGGCAAAACAAAAAAACAGAACAAAACAGAACAAAAATAATACATGACAAAATAAAATAAAACCGACAGAATTAGAGGTCAAAAGCAAGATTGAAAAGGTGGGTTTTGAGGGCTGATTTAAAAGATGTCAGGGTGTTTGCATCATGGATATGGCTGGGGAGGGCATTCCAGAGGGAGGGGGCAGCAGCAGCAAAGGCCCTGTCGCCCCAGGTCCGGAGCTTGGTCGTGGGAGGTGTTAGGAGGTTGGCATCTGCAGACCTAAGGCGACGGGTGGGCGTGTGACGGTGGAGGAGGTCGGACAGGTAGGGAGGGGCAAGGTTGTTGAGGGCTTTAAATGTGATGAGTAGTATTTTAAAATGTATCCTGTATTTGATTGGAAGCCAGTGGAGGTCGTGGAGGACAGGGGTGATGTGATCAGAGCGACGGGTGGAGGTGAGCATGCGGGCAGCAGAGTTTTGGACATATTGGAGTTTATTGAGAATAGTGTTTGGTGAGCCGTAGAGGATGCTGTTGCAGTAATCTAGTCTTGATGATATGAATGCATGAACCAGTGTTTCAGCAGCGGAGAGTGATAGGGAGGGGCGAAGACGAGCAATGTTCCGGAGGTGATAGAAGGCAGATTTGGTTATGTGGTTCACATGGGGGAGGAAAGAAAGGGTGGAGTCCAGGATTATGCCAAGGTTACGGACGTGAGTGGAGGGGGTGACAATGGTACCATCAATATTTAGGGTGAAATCCTGGGTGTGGCTGGTGAGGGATTTTGGACCGATAATGATGATTTCTGATTTATTGCAGTTTAATTTGAGAAAGTTATTTTGCATCCATGTTTTGATGTCTGTGAGGCAGGTGCTGAGGGTGGAGAGAGTGGCTGGAGTGATAGTCTTGGTGGAGAGGTAGAGCTGAGTGTCGTCTGCATAACAGTGAAAACGCAGGCCATGTTGGCGGAGAATCAGACCAAGTGGAAGGATGTAGAGGATGAAGAGCAGGGGACCAAGTACTGAGCCTTGGGGGACACCATGAGTGATGGGGGCAGTGGGGGATTTGCAGTTGTTGATAGAGATGAATTGGTGCCTGTGTGAGAGGTATGATTGGAGCAAGGTGAGGGGGATTCCGGAGATGCCAACGGAGGACTGGAGACGAGTGATGAGGATGGGGTGACTGATGGTGTCAAAAGCAGCGCTGAGGTCTAGGAGAATGAGGATGGAGAGGGAACCAGAGTCGGCAGAGAGGAGTATGTCGTTGGTGACCTTTAGAAGAGCAGTTTCGGTGCTATGTTTGGTGCGGAATCCGGATTGAAATGTATCATAAAGGTTATTGTTGTCGAGGTAGGATTTTAATTGGGAGGCAATGGCTCGCTCAATTATTTTTGAGAGGAAGGGGAGGTTGGAAATGGGGCGGAATTTATCAAGGGTTTCAGGGTTGAGACCGGGTTTTTTTAGTAGGGGGGTGACAGAAGCAATTTTGAGGGCGGGGGGAAATAGGCCAGTGGTCAGAGAGGTGTTTACAATGGAGGTGATTAGGGGAGAAAGGGCAGGGAGACAAGCCTTGACTAGGATGGAGGGGATAGGGTCCAGGATGCAGGTAGAAGTTTTCATTGTAGAGAGAATGGAGGATAGGTCCGATGCGGTGATTTCAGTGAAGGATGTAAAAGGTGGGTTGAGCGGTGGATGAATCCGGAGGGGAGATAGTGTTGGCGGAGGCAATTGTTAGTTGGGTGTGGATTTTGTCAATTTTTGTTTGGAGATGTGACAGATAGGAGACACATTTACTGACAGTGAAGGAACAGGAGATTGTGTCAGAGGGTTTAAGAAGTGTGTTGATGGTGGAAAACAGAGTCCTGGGGTTGTTGCTGCCAGACTGTAGGGAGGAGCGTGCAGAGTTGAGGGCGTCTTTGTAGAGCTGTTGATGTTGTCTGTAGGCCTCTTTATGGACAGTGAGACCGGTTTTATTAGATAGCCGTTCGAGCTGGCGGCCCTTGGATTTAAGGTGGTGTAGGTGATCGGTGTACCAGGGGGCGGAGTGAATGAAGGAGACAGACTTGGTTTTGATTGGGGCGAGCTGATTGAGACAGGAGGAGAGAGTGTTGTTGTAGATGTTGACCAGGTCTGTAGGGGAGCCATGCTGTAAGAGGGAGGCATCAGGGATGGTGTCAGTCAGTAGGGAGGAGAGAGAGGAGGGGTGGATGGATTTGAGATTACGGAATGTTATGGAACGCATCTGCTTGATTGGGGGAGTAGGGATGAGAATGTCCATGGTGATAGCCAGATGATCAGAGATGGTGAGGTCGGAGCAGGTGAGATTACTGATGGAGATGCCAGATGTGCAGACCAGATCCAGTGTGTGACCTTTCTTATGAGTGGGAAAATCAACATGCTGGGTGAGATTAAAAAAGTTTAAAATGTCCAGGAATTCTGTGGAGGTTTTGGAGTCCAAAGTATCAACATGAATGTTGAAATCACCGATTAAAAGGATGGATGGAGAGATAGCACAGAGTTGTGTCAGGAATTCAGACAGGTCAGAGGGGAAGGTTGGGTTTGGTTTGGGGGGCCGGTAAATGACTGCAGTGACTAGGGGTTTGGGACCAGACAGTTTAAAAGCAAGGTGTTCAAATGAGGAGGCAGCCGGGATGGTAATATTGCTTGTGTCAATGCTTCTTTTGTGGAATGTGGCTATTCCACCTCCACGCCTGTGGAGGCGTGGTTTGACCATGTAGGAGTAGCCGTCAGGGGTGGTCTGATTAAGAAAATAATAATCCAGGGGTTTTTGCCATGTTTCCGTTAAGCAAAGAAAGTCCAGGTTATTGTCAATAATGAATTCATTGAGTAGAGGGGCTTTATCTTTATTTAGTGATCGGGTGTTAAACAGAGCAAATTTGAGATGTGGTTGGATTTGGTCAGACTGGTGTGCTTTGGGAAGGGGGCGGAGGCAGACAGAACGCACACGTGGGTTGTTTTATTGACGTAATGTTGTTGAGGAAATGACCAGAGCGCGGGGATGTGACGCATATGGCGTCTCTGGCATTCTGTAGATGACATGTGTCAACAAATGTACATGTCTGTTTGAATTTATGCTGTGCCGTTGTTACTGTAAAAAATGTAATGATTGTGATGTTGTTATTATTATTAATGAGACGATGAGCTGTATGTGTGTGTTGCTGGAATTTCCCCAAGGGGATTAATAAAGGAATATCTTATCTTATCTTATCTTATGTTTGTGTATGTCTGTGTGTGTATGTATGTATGCATGCAAGTGTATATATGTGTATGCACGTGTGTGAGTGTGTGTGTATGTATATATATATGTTTGTGTATGTCTGTGTGTGTATGTATGTATGCATGCGAGTGTATATGTGTATGCACGTGTGTGAGTGTGTGTATATATATATATATATATATATATATATATATATATATATATATATATATATATATATATATATATATATATATATATATATATATTAGAGCTGGGCCGTTAACGGCGTTAACGTGCTGCGTTAACGCTATACTAGTATCGCGCGATAATATAATTATATAATTATATTTATATAATATAATATAATTAACGCATTAATTAATCAGGAACGCCCTGCTTCACATTCACACAGTTCCATTCACACCTGGGAGCTGCCCAGTACAACCACAGTTGACACCATTGGCCACTGAGCAACTCCACTGGAGCAGTTGATTCAAGCCATGTCACATAGTTCAAGTTTGAAATGATTCTTTCTGTTTTGCTCCTGAGAGTGTGCTAGATACTGTACTGTACTGGTAATATTATTTATTTGTGTTAACTTCTGAATAAAACAACTTATTAAACACAAGTACATCTTATTGAACATTATTTTGATATTTCATTACCAATTATCATAGCAAAACTGCTTTTTCAAACAGTCTGTAATGCATTTTGGAAACGGGAGATGGGCTCATGGTGTAATGGGCCACCTGGCCTGAGAAACATAAGGAGGAAAGAAAAAGTAAGGACTTACTTCTGGTCATTATTTGGGTAGAACACACATATTTTGAATGCCTTCGGCAGGTTTTTTTTTTTTTGAGAGAGATTAATCTAGATTAAATCCAGGATTGCAGATAGATTAATCTAGATTAAAAAAATGTATCTATGCCCACCTCTAATATATATATATATATATATATATATATATATATATATATATATATATATATATATATATATATATATATATATATATGTTTGTGTATGTCTGTGTGTGTATGTATGTATGCATGTGAGTGTATATATGTGTATAGGGATGGGAATTGATAAGATTTTATCGATACGATTCCATTATCGATTCTGCTTATCAATACGATTCTTTATCGATTCCCTTATCGATCCCTGATACATTTCTAATTTAAATAAATAAATTAGAAATGCAACAGAACTAAGCTGGTTAGAATAACAACATGCAACTTGACATTTCTGATTGTCATTTATTGTTGAGCCCCCATGTCAGAAAAATACAAAAACTGTAAAAAAAATGTTTTAACTATAGCCTACACTTAAATAAAATAATGTATTTGAGATTCTCTTAAATTATTATTCATTTTTTTTTATTATTAAACTAATTTAATCTATTGAATAACGACCTGTTGAATGTAACTACAGTTCAATATCTTAAACAGATTTAATCTATTGAACCGTAGTTGCATTTAACAGGTCGTTATTCCTCTGAATTCTCTGTCTCTGGTCTTTCAGAAGACCAGCGCACGTACACGCACACGCACACACACAGAGCTCCCTCCCCGGTCCCCGCTCGCCCCTGTCCTGTAAGGTATTGGCTCGTGTTGCTACACGGACATGTTTGTATGTTACACGGTACTTCCTGACTTACCTACTAGTAAACAGTCAACGTCATCACACGCTCTCCATCTCTTATTATATGTGAACTAAAGAGTACAAGGTTTACACAACAGCCCCCACCCATTTTTTTTGTATTTGTACCTGTACTACCTGCTGTCAGCTGTTATCTCTCTCTGTGTGTCTGTATTAGCTTGGTTAGCTAGCGTTAGCGAGCGTTAGCTCCGTGGCTGTTAGGTTGCCCCGAATTAAATGAATGACTTGGTTCTAAAGCATTCGAGTAGTTTTCAATCACTACACTTAGAAACAGTCAAACAGCGGGAGCATTTCGGGAGCATATGACCAAAACCCAGGCAATTTCGAGCCCTTAACACTTTGCCGCCCAACCACGTATAAATACGGGTTTCGAATCCATGCGTTGTGGACAGAAGTTGTTAGTGCTTTTATTCCATTTTAATAACCGGGTCAAGGTCGCGGATCGGCACTGCATATATTCCCTAGTCTGTGAAATCGAGAACATGCAATACCGGCCAGATCCTCTTAGGGGCGCCATCGCTCCACTGCAGTATGCCCTGTGGGCAAATGGACCACTTTTTTCCTTTCAATGGAGTATTTTAGTACCCGGATCCTGAACCAGCATCATGTACCGTGGATTAGGTTTCGAATTGCAGATTTCACCATGGAATAAGGGGATTTATCATCAGCCAATGGACATATCGATCTACCAGAAGCCGACCGATAACGGAGAAATGCTCGGGGGTATCTCACCGGCTCATGGTAAGATCTTTTTCACATAAATTACAGCCAGATCAGAGCTTGCTATGATACGCAACCAGCCGAGCAGCGTATGTGGCTAGTTACGCGACCACTGTTATTGGTAATCAATAATAACAATTGGCAACAATTACCAATGTGTTTTTACACAAATGGCTCAATAAAGGAATCTGAATCTGAATCTGAATAATAATCGACGTCCCCCGCCCCCCCTCTTTGATGCATACATGCTTTGGGACAGTCCCGATGATATGCAGTTTGAATTTATTGTTTATTGTTTTGAAATGCGCAACTGTCCGAAAAACCTGGCAGCGATAAGAGGAATCGATAGTCACGGAGAACCGGTTTTCGATTCCCATCCCTATATGTGTATGCACATGTGTGAGTGTGTGTGTATGTATATATATATGTTTGTGTATGTCTGTGTGTGTATGTATGTATGCATGTGAGTGTATATATGTGTATGCATGTGTGTGAGTGTGTGTGTATGTATATATATATATATGTTTGTGTATGTATGTATGTATGTATGTATGTATGTATGTATGTATGTATGTATGTATGTATGTATGTATGTATGTATGTATGTATGTATGTATGTATGAATGTGAGTGTATATACAGTATGTGTATGCACGTGTGTGAGTGTGTGTGTATGTATATATTATGTTTGTGTATGTCTGTGTGTGTATGTATGCATGCGAGTGTATATATGTGTATGCACGTGTGTGAGTGTGTGTGTATGTATATATATATATATATATATATATATATATATATATATATGTTTGTGTATGTATGTATGTATGCATGTGAGTGTATATATGTGTATGCACGTGTGTGAGTGTGTGTGTATGTGCAGCATCATGTCATAATGGTGCTCCCCTGAGATCTTATGCCCTATTTCCACACACACACACACACACACACACACACACACACACACACACACACACACACACACACACACACACACACACACACACACACACACACACACACACACACACACACACACACACACACACACACACACACACACACACACACACACACACACACACACACACACACACACACACACACACTTCACATGTAGTGAGATGAACTCGCCTGTCTATGTCTGTGTGTGTGTGTGTGTGTGTGTGTGTGTGTGTGTGTGTGTGTGTGTGTGTGTGTGTGTGTGTGTGTGTGTGTGTGTGTGTGTGAGAGAGTGAAGGAGTGAGGAAGTAAGTGAGGGAGGGAGGGAGTGAATGTGGGAGTGAGTGAGGGAGTGAATGAGGGAGTGAAGGGGGGAGTGAGGAAGGAAGTGAGGGAGGGATTGACTTACTTTTGGAGCCAGAAACTGGGAAGACTTATTAACAACCCACTTAGGAAGAGAACCTGGAGAGAGAGAGAGAGAGAGAGAGAGAGAGAGAGAGAGAGAGAGAGAGAGAGAGAGAGAGAGAGAGAGAGAGAGAGAGAGAGAGAGAGACACACACACACACAGAAAGAGAGTGACAGAGAGAGAGAGAGTTAAAGGGACTCTGTCCTTCATTATAGTTACTATGGCGACTCTTTAGAAATAAGGTCACGGCAATGAATCTTCATCACACTCAGAGCACATTAACCACCTGTGTGTGTGCATGCATGTGTGTGTGTGTGTGTGTGTGTGTGTGGTTGATTACCCACCCACAGATCCCCAAGGGGGGGGTATCTGGTTTATAGCGGATTATAAAAGTTTGTTGAATCAATTACTTTACATCAATCAATCAATTACATCACGGGTCGCAAACGTTCTCATCAAGATAATGTTATAATAATTTCTATCACAAACGGACCAGCTTAGAACAAGCAGGATGTTGCTGATTAAATATTTGATGGCGCTCTGTGTATGGTGATGGCCCCTCCCCCTCCATGTGGGGAGAGTTGCCTAGGATACCACTTAAAACTCCACCCAAAGTTCTCACAGAAACATGGCTAAGACAAACGTCATCGTGCCCACAGTCCAGTGTGGAATCTGCCGTTTATAAGTATTTGTTTGTTTGTTTGTTTGTTTGTTTTATTTAGATCCCTATTAGCTTTTGCATAGCAGCAGCCATTTATCCTCGGGACACATTAACACTTTGGGTGCCATGGGTTAAATTCATTATATACCATAGGTTGCCGGCTCTATTTGTCTATGGAGAAGTACCCCTTCTTTGCAGGGCTATAACTTTTTAAATTCTATTGCTACATTGCCATTATTAGGGCCCATTCAAAGTCCTATATGTATTGTTCATTGTGTAGCAACGTTAAACTTTTTCATTCACATATTCATAGTAAAGTATGGTCTAATGTATAAGTATGTTTTCATCTCTTTCTGCAGCTTTCTCCAGAACGTGATATATAGCCCCAAATGCATTATATTGATGATGAAATACAGTTTGATGGCAATCGGGGCGATATAAAAAATTTCAATTGGACGTACTTCTAGAATGATCTACGTATGATCTGATGATGACCGGATGGGCGGGGGATCGTTTATAATTCCGTGGGCAGCGTTATATCATTCATCTAGTGTGGGTGATATGTTCATCATAACAGTTTATATGGAATACGATAAAAAATAACGCTGAATCTTACCGTATCCTCCTCGCGCCGTTGGGCGATGAGCGTGGAACAGTCATTTACCTATTATGGTATGTAGAAATATCTGGTCCATTTCCAGCTTGTATAATAGTATATATGTCCAAATCATGTTGTTTATCGAGTTATTGGCAATCGATCGCTATGTATTGTGTCGAGATCGAGTCCCGTGAGCCAAACAGAGTGCCCGGAAGTAATATGGTCGACCAGCACAACCTCCATAGCACTTCCTGTTTAGCGATTGCGCCGATCGGCCACCAGATGGCACTCCTGAACCGCCAGAGAGCTCAGTGGGTCCTCCTGGTGGATCTCAGGCCAGCGGAGGGGAAATATGAATCCGATCGCAGATTTTTGAAATATTGATATAAGGACGCTGTACAGCATCCTCCGGCAACTTGAGCATGGCCGGGAATTACGCTTTAAAGCGTTTTCCGGCAGTCAAAGTGTTAAACAAATAATAAATAAGACACCTAAACAAAACAAACCCACTGCAATTAGACAAAGCAAATAGACAGGCTCTGAATCCATCATGATCTAATTAATAGATAAAATATAATTTAACAGATATATACAACCTTACTCCCCAATGATGACAAGTGTGTGTGTGTGGTTCAGTAGTTACCTCTAGGAGTCTAGGGTCTACCTGGGCCAGGTGTGTGTGGTTCAGTAGTTACCTCTAGGGTCGACCTGGGCCAGGTGTGTGTGTGTGGTTCAGTAGTTACCTCTAGGGTCGACCTGGGCCAGGTGTGTGTGTGTGGTTCAGTAGTTACCTCTAGGGTCTACCTGCGCCAGGTATGTGAGAGTACAGTTGTTTGGTCCCTGGTTCTGGATCATATAACCCGTCTGAATGGACACGGCACGAATCCTGTCTTTCTTAGGAGGGTAATTCTGCATGGGAAAATCACACAAACACACACACAAATTATTTATTTATCAGCACACGTCAAACACTGTTGAAAAGTAACTAGTTCTGGTGGGATCTGATCCCAGGCCAGCAGGGGGACATGTGATTCTAGAGACACAGGAGAGAAGGATCTGGTGGGATCTGATCCCAGGCCAGAAGTGGATTCAGTTTGTTGATTGTGATGCTGAGTCGTTCCTACAGGATCATGTGACCTACTCTATACTGTAGTGTTTTTATTTATTTTCTGTATTGGTGTGTGTGCGTGTGCGTGTGTGTGTGCCTTTGTGTGTTGCAGGTATGGAAGGGGCTGCATATTTTATACTGTATTTATTTGTACTTGAAATGTATGACTGTTGTGCATTTCCTGCGTGCCTCTCAGGGTTAGTAAAGCTCGCCGTGTTCTCTACAAGTACTAGGTTGTCGTCTCATGGATAAACGTACTTCTAGCCACTAATCAAATTTCACTGCTTATGTTACCATAGCGACACATGACTCCTGTCTTTTGCACGCACACCACACACACACACACACACACACACACACACACACACACACACACACACACACACACACACACACACACACACACACACACACACACACACACACACACACACACACACACACACACACACACACACACACACACACACACACACACACACACACACACACACACACACACACACACACACACACACACACAGACTCCTGACCACTTATCGTTAGAGGAATGCAGAAGTTTACAGTTAACAGTCACATGAGAAAGCTTATCTTACTGTAAACATGAGAGAGAGAGAGAGAAAGAGATGGAGACAGAGAAAGAGATGGAGACAGAGAGGGTGAAAGAGAGATAGAGAGAGATAAAGAGGGAGATAATGAGAAATAGAGAGAGACAGTGTGTGAGGCGAGGTGATCAGTGTGTCTTATAATACAGGATCCTTCTCGCCCTCTTCCCTCTCTTGGCAAAAGAAAACACTGTGGGCCTGATTCCAAACTGAATAGTAAAACTATGGACCTGATTTCAAACTGAATAGTAAAACTATGGACCTGATTCCAAACTGAATAGTAAAACAATTTACTGAACAGTGCCAACTCAATGACAGCATAGGTAGACCATCACTCCTAGACCTACTCCCCCAGACCTCTCACTCCTAACCTACACCACCCTACTCCCCCAGACCTCTCACTCCTAACCTACACCACCCTACTCCCCCAGACCTCTCACTCCTAACCTACACCACCCTACTCCCCCAGACCTCTCACTCCTAACCTACACCACCCTACTCCCCCAGACCTCTCACTCCTAACCTACACCACCCTACTCCCCCAGACCTCTCACTCCTAACCTACACCACCCTACTCCCCCAGACCTCTCACTCCTAACCTACACCACCCTACTCCCCCAGACCTCTCACTCCTAACCTACACCACCCTACTCCCCCAGACCTCTCACTCCTAACCTACACCACCCTACTCCCCCAGACCTCTCACTCCTAACCTACACCACCCTACTCCCCCAGACCTCTCACTCCTAACCTACACCACCCTACTCCCCCAGACCTCTCACTCCTAACCTACACCACCCTACTCCCCCAGACCTCTCACTCCTAACCTACACCACCCTACTCCCCCAGACCTCTCACTCCTAACCTACACCACCCTACTCCCCCAGACCTCTCACTCCTAACCTACACCACCCTACTCCCCCAGACCTCTCACTCCTAACCTACACCACCCTACTCCCCCAGACCTCTCACTCCTAACCTACACCACCCTACTCCCCCAGACCTCTCACTCCTAACCTACACCACCCTACTCCCCCAGACCTCTCACTCCTAACCTACACCACCCTACTCCCCCAGACCTCTCACTCCTAACCTACACCACCCTACTCCCCCAGACCTCTCACTCCTAACCTACACCACCCTACTCCCCCAGACCTCTCACTCCTAACCTACACCACCCTACTCCCCCAGACCTCTCACTCCTAACCTACACCACCCTACTCCCCCAGACCTCTCACTCCTAACCTACACCACCCTATGGTCCTACATTAGTAGCATCTACTTCATGTAAAAATTAATACTGTTCCTCCCCACTCATCCCTCTCTCCACCCAGCCTCTCTCTCCACTCATCCCTCTCTCCATCCAGCCCTCTCTCCACCCAGCCTCTCTCTCCACTCAGCCCTCTCTCTCCACTCAGCCTCCCTCTCTCCACTCAGCCCTCTCTCTCCACTCAGCCCTCTCTCTCCATCCAGCCTCTCTCCACTCAGCCCTCTCTCTCCATCCAGCCTCTCTCCACTCAGCCCTCTCTCTCCATCCAGCCCTCTCTCTCCATCCAGCCCTCTCTCTCCATCCAGCCTCTCTCTCCACCCAGCCCTCTCTCTCCACCCAGCCCTCTCTCTCCACCCAGCCCTCTCTCTCCACCCAGCCCTCTCTCTCCACCCAGCCCTCTCTCTCCACCCAGCCCTCTCTCTCCACCCAGCCCTCTCTCTCCATCCAGCCCTCTCTCTCCATCCAGCCTCTCTCCACCCAGCCCTCTCTCTCCACCCAGCCCTCTCTCTCCACCCAGCCCTCTCTCTCCATCCAGCCTCTCTCTCTCCATCCAGCCCTCTCTCTCCACCCAGCCCTCTCTCTCCACCCAGCCCTCTCTCTCCATCCAGCCTCTCTCTCTCCATCCAGCCTCTCTCTCTCCACCCAGCCTCTCTCTCCACTCAGCCCTCTCTCTCCATCCAGCCTCTCTCTCTCCATCCAGCCCTCTCTCTCTCATAGATGTTTCTCCTCCTGCGAGGCATTCCAGAAAAACCAACCTCGTCCACAGCCCACTCTGCACTCTCCTCTTCTCACCATCATCCTGACTGCTTGCATCTTGTTCCTCTGCACTGGCCTCCCTTTCCCCCACATCAACTTCATGTTCATGTTCATGTTCATCTTCATGTTCATCGTCATGTTCATCTTCATCTCTTAGTCTCTTTATTAAATAGTTTAGCTCTTTTCAGTTTCCTCCACCGTTCAGAATTCACTACCCCTTTATATGTGACCTCATCTTTTTAGACTCATATATCATTGAACTGACCAATGCGGCCACTCTCCTACATTTTAAGCACCTGGGACGCTGGTCATTTAATGCATACAAATCCTATATTCGCACAAACCCCTCTTATCTCCGCCAACCCCAGTTGTCCCTCCTCTAGCAAGATACAGCTCCCGGCAGTATTGGTGTAAGGATGTGCACATTCTGGGGTCTCTGTCCCACAATATATAGTATATGGACTGCATTTTGGACTTGCTGGCTTTTATTCAGAGCACTTTACAACTTCTTCTCATTCACCCATTCACTCACACGTTCACACACCGACGGTGGAGGCAACCATGCAAGGTGCCAACCTGCTCATTGGGAGCAGTTAGGGGTTAAGTGTCTTGCTCAAGGGCACTTCGACACACTGCCCGGGAGGAGCGGGAATCAAACCGGGAATGTCTTACCAGACAACCGATCTACCTCCTGAGCCACTGTCGCCCCATATACTGTGTAGTCTTTACCCCTATTGGATGAGTGGAGTCTCATCCCCTTCCGGAGACCACTCCATCAGGAGGCTGTAAGTGCACCAGGCTACTATAACGGTTAGAAAGGTCTCCTCTCTCTTTCCCTCCCCCATCCCATCCCTGCTGAGTGCACTTTCCCAGGAGTGTGTGACTCCAAGTGTATCAATGGCTGTTGCATCGATGCATTAATAATAAACTATGGATTTCTATTGAATCTGTTAAAACCTATATCTTGTGTCTGTGTGGTCATCGGTGTGATGTGGAACTAGTGAATTGGTAGTTCCTGTCTTTTACCTGTGGCAAGTCAGCAAAGGACAGGAGGGAACAGAGTACAGTTTCAGTTTGGAATGAGTCCAAAACACTCTCAGACTCCCTGGCGCTTTAGTGCCTTACACACACACACACACATGTATACACACACACACACACAATGTGGACCTGCTATGGACCAACACCCACTGTCGTTTAAACTACACTATTCAAAACCAGTGAACCACCCCACACACATGCACGCACACACACACACACACACACACACACACACACACACACACACACACACACACACACACACACACACACACACACACACACACACACACACGCACACACATCTGAATAGCCTGCTAGCACATGGCTCGTACGTTTCAGTGTAGCTGACAAGGACAAAAAAGAAAGGGGGCTCCCTTAAACCCAGAGTTACATGTTTGATTCCCGCAACAGCTAATGTGTAATCCCTGTCAGTGTCCTTGAGCAAGGCACTGGACCCTTACCTGCATCAGAGGCACTGAACCCCTACATGCTCCAGAGACAGTGGGTCTCATTCACCAACAGACTTAAGACAATTTTGGGATTCACGAACAGTCAGGGATTCGCTCGGAAGTCGGACAGACTGGTTTAAGGGCTTTATTTGAGAGGAATCATGGTGATTGCGTTCATGTTGATTCTACAGACATCCTTGGAATTAAATAATGATAGTAATAATAAATATGACAATATTTGTATGATAAAAAATTACGTTTTACATTTACAGTCATGCCTCAAGGGGCATCGTGATGTACGAAAATAAATAAAAGCACTACACCAACACTGCAAATGACAGTGGATATATACATAAGAACTAAACCCAATCGCGTATTGATATTCCATATTTATACCGTCTTGTTGTGCGCTCCTGGCCACCTGCCTGGCACACAGACACACACAGGCACACTGAATAGCCTACGTGCGTAATGAATGAACAGTAGGCTGCTAAACAAGTACAAGTGCATTGGTTTAGTGCATTTCCTACTTCCTAACTGGCTACTATGAAACCTCAAACGACTGCGGACATGCTGCGTGGAGTCCGGTCCGCTCACAGTACGCCCGACTCTGTGGCGGCCTTAAGATGTGTACTGTATGTAGCGCATACAGTATCTGTGATCTCCTAATAAAACAAGTCATTAGAATAATGTAAGTAAGTAAGTAAGTAAGTAAGTAAGTAAGTAAGTAAGTAAGTAAGTAAGTAAGTAAGTAAGTAAGTAAGTAAGTAAGTATTTATAAAGCACCTTTCATACATGTCATGTAGCGCATATATAACGATAAAAGCAATAAAGTCACAGTGATCAGTTAAGATCAATGTTTTAAAGAAAAAAAATAACGTAAAAATGAAAACAGTCATTTGCGGACCAGTTTGGGAGAACAGGTCCGCACAAACATGTACGTTCAATGCACTTGTACAGTAGGTAGCAATGTTAGCTCTCATAACGTTAGTATAGTTACGTTTTTATTAGTGGTCGCGTATTGTATGTAGCCGCTCCCTCATCTAAAGAGTTGGGTCCATAAGGCTTTTCCAAGCCATAGCGTCTTTTTGTCTTAACGTCGTTATGAGACATAACACAAAGACGCTATGGCTTGGAAAAGCCTTATGGACCCAACTCTTTAGATGAGGGAGCGGCTACATACAATACACGACCACTAATAAAACCGTAACTATACTAACGTTATGAGAGCTAACATTGCTACCTACTGTACAAGTGCATTGAACGGACATGTTTGTGCGGACCTGTTCTCCCAAACTGGTCCGCAAATGACTGTTTTAATTTTTACGTAATTTTTTTTCTTTAAAACATTGATCTTAACTGATCACTGTGACTTTATTGCTTTTATCGTTATATATGCGCTACATGACATGTATGAAAGGTGCTTTATAAATACTTACTTACTTACTTACTTACTTACTTACTTACTTACTTACATTATTCTAATGACTTGTTTTATTAGGAGATCACAGATACTGTATGCGCTACATACAGTACACATCTTAAGGCCGCCACAGAGTCGGGCGTACTGTGAGCGGACCGGACTCCACGCAGCATGTCCGCAGTCGTTTGAGGTTTCATAGTCAAGCGTACCACCACGTACCAATTTCCTACATTTCTCATGCCAGTTTACAAAAAAAAAAAAAAATTAAAATGTATTATCTTTTTCCCCCATCCTTTTTCCGATTTGTCTCCCATCCCACTGTTAGTCGTTATGCCAATTCCCAACCCCCTTCCTGGTTGTTGCGCACTCCCCCCTACTGTTGGTCCGGGAGGCCGGAGACTGTCGCATGCTTTCCTCCGACACATGTGCAGCCAGCCGGCAGCCAGCCTGGCAGCGCAAATTCTCACCGGGAGAGTGTAACGTGTGGAAGGTCACACTACCTCCCTCCAGATCCTACCCTCGCTGTGCAGGCGCCCCGACCGAACTGTAGGGGTCGCTGTCCACAACGCCCAGGACCCACCCATCAGCTTTCCCACCCCTAACACTGCCAATTGTGTTAGTGTGAACGACCAGCCAAGCTGATAGCAACGCAGAGAGCTGGACTCGAACCCAGCGTCTCCAGCGTTGATGGCGAGCGCCTTGCCCACTACACCACCTAGCCGCCCAGTTTACTACATTTAATGCAGGTCGATGCCAACCAACCAGAGCAGCCTTTTGTGTGACACCGGTGCCGGTGCGTGATGCAGAGTCCGCGCAGACCTCTGCGGAGTCCAGTCCGCTCACAGTACGCCTGACTCTGTGGCGGCCTTTAACACGTTGGGTGCCATTCACGTAATATTACGTGTTTGCTCGCCAGCGGTTGGGTGCCAGACACGTAATATTACGTTTTTGGTTTGTTTTTCTTTTTTTTCTCGATTTTAATATCCTATTCAATGCCAGGGACCAATGCCAATGTATGTTGCCGTTAGAAGGCCTACTGCGACGCTGAGGGTGCAGTACCGGCCATATTCCCCCAGGTGGCAGTATTGAGCTGCAGTAAACCCTGTTCCAGACCCTGTGTTATATTGAAAGGTCTCCGGGCGCAGATTTTCAGTAGACGGCAAGGCTAGAGGTTCAATCGGTCGCATCCAAACGTCTACGGGACATCCGATGCATATGCTGTGGTGGGTTATGTCGTAGGCCAATTGGAAATCGGATGGAGCAGATATCGATGAAACAATTGGAATATTATCTTTGGAATACTCCCAATCAAAGGTAAGGATCATCTGACGTAAATTCTGGCTTGATTGTGCAAGGTTTTCATACCGATCCAGCTGATCAGCGTTTTTAGCGTTCAATACTAATGCCGTTACTGGTAATCAATCATCAGAAACGACCCCCCCCCCCCCCCCCCTTTCATGCATTCATGATGAGACATAATAGCTACTGTATATATTTGATTTGGGAATACTAGCGTGTATAGGCAAGAAACGCCAACGCAAATAGTAGAATTTACCTATATGGCTATTACGCAGCCCCTCAGGAATTACCCCATAAGGGGCCGTGTCCACAGATAGCGTTTTTTTCAAGGCGGACCGCTTTGAAAATCAAAAATATGCATGCTCAGAGCGTTTCCAGAACTCCAGACCTCAATCTGCTTTAGTCTCGCGACTCCCGCGGCTCCGCCACTTGCTCGATTTTGATTGGTCGGTCGAAAAAAGTGACCTTGATGAGCGGCACTCCTCTCCAAAAGTTGAACTATTTTCAACTTTATGCGCTGGGAGCGCTCTGCCCAAAAACTCTAGCCGCAGAGAGCGCTAAAACGCGAGGCGCAGCGCTGGGAAAAGGAGCGCGCCTGTCGCGTCTTTAGCATAGAAATTAATGACAGAAAAGAGCTGGCAACTCATAAAAAGCTGGCTGTGGACACGGCCCCTAGCGCTGTAAAACCATACTTATATTCACCACGGTATAACACAGGAATGTATGCATGGAAAAAATATCTCTTTTTTGCATCTTGACCGGAAGAAACAGTGTCAAATGATTATAATATTGTATCCATGGCTATAATATAGAATATAGATTTAGCTCTACAAACAAGGTCACGCAGTCGTATCTTTTAACGCTTGGCCCAGCTACAGCGGTCCGCGTCTAATGGCTGGCATCCATTGTGTTAAGATGTCACGCTAAGATGTGTACTGTACGTTCTCTACAGTATGACTACTATAGGGCAGCGCATACAGTATCTGCGATCTCCTAATAAAACAAGTCATTAGAATAATATAAGCCATGGGGCTTGGGCTGATCGCTATTGTTACGTTGTCATTGACATTCTTTAAGCTCGATGTCGAGTCAATGCAACACAACAAAGGAGACGGCAGTCAAAGTAGTTTTATAATAAATATTTAATGAAATAATTACCGTGAATGAAATGAAGAATAAACTAAAGTAACGACAGACAAGAACACATACTACACAGACAGGATCAGCACCAAACAAAGGGGAAGACAGACTACTTATACATGAGGGGATGACGAGACAAGACACACCTGGGTTAATTGTAAGTGGGTACAGCTGGGGAAAGAACGATAGGGACTACAACACCAGGACAGAGAACTACAACTAGACATGACGAATCACATTAGGAGCGCCTGATCAGGGCACAAACATAGACCCACACAGGCGCACCAACCGACCTGTAGGAGTCGCTGTCCACAACGCCAGATCCCCACCCATCAGTTTCCCTCCCCCTAATACTGCCAATGTGTATTAGTGCGGACAACCAGCTAAACTGAAAGCAATGTGGAGCGCTGCACTCGAACAGGGAGGCGAACCTGTTCGAGCCTAGTCTCCAGTATTCGTGGTGAGCGCCTTGCCCACTGCACCACGTAGCCGGCCAGTGAACACATAGTTAAGTACGACTGACAGATGCATTGCAACTATCCGTCTCTGGCTTTGTCCAGCGGACACCATGATGAGCTCAGCGATGCTGCTCACGGTCTGGCTACAGCCATCCTCTCTGCTGCCGGAGCTACTGGAGCCGACGCCGGTCTGCGAGGCTTCGCTGGTGGCGGGAGAGAGAGCACGGAGGGTCGTTGATGAGCTCAGCGATGCCCGAGTCGCGTGATTTTTTATTGGTTTGTCATGACAAACCAATTACATAATCCAACATATGTGTAAAGAAACAACATATTCCAGTTAACGGTATATTTTTTTAATGATTCGTTACGGCGTAATCAATACTTCCATTTGTATAAATTGGGTTAAGCGGAGCGCAGTATTCCTGCCTGGCTGAGCTGGATGCATCTCGGCTGAGGAGCGCGTCGTGGCTCATGCGCATGCTCGGCCAATCAGAGGAACCCGGAAACCCAACTGCGTTGTAGAAAGCATAGACGCAGCCGGGTCTGACTGTGGCACCCAACCCAAACCACGAGGACAGTCCCAGTTGGCCCGGGTGTGAAAAACAGCCAAGACGATGGTCAAGGCCAACCAACCACTCAAAGCTCCCCAGTCTGCCCCGGATGGAACAATGACCTCATTCTCCAGCTCCCCCTCTTCTGAAACACAAAGACTGTCATTATCATTGTCAACTCCAGGTGGAGCCACCACCAAGGCTGACACCGGCATATTGGGCATAGGTACACGTCCCACGTCATCCATGGGCAAAGCAGGGCCAGTACCATCAGGCACCGCGTCACTGACCGATACACCTATGTCAAATAAATTCCCCCCAGCACTACCCGTCATGGCCGTCGTAAGTGCATCTGATGGAACAACTCCCGTATGCACATTTGCCAGAACGTCCGCCACAACAGGCCCGCTGAAACGCGAATGACATCTGATTTTATTAACATCTTACCCCCTGTCAGGTCGTTACCGAGGATCAATGACACTCCCTCGACCGGAAAACGGCCATCCACCCCGATTACGACCGGTCCCGACACCAGATCCGACTCTAAATTAATATTGTGTAGCGGCATTCTCATAACATGTCTACCAAAAGCTCTGACCCTTATCCCAGCATGTGCCTTTGATCTGTTATCAAAGGGTAACACATTCCTACGGATAACCGATTGAGACGCAGCAGTGTCTCGTAAGATAGTTACAGGAACTTTCCTACCATCTTTGCAAAACGATACCAACCCTCTGCTAATAAAAGGTAAATAGGTTGCCATGCCTTTACCCATAGCAGTGGGCGTCGTAACCAACGATATTTGTGGCATCTGCGTGGTAGGACTGTTAACCCTGTGAAGGAGAGCATAACAATTGTCCTTGATGTGCCCTTTCTTCCCACAGTGAAAACACATGCGAGTGCCCCCCCCCCCCCATTCCTCGCTCACTAACTCCACCTGCGTCCGCATGTTTTAACTGCTCGCTACTGCCAGAGGCTACCGGTTTGCCACCGGAGCTCCACCTCGGTCTGTCCTCCCCACTAGGGCAGTCAGGCTTGACATGGCTTGTGTGTTAAAACAAACTCATCCGCAAGGCCCGCAGCCACCGAGCACTCAGCAACCTTCCGTTCATTGATGTACATCGCCACATTCTCGGGAAAACAATATGACTTAAATTCCTCCAAAAGGTTTTTACAGGAGACACACTTAAAAACTGCGGACCATGCTCGACTGAGGGGGGGGGGGGTGGGTGGGACAGATGTATCACTCTAACTTCCACACAAGGGCCAGAGGAGCAGCCATTTTGATAGATAAAAACACGCCATTTACTATGTCGAGTGTAGAGGCCGACCCTGCAGGGCGCTATATTATAGTAGTGGGGAAACTGCATTCATTTCCGGTCATTCTGGCTAATATCTACGCACCAAACTGGGACAACCCTTCGTTCTTCACCAGCCTTTTTTCTCGCCTACCGGATATGACCTCGCACCATCTCATCCTTGGCGGCGACATTAATTGTGCACTCTCCCCGGTGCTGGACCGTAGCTCGTCCAGGAAGGCCCCCTAGTCTAGCTTGTCCCGTGCAATCCGGCGCTTTCTTAAATCATATGGGGTAGCTGACGTGTGGCGGTTTCGTAATCCTACATCCAGAGGATACTCCTTTTTTTCCCCGGTCCATAATACCTTCTCGCGCATAGACAGATTTCTCCTGGATAAGAGACTCCTTACCCTCGTAACCAAATGCGAATACGGAGCGATAGTTATCTCAGACCATGGTCCCTTAGTTATGAAAATGAGTATCCCGAATACACGGCTTGGCCACCGCCAGTGGAGACTCAACCCGTTGCTCCTGTCGGAGGAAGCCTTCACAAACTTCATCACCTCGGAAATTACATTATTTCTCGACATTAATAAGACTCCGGGAATGTCTTCTTTAACCATTTGGGAATCACTGAAGGCGTACTTAAGGGGACAGGTGATTTCATATTGCGCCAACCAAAAGAAGATAAACACGGCACGCCTTAAGCAACTGACGGACGAGATTTTGGAGCTAGATAGACTACATAGCCACTCGCCATCAACCGACACGTTGAAAAAACGTATATCGTTGCGAACTGAGTTTGACCTCCTGTCAACGTGACAGGCTGAGTACCTCATTACTAAAACGCAACAAGGGTACTATGAACATGGGGAGAAGGCCGGACGGATACTTGCCCATCAGCTACGACAAAGAACTGCCAACCAGTCCATCCCCACTATCAACGACGAGCAGGGCTCAAAAGCCACTGACAACCTTAAAATTAATAAAAGCTTTAAAACGTTCTACCAATCGTTATACACCTCGGACTCGCAAGTGGGGCCCTCCACGCTAGACGATTTCTATAGGACCCTCCGCGTCCCGACAGTCGACCCAGAGAGGGCCGAGGATCTGGAGGATATTTTTATACTTTACTTGATGACAACGCTTCACATTCGATAAATGGGGGGGGGGGGGGGGGGGTTGATCATGATTGCATTTATTCCAAGTGCATAGTGTACAATGTGTGACATTATGCACTTGGAATAAATGCAATCATGATCTCCCCCCCCCCCCCCCCCCCCATTTATCAAATGTGAAGCGCATGCACATTTTTGCTAAATTGCTGCGTTTTCTATACATATTTTTGATTTACCTTGAAAATGTCTATATGTAATATTAGTATGCCGAGAGATGTATACGGTAATTGTGTGGAATTGAAGCATACAGCTACACATTATTATAAAAATGCATATAGGCATGCAACGTAATCTATATAAAAAATATCCCTATATGCATTGCATTTCATGAATGCTAAAACACCAAGTGGTTTAGTCACTAAACCACTTGGTGTTTTAGCATTCATGAAATGCAATGCATATAGGGATATTTTTATACTTTACTTGATGACAACGCTTCACATTCGATAAATGGGGGGGGGGGGGGGGTGATCATGATTGCATTTATTCCAAGTGCATAGTGTACAATGTGTGACATTATGCACTTGGAATAAATGCAATCATGATCTCCCCCCCCCCCCCCATTTATCGAATGTGAAGCGTATGCACAGTTTTGCTAAATTGCTGCGTTTTCTATACATATTTTTGATTTACCTTGAAAATGTCTATATGTAATATTAGTATGCCAAGAGATGTGTACGGTAATTGTGTGGAATTGAAGCATACAGCTACACATTATTATAAAAATGCATATAGGCATACAACGTGATCGATACAAATATCTCTATATAATATATGCATTGCATTTCATGAATGATAAACACCACTAAGTGTTGTGTGTACAGTGCATGACATTATTGCACTTGGACAATGTGTTTCAGACGAGGAAATGATTTCGCGCTGCTGCAGCAAAACGCTCATAACTCGACTTTGAGGAAACGCGCGTCGAATTGGGCCAATATTTACCTTTTTTGGCGTGGAATTGTGAACGAACGACGGCATGGATCAACAAACGGCTTTTGGCGTATTGTACATCAACTAGCATATTGTCAAATGAGCCCAACCATTTTCACATAGCTAAAATATATAATATAGAAATCTATCCGCGGAAATCATGTGTTTTCGCTAAATCAGCCTCTTAAGAGTCTGGCACGGTGGGGGATTTGCCGTCTCCCCCTAGTGGCGTTCAAAGTGTTAAAGGGTGACAATTCAAAAATGTATTGAATATGTGTGTTTTTTTTTTACAAATATTTGTGATGCCCATCACAAACACTGGAATTTAAAGGGTAAAATAAAATAAAATCCTGCACCAGAATGCAGGAAATTAAGTCTTTGTAACAAAATAATTCCTGTTGGGGGACCCCTACTTAGAAAGTGGCCTGACTGGGGCTATATTTCACACTATATTTCCCAGCCTGAATTATTTCCCCAGTCCGGCCCTGCTTATGTGAGTTGTCAATGGACAACAACATGCTGTGTGTGTGTGAGTGAGTGAGTGAGTGAGTGAGTGAGTGAGTGAGTGAGTGAGTGAGTGAGTGAGTGAGTGAGTGAGTGAGTGAGTGAGTGAGTGAGTGAGTGAGTGAGTGAGTGTGTGTGTGTGTGTGTGTGTGTGTGTGTGAGAGAGTGTGAGAGAGAGAGAATGAAGGACAATTGCTTGCTGTGTGTGTGAGAGAGAGATAATTAAGTACATTTGCTGAAATACAGTTGTTCTTAATTTTCTCACTTGTATGTGAGAATGTTAGTTATTATGTTCTCAATGCCCCTTGCATTGTATGAGTTGTGTGGAAGAGTTTGCTAGTTCTAGTGCTACCCCTTTGTACATTGTGGCTGTGTCTGACAAAAGTTAACAATAAATAATGGTATTAGGAATACATTTGCCTCCTGCGTGAACTGTGCATAGCTGAATAGACTTTTTTTTTTTCTTTTTTTTTTTTAATCTTTTTCCCCCCGCCTTCTTTTTCCGATTTTTCTCCCATCCCACTGTTAGTCGTTATGCCAATTCCCAACCCCCTTCCTGGTTGTTGCGCACGTTCCCCTACTGTTGGTCTGAGAGGCCGGAGAGTCGGAGACTGTCACATGCTTTCCTCCGACGCATGTGCAGCCAGCCGGCAGCCGGCCTGGCCGCGCAGATTCTCACCGGGAGAGTGTAACGTGTGGAAGGTCGCACTACCTCTCTCCAGATCCTACCCTTGCTGAGCAGGCGCCCCGACCGAACTGTAGGGGTCGCTGTCCACAACGCCCAGGACCCACCCACTGCTCCCCTCCCCCTAACTCAGCCAAACGAGTTAGTATAGCGATCAACCCGAGCCAAGGCAATGCTGACTCTCCGGGAGTCGAGACCGCAGCCTCGAATAGACTGTATCAGCCATATGGTGGTACTTGGAGAGCCAGCTACGTTCTCAGGTGGTACTTGGTGTAAAAAGTTTGAGAACCACTGGGTTAACGTTATTGGGCGAACAAGAAAACGAAAGAAAACTAACATTTTAATGACCCTGCAGCTGTTCCAATGTATGTGCCTCCTCCTTGCACTTTCGCCCACTCTGAAGTGTGACTCGGTGTGCCCGGCCACGCGCACTATTCTCGCACGGAACCTGCGAGTGCCTGCATGTGCGACTCGTGTGTGTGCGCTGTGGGGCGTATTCGTCGTATGGCTGTGCGTACGGCACCGTGACGGCCGTACCGTAAATTCGCGGGACGAATACACGTACCGTTACACCCCTAGTGGTGAGTGTATGTCGGTGTGGTCTTAGCATGTGTGTGTGGTGAGTTTATGTCTGTGTGGTCTTAGCATGCGTGTGTGTGGTGAGTGTATGTCAGTGTGGTCTTAGCATGTGTGTGTGTGTGGTGAATGTATTTCAGTGTGGTCTTAGTATGTGTGTGTGGTAAGTGTATGTCAGTGTGGTCTTAGCATGCGTGTGTGGTAAGTGTATGTCAGTGTGGTCTTAGCATGTGTGTGTGGTGAGTGTATTTCAGTGTGGTCTTAGCATGTGTGTGGTGAGTGTATTTCAATGTGGTCCTAGCATGTGTGTGTGTGGTGAGTGTATTTTAGTGTGGTCCTATCATGTGTGTGGTGAGTGTATTTCAGTGTGGTCTTAGCATGTGTGTGGTGAGTGTATTTCAGTGTGGTCTTAGCATGTGTGTGGTGAGTGTATTTCAGTGTGGTCTTAGCATTTGTGTGTGTTCAGTGTATGTCAGTGTAGTCCTATCATGTGTGTGTGGTGAGTGTATGTCAGTGTAGTCATATCATGTGTGTGTGGTGAGTGTATTTCAGTGTGGTCTTAGCATGTGTGTGTGGTGAGTGTATTTCAGTGTGGTCTTAGCATGTGTGTGTGGTGAGTGTATTTCAGTGTGGTCTTAGCGTGTGTGTGTGGTGAGTGTGTGTCAGTGTGTTTAATTGAGCTTGTTTGTTAGGATCATTAGCAGCAGCAGCAGCAATGCTTCCTGCTTCAACTTACATCATAATAACACATAATATTACAAAGTAAACAGGACAAAGACTAGAACACAAAGACAAGACGAGCTCCTAAAATACAATCATCAAAATATATTAAATCAAATTACGTCATGTATGGAGAGAGTGTGTGTGTGTGTACACTCACTACGTGTGTGACAGAGTAGTTCATGATGATGTAATCCTTCCCTATTGGCAGCCAGGATCGCAGCGTGATGACATCACGGTCCCGGAGAGGTTTGGGACATCTCCCTGTAAGGAGGAATCGCATGTTTACCACTCTAACCGATCACAGCCCAGCGAGTATCCTCTACAGACAATAGTTTTGAACAGTTTCATTAAAGATATACTATTCATTATATCAGGTGTACTTCGCTAGAAAACAGTTCCCAATTAAACTACCGTAAAACGTAAACGCAATAAAGGTTGATTGAATCACTGCATTAATGGAGCAGGAGCTAAGTCTTATCAGCAGCACCACTGGGGCTCTGGTGCAGTGAAGGGTTAATAATTAAATAATCCATAGGTTAGTAGATCAATACCCAATTCTTTATTTGTTTTATGTTTATGCTGGTACATGCCATACATGTTATATTCATACTGGTTTAAATAAACAATTGGATATTTCCCATCTTTGCTGAGCCTGTCCCAAATAAAGGCGGGGTGAATTCAGTGATTGAAGCAAATAAAAGCCTGAGCTGTTAGTTGAAGTTTTACGGTATTCACAACAAAGAGATGTTGTGTTGATTGTGTATTATTAAGTGTCTTCTGGGCCACAAACCCGGTGCCATTCAGCTCCCTATTGTCGGACTTCCCTTAATTGTTTAACCTTTATTTACCCAGGGTAGGTTCGCTAAGCACAGATGCTCTTTTTCAGCTACGCCCTGCTTCACATTCACACAGTTCCATTCATACCTGGGAGCTGCCCAGTACAACCACAGTCTGACACCATTGGCCACTGAGCAACTCCACTGGAGCAGTTCTACATTCTACTTCCATCACTACAGTCAATATCTACATTATTTAAAGAACATCTTAACCCTTTGGGTGCCGTTCATGAGAATTCTCGTTTTTGTGGCCCAGCGGTTGAGTGCCGGAAACAAAGATTCTCGTTTCTGGGTAGTTTTTCCTTTTTTTCCGATTTTAATATCCTATTCAATGTCACAGAGCTGTATTTTGCCTGGAAAAGGCATATTGGGACTCCGAAGGTGCAGTACCGGCCAGATCCTGGTAGTGGCGCTGTCTCGAGAATGCAGTAACCCCTGTTGCAGACCTGGTGTCACACTGAAAACGCTCCGGGCGGACTTTTCTGTTCGCCTGAAGCGAGGGCTTCACCCAATCGCATGGAATACTTTTTGGGACGCCGGATTCATTATCAGAGATAATGATGAAGAGTAGGGCTCTTATTTAACCAGGAAGTCCCATTGAGATACAATATCTCCTCTGCAAGGTAGACCTGGCCAAGATGACAGCAATAACATTTGCAATACATCACACAGCAATAAAATGTGTGATACATCACACAAGAACATAATAAATGTGCATGTATACAATACATCACATGTAAACACAAAGCAGAATAGTCTACATGATAGTAAAAGTGTATAATACAGGTAATACAGTAATTTTGCAGTTGGGACCCGACTACAGAAAGCAGCAACATTCTTCTTGTAAATCTTTTTTTAAATATGTTATAATTGCATCGCAAATCGCAATCGCAATATCTGTCAGAATAATCGCAATTAGATTATTTCCCAAAATCGTGCAGCCCTAATGAAGAGAACATAATGTAGGTTTCCATAGCTATGCGGATGATACACAACTGTACATATCTGCTGAACCAAATGATACAGATATTAACTCCATCACAGACTGCATATTGGCAATAAATAAATGGCTGAGTAAGAACTTCCTGAAACTAAACGAGAACAAAACTGAAATTCTAATTATCGGCCCCAAAATTAAAAAAGAAACGTTAATAAAGAACCTGGGAGGACTAACCCCTTGGATGAAATCTGAGGTCACAAGTCTCGGGGTTATCATAGATTCAGAACTGAACTTCAATTCTCATATTAACAAAGTGACCAAAACATCGTTCTTCAATCTCAGAAATATAGCAAAAGTACGACCATTTATAATCAAAATGATGCTGAGAAGCTAATTCATGCATTCATATCTAGCCGGTTAGACTACTGTAATGCACTTTTTACAGGTCTCCATAAGAAAACCACAGAGAGGCTTCAGCTAATCCAAAACTCTGCAGCCCGACTAGAACCAAAAGGAGAGAGCACATTAGTCCAGTCTTAGCTGCTCTACACTGGCTTCCTGTAACATTTAGAATTGACTTCAAGGTCCTTCTCCTTACATACAAAGCTCTAAATGGACAGGGACCTAGCTACATCGCCAACACTCTAATAGATTACAGGCCAGCAAGAACACTGCGATCATCAGCTGCTGGACTACTAGAGGCTCCCAGAAACAGTCAAAAGAGGATCAGTAATGCAGCCTGTATCAACTATGCCCCAAAACTATGGAACAAACTACCCCAAAACATCAGGGAAGCCAATTCGCTAGACATCTTCAAAAGACAGCTTAAAATCTCTTTGCTCAGGCATTTAAATGAAACATCAGGGATATCCTGACACAAATTGTACTTTACCTGCACTATTCTTACCCTACCTACGTTTATACACTTCCTATCAAATTCATGTGTCGGTTCTATGCACTGTAATTTTAAGAGCACTGCTCTGGTGTAATTCAAAATTGAACAATTTTATCACACTTTTTACTTACTTTTTACTTACTGATGCACTGCTCTGTTGTATGTCCGTTCTATTTTATAATTTTTAGCCTATTTTTAAACTGAATCCAACCGTTTTTATTCTGTCTATTCTATTTTTATTATTTGTATTACTGAATTAAACTGTAAACAGAAAGGCCTATTGGGATGCTAGATCCTAATGTGAAACACTGTGATTTACCTTACCTTGCTACCTCTCTATCTTTTTTATGCTAGCTTATGCCTGTATTTTTTTACTGTTGTGAAGCACTTTGAACTGCAACTTCTGTATGAAAAGTGCTATACAAATAAAGTGTATTATATTATTATTATTATTATGCTGTATAGGGTTATGGCGTGTGCTAAATGGACATATGATCTACCAGATGGCGATCAAATAATTGGACAATTCGTTTTGGAATCCAACCGGCCAAAGGTAAGAGCAATTTGACGTAAATTCCAGCTTGATCGTGCAAGGATTTCATAGCCATCCCCCGCCCCCCCCCCCTTTCATGCATTCATGATGGAACATAATACCGATCATATGCATTTGGATTTTTAACTATCATGTGTAGGGACGAAACGCCAATGGATTTAACGTTATTAGCGTCGCACTTTATAAATAGCCTCACAGGAATGATCCCAGATCATTCCAATATAACACTCATATTCACCACGGTATAAAACGGGAACGTATCGATTGAAATTTCTTTTATTTTTTGCATCTTGAACGGATTTTTTTTTTTTTTTTTTTTACTTAATTTTTTATTTTCATTTTTGATTTACAAACATACAGGTACAAAATACAAAATACACATACACAACTTACAATACTATTAAACAGACAGAAACAATAAAGAAAAAATTATAATATCAAAAAGAAAACTGAAATAAAAGGCAGGGTGTGACATGGGTTCATTGGTATTTCTATCTTTAAATTTTTTATTTATATTTCAATTTATTGTCTTGTTTCCTTTTCATCCTTCTGTGATGTCGTTCCTCTTCTTCCTATATTCCTCCCACTTATCCCATTTTGACTCAAATTTCTCCCCTTGCAGCCTCAGCATATGCGTGATTCTCTCCATTTCCTGTATCCCCTCTATTATCTCTGTCCATTGTTCCTTCGTTGGTGCTTCTACCCTGTACCACAGCTTAGTCAGTGCTTTCTTGGCTGCTACTAATAGTATCTTAATCAAATATTTGTCTTCTCCCTGAATGTCTTTCTGTGACAAGTTCCCTAGGTATAGTACTAGCCCTGTCTGGGGTATTTCATATCCTACTATTTCATTTATTATCTCTATCTCTTCTAGTGTTGTCAAAAATATCGAAGTATCGATACATATCGATACTGAATATTTAAAATGGTTTCGATACTAATTTCCCGAAATACCGATACTTTCTGCAGTATCGGTACCAGCTGGCGAGTGTTCTACCGCAAGTTGTTGACACGCTGTTCAGAGCACGCTTGCCCCTCCGGCTCCTCCAGCCCTCCCCCTCACAGAGCCGACAAACATTTTAGCTGAAGATGGCAAATGCAGAGCATCCGCAACTTGTGCTTGTGGATAAAGAAAACAGCAGAAGTGCTGTTTGGAGGTACTTCGGGTTTAAAGTAAACAACGAAGGACAAGCTAAAGAAGATGCCCCAATGCTATTTGCAAGCGGTGTTACAGATCAGTGCCAACGCGGATCTCCATAAAGAAATGAGGTTCGTGACAGCTGCTCTTTCAACGTCACTGTGACTGAAGCATTAAACCATTAACTCTAGTTTAATACATGATACGTTGTCTACTGATGGCGCATAATATCAACAGCTGATTGTTAGTAACGTTACAGGCAGCTATCAGCTAACGTTAGCCTACTGCTAGCCGTTAGCTCCCTTAGCTTAGCTGGCCACTTTTATAATTACCTGCATGGAAACGGAGTAACGTTAACGTTTAAACGTTATGTCGAGGTCATACAATACTACAGTCGACATAAGGTTAACGTTACCCCGTTTCCATGAAGTGTTTAAATAGCAGCAATCTTGTTGAAAATGTAACGTTACTAAAATGCTCCGAGCATAGCCTCTCTCTCTCTCTCTCTCTCTCTCTCTCTCTCTCTCTCTCTCTCTCTCTCTCTCGTTATCTTTAAATAAAAATCGAAACGGTTACTAACTGTAATACAAACAGTTCAGTTTGTCAGGTACATGCAACACAGATTACAGTGTTTACATCTGTCTGCTTGAGAAAATACCATGTTCTGCATCTGCAATAAAAATGATTGAAGTGAGATGAACAGTTATTTTTAAATGTGTGATCTAAAGATAAACAAAGGGTTTTAAAAGTGTTATATTTATCTTCTCTTATAGTACCAGAGAGAAGCTGAGGAAAATCAACCAGCAACAAAAGATAAATTTGTTTATTAAAAAAAAATATATATATATATATATATATATATATTTTTTTTTTTGGTATCGAAATGGTATCGAAGTATCGATACTTTTCAAGGTATCGTATCGAAGTCGAAATTCCAGTATCGTGACAACACTAATCTCTTCCCAATAATTTTCTGACATTTCCAGAATATGTGTGTGTGGTTCGCTACTTCTTGTCCACATTTTCTCCAAAATGGTTTCTGTGCTGGTGTGTAATTGCCCTGTATTTCTGGCGTTATAAAGAATCTAATTATGTTTTTCCACCCAAACGCCCTCCATATCCTTGATCCTGTGGTTGATTGTTGTATCTTACATGTGTTATACCATTCCTCCTCTGTTATCTCTATTTCTAACTCTTTCTCCCACTTTTCTTTTACATACAATGTTGTAATTCCCGTACTGTCCATTATTGCCTGATATAGTGCTGATATAACCCTCCCCTTCCTTCCTTCATATGATTTGACCATTATCCTAATTACCCCATTCTGTTCTTTGTCTCAGTCTTGTTTTATTTCTTTGTTATAGTAATCTCTAATCTGTAAATATCTAAAGTGGTCTCTATTCTCTAGTCCGAATCTTTCTTTCAATTTTTGTAGAGTCTGCATCTCAGATGAACTCAATGGTACACTGGTTGAAGAAACATGGCTTGGTTTCAAAACCAAATTTTCAACAATACTAAACGACATGGCCCCCCTAAGAACCACCAGGGTAAAAAATCGCGCTGAGCCGTGGATGCACTCCGAAATACTGGCCGCTATGAAAACCAGAGACAAAAAATGATCTGAGTTTCGTAAAAGTCAGTCAAAGCTTACCAAAAGCACGAGCAGTGAACTCCAAGCCCACGTGACTGAACTCAAACTAGAAAGAAACAGACTAAGAAACTACGTAAACTCCATGATCAAAACTGCAAAAAAGAATTTCATCAATGACAAAACTGAGGAAAACAAAAACAAACCACGTGAACTTTGGAAATTACTCAATAATCAACTAGGATGCAGTAAAAAACATAAAACCAGATTCTCAAACATAAACATAAAAACGGACAACACGCTCATCACAGACAAGCTGGATGTAGCCAATTGCTTAAACATTTTCTTCACAAACATAGCCACAACACTGGTAAACAAACTACCCTCCCACTCAGTCTACGAACAGGTCAAAAAGTACCTAGCGGAAAAAAATCTAATCTACGAATTCCAATCTGGCTTCAGAACATCCCACTCCACTGACACATGCCTTCTCTATTTGAACGACCACATCAAACAAGAGGTGGACGCGGGCAAATACTGCGGCATGGTCATGCTGGACCTACAAAAGGCCTTCGACACCATTCTAATTGACAAGCTAAAAGCAATTGGTTTTGATAGTCTATCAGTGAGCTGGATGCAATCCTACCTCGAGGGGAGGGAACAGATGGTGGAGGTAAACGGTACCCTATCCCCCCCCTGACAGTGAGCTGTGGTGTTCCACAAGGACGCATACTAGGACCGCTACTGTTCCTAATTTATGCAAATGACATGTCGTCAGCTTGTGACTGCAACTTGTTCCTGTTTGCGGACGACTCAGCCCTGCTGGTCTCTGACAAGAACAAGTTACAGGTTGAAAAAACCCTCAGCTCGGAACTAGGCAAAATCGGCATATGGCTCGCTGATAACAAACTATCATTACACATGGGCAAAACAGAGTCCATTCTCTTCGGTTCAAATAACAAACTCAGCAAGACCGACGGCTTCTCAGTTACAGTGGGTGACAATATTGTCACAAGGAAAGATGAAATTACCTACCTGGGTTCCATCCTAGAGGCTAATCTCTCCTGTGACAAAATGGCATCCAATGTAATAAAAAAAGTCAACCAACGAACTCGATTCTTGTACCGGATCTCCTCTCTGGTAAACAAGAATACCCTGAAGACTCTGGCAGGAGCACTCATTCAAGGGTACTACGACTATGCTTGCACCTCATGGTACCAAAGCACCTCAAAGGCGCTAAAAACAAAATTACAAACATATTTTTTTTTGTATTTAATTTTTTTATTATTTTTTAAACAAACATATAAACAAACATGACAACACACGATAAGATATACAAGCATTAATTGTCAGGGCACATCCAATGAGTTCACATTTTAGTTAGT
The DNA here is from genome assembly GCF_963971535.1 of Notolepis coatsorum. Taxonomy (NCBI): domain Eukaryota; kingdom Metazoa; phylum Chordata; class Actinopteri; order Aulopiformes; family Paralepididae; genus Notolepis; species Notolepis coatsorum. The sequence continues at coordinate 186,402,879 of NC_140165.1, forward strand.
TGTCTTATATAAGATATACCCCTAATACCTGTTATCTAAAAAAAAAACTACACACATATGCTCAGCTCGAACCCCCCCCTCCCGGACCCCACCTTGAGAAGTACCTCCACTATCCCTCGCACCTAACCAGACACTACCATTATAAGCTAGCTTTTATTCTCTCCACCACTTCTAACCACATTGACATTTTGGATTCATTGAGACCCAGAATTCTTGCTGTAGATATTTCATGGTAAATTACATCGAGATATGTAAGAAACCAAACTTTACGGCAAATCTTTTTCGGTTGAAACCAGCGTGATGCGATCAGCTTTTTGGCTACTGTGATACCCGATAAAACCAATCTCTTTAGCTGTGGATTCACTGCAAACTCAAAAACATCATTCAATAGTAATACCGAGGGGTGTACAGGTATATTCCAAGATACGAGTTTTGATATTTGTTGGGTCACATCTTTCCAGAATGCCTTAACTGGTGAGCAGTCCCAATACATGTGCATAAATGTCCCTTCGTACCCATTTGTACATTGGGTGCATTTGGAATCTTGTTTAAGCCCCATTCGGCACAGTCTTATAGGAGTCAAGTATGTCCTGTGAATATAGTTAAGATTGATTTGTTGATGATCCGGGTTCCTTGATGTAAGTCGGACATTTGCCCAGGCTCCTTGCCAATCAAAGTCATTTTCCAGGTCTGGTATATCCCTCCTCCAGACAGAGTCAAGTTGGAGGGTTTCATACGAGGACGTTAGTAATTGATGATAAAATTCTGAAACAAAACCTCTCGATGTCTCTCTTGCGTAGAAGAATTTGTGGTATCTGTGGTGTTCAATTGGTCTGTCTAATGGAACACTGTGAGACTTCAAACATAGCTCTAACTGTTTGTGAAAAAGCCATGTGGACTTGGTGAGATAATTTTTTTTGCGTATTTCTTTATCACTACAAAAACCCTGTTTGTTAAAAACATCCCCTAATGAGTGTATGCCTTGCTCTTCCCATATAGGGAATCTTATAGGTCGTTTTCCAATTAAGAGTGCATTGTTATTGAATAAGGGAGTATGATTGTGCCATTTTTGTGGGTTAGGATTTTTTTTTTGTGATTCACGCCATATCCGGATCGCATGAGTAATTATGGGGCCAAATTTTCGTTCACAGTGCTTGATTGGTAGTTTAGTGTATGCTATGTCCTTCAGTCTATGTGGGGCTACTATGTTTTCTTCTATTTTTCTCCAGGATGCTAATGCTTGGGAGTCAAACCATGTTGTCAATGGACTTAATGTGTACGCCTTAAAATATAGGAAAAAATCTGGAAATGCCATGCCACCATCTGCTTTATTTCTCTGTGCGGTGGATCTTTTTATACGTGGTGGTTTGTTATTCCAAATAAATTTGTATGTGGAGGAGTGTAATCTTTTCCAGTAACCCTCTGGAGGGGGTAACGGTAGCATTGAACAGAAGAAGTTGATTTTAGGTAGTACATCCATCTTAACTATTGATATCCGTGCTTGTACTGTGTTTTTAAGTTTTGCCCATCTATCAAGGTCGTCTTTGATTTTGTTTTGGATTTTTGTGTAGTTGTGCTTCACCGTTTGTCTTATGGTAGGGAATATTTCCACTCCCAAGCATCTGAAATGTTTTACCATCTGTATCTGTCCTGGGAGGGTTGTATCTTTTTTTGCAGGGGTGTTAAGTGGAAGGAAAGCCGACTTCGGCCAATTTATCTTAAATCCCGATAAATCACCAAAGTCCTCAATCAACTTGAGCAGATGAGGCAATGTGGTGTTGGGGTTTTGCATGAACAATATTACATCGTCCGCATATAAACAAATTTTTTGTTGTGTGCCCTTGATTACGATTGGTTCTATGGATTGGGATTGTCTTATATATTGTGCTAAAGGCTCTAATGATAGATTGAACAGTCCGGGACTAAGAGGACAACCCTGTCTGGCAGAGCGTGATACCGGAAATATTTTGGAGATGATTGTGCCTGTTGTAATCATGGCCGATGGGTCTTTGTATAATACTTTAATCATATCGATGAATCCTTTTCCTAACCCCATCCTTTCTAGCACTGCCCACAGATACGACCATTCCAGCCTGTCAAAGGCCTTCATAGCATCCAGGGACAGCATCGCCTTAGGTATGGTGTCCTCCTTGTCGGCATCAAGTACGTGCAGTATTCGTCTTATGTTCTCAGTGATCAGGCGGCCTCCTATGAAGCCAGTTTGGTCCGGGTGAACTAAAGACGTCATATGCTTTTGTAATCTGATGGCTAATACCTTAGAGCAGGGGTTCCCAAACTTTTCAGGCCAGGGCCCAGAAAATAAGGCGTCAGAGAGCCGCGGCCCAATGCACATCGTCAGGCTTTTTTTTTTTTTTTTTTTGCCAGGCGACCGATTTTTTAAGCCAAATATCACTTCAATCCTATTAAGTTAGTTCAAGTTAGTTATTCATTTATATGTGCTATTTATGAGAGGGCTAACTTGTTGCAAAATAATAATGATAATAATAATAGCCTCATTAAAATACTATTGTTGCTTCGGTTGTTTTCAGCATTTTATGTGCATAATCTGTTATTTTGTTTGAAATGTTCGTTGAAATAAGTAGATTTTTCGTTTTTGTTTATTTATTAAGTTAATATAAAACCATATAGTCACATTTTAGAATACAATAGAATAGAATTTTAGAATACAACTAGAAACACTGTCCTGGCCTGCTTCTAAGTTCAGTGGCCTGACAAAAAAAAAAAAAAAAAAAAAAAAAAAAAAAAAATTATTTTTTTTAAATCATCTCGCGGCCCACCCGTGGCTGCTCGCAGCCCACCTTTGGGTCGCGACCCCGACTTTGGGAACCACTGCCTTAGAGTACAGTTTGATATCTGTTCCGAAGAGGCTTAAAGGTCTATAACTACCGCACTCGTTGGGGTCTTTGTCTTTTTTAAGGAGGACTGTTATGAGTGCAATATTGTCATTCTTATGGAAGTTCCCCTCCTTGACTGAGTATAAGATCATATTTAGTAATAAGGGGCCAATTATGTCCCAACAAGAAAGGTACATTTCTGATGGGAAACCGTCTCTTCCAGGAGCCTTACCACTTTTCATTGCGGTTATGACCTTCTTGAGTTCCTCTAGTGTGATCGGTGTTTCTAACTGTTTAGCGTCATCCTCTGAAAGTTTAGGGAGAATAATTTGATTAAGAAATGTGTCCATTTTGTTTTGATCGAAGGTCGTTTCTGATTTATATAAGTCGGAGTAGAATACTTTGAATGTATCGTTTATTTTTACAGGATCTGTTACAAGTACTTGTTGTGCTCTAATGGTAGTTATATCTGCAAATGTTGCATTCATTCTTAATCGCATGGCTAATAGGTGGCTGGGTTTGGAACCTTGGGAGTACTGCTGTTGTCTTGTGCTGCGTATTTGTATTTCCGATTGTTGTCTGTATATGGCATTGATCTCTATTTTTAGTACGTTAACTTGATTTTCTAGTCGAGTTGAGTTGTTGTATTTTAGAGAATTAAATAACGTTGAGTAAAGCGTTTCCAGCTCAGCCAGTTTTGTGCATTGATTCTTGCGCATTTTGGAGGAAAAGCTATCCGTGAAATCTTTGATCATTCCCTTTACCGACATCCATATTATTCTGGGGTCTTGCACCGAGTTTGCATTCTCCCGTTGGAATACTATAAGAGCTTCTTTGAGTTGTGTAATGAATTCCTTGTTATTAAGCAGCAACGAGTTAAATCGCCATCTTGGGGCTCGGGAGGATAGTATACCAAATGTACCTTTAAGGAGTAAATAACAGTGATCTGATAGTGCGTTGGGTATCATTTCCACTTCATAATTATCAAATAGTCTCTGTGATGCAAAGACATAATCTATTCTGGATAGTGTATTATGTCTCGCAGATCGACAAGAGTACTTTCGGGTCGTGGGATTAAGTAACCGCCATAAGTCATTTACACCTGTAATCTTCGACCAATCCTTTAATGCCTTCGATGAATTCTTTTGTTCGCTGGAAAAGGCGAGGTAAGATTTGTCCATCCTTGGGTTCCAGATGGCATTAAAATCCGCTCCTATTATAAATGAGTAATCGGGAATGTCTAACATTGCATTGGTTAGTGTAGTGAAGAAATCTTCTTCGTACAAATTTGGGGCGTATACCGCTATCAACGCTATTTTCCTGTTCTTATGTTCAATCTTAGCTATAGTTATCCGACCTTCTACATCAGACCATACTTCCTTTAGTACAATATTCAACTTACGTTTAACGACTATGGCTACACCCCGAGTTCTCGTACCAATAGAAGAGTGACTGATATTATGGTATATGTTGTCCGCTAATTTATCTATGTCTTTCCCTAGAATGTGCGTTTCGCTTAGCAGAGCAATGTCCACATGTTCTTTTTTCATCAGTGTGAGCACGCTTTTGCGTTTGAGTTGGTTATTTATTCCCCCGGTGTTCCATATCATTATATTCAAACTAGCCATAGTCTATACATGTTGCATTGTAATTTTTGGTAATGCTTCTAGAGTGCGAGGCAATAATAGATATACATCCCACTAGTGAGGTCCCGTTGAGAGCCGAGCTTAAAAACATACATATATACAAATAAAAATCCCCTACCCTTCCCTCCCACCGAGTCGTACAGGATTGTGTTCCATGAACACAACCTTTGCGTATGACTCCCTCCCTTGCACCACCGGATATCCCAGAATGATCCAATTATCCTTAACATTCCTATGTATACCATAGGATCTAACACTCTAAATTCTACCATAAGTAGAATGTCGACTGTGGCTTGGCCACTTTCCCGTAAAAAATAAATAAATAAAAATTTAAATGAGATAAAACTAAAAATAAAGACCAAAAATAAGCTTCAATTGTCATGCCCTAATCACTTACATTTTATATGAACTTGTGTAATTTATAGTAACCCATGAATAATATGAAGGTATTGGACTGAAGAGAGAGCCTCAATAAATCAGAGAGAGCGGATGAAAAAAAAAAAAAAAAAGTAAAAGGAAGAGAACATTAACTTAGATCTTAAAAGAGCATTGCTATGCTTAAACATCTAAAGTATAAATTGGAGAAGTAGTGGAATTATTTCCCATTAATAAAAAACAGTTTTTAAATACGTATAAGCAGCATTTCCCCTGACCGGGGTGGGCGATGATCGTTGTGTAGAGTGATCTTTCAGCCGGCCGGCTATGATGGTTCTGTGGTTCTGCATCTAGATAGCTGTTGATTATTCCCCCGAGGGGCTTCTGGTAGAGTGAATGACCACGTATTGCTGATATTCCAGAATGTTCCATATATCAAAGAATGCTTAGATGTTCTAGATTATTCCAATATGTCATTTTTACATTGTTTGAATGTTCCAGTATGTTCTGGAGTGTTCCAATCTTGAATCCAATATGTCCGCAATAATATAAACCCGTCGGGGAAAGCATTCAAAAACTCTGAGCACGTAGGTCTCTCTGTCCCAAATCCTCGGTTATTAAAGATTGTACTATATGGTGACCTTGCATAACAGAGATTAAAAGGCCATTTATACACTATTCTGCGTGTTGTGCAGACAAGAATTTGGCTGCATCTTCAGGCGAGTTGAGGAGAACCCTTGCTCCTTGTTTATCGACAATGCGAAGTATTGCAGGGTATATTAGTAGGGGTCTGTATTTCTCCAGGTATAGTTGAGACATCACCGTCTTGAACTTGGCACGCAGTTCCACTACATCACAACAATAATCTTCAAAGCAGTGTATTGGTACATCCATGTATTTCAGATTGCCTTTCATCCTGCGAGTTTCACGAATAATCATTTCTTTTATTCTGACTTGGCGCAGGATAACCAATATCACTCTGGGCTTAGCGTTATTGCCAATGGAGCGGGTCCCCAATCTGAAGCACTGTTCCACCTCTGGTATTTTAGGAAGGATCTCTGTTCCCAAGATTTTCTGTAATTCTGTGGCAAACTCTTCAGGGTTTGCACATCTCACTGATTCGTCCAAACCGACAATACGAATATTCAGCTTGCGTTTTTGATATTCCATCTCGAATATTTTGGCTTTCTGTTCTTCATTGATTCGCTTAAGCTCCAACGTTATTTCGCTGAGCTCCGTCTTGATTTATTTGTAGTTTCCCTTCATCTCAGCAGTTAGGTTAACGTTGTTAACCTCTACTTCATTGTAGATGCGAGCGAAATTGTTTTCGTGGGCTTCCATTACTTTTTCCAGAGCCTCGGTGCGTTTAATCTGTGCGTCGGCGTCCGCTCTCAGCGCATCAATTTTGCCTTCAATAGATTCTTTAATAGCATCTACTTTTTGAGTTATTATCTTCTCCATTTCCTCCATTCTCCGGATGATATATTCGGTGTCCGCGGAGGTAATTGAAGGGGTTGAACTTGAAGCGGCCACTGTCAAGTCTATATTTCCTGCTGTATGCCGCACGTATCCTGCTTCCTTAGGCGGATCATCTGCGACTGGTTTTGTTCTCGTTGTGTCTTTCCTTTGGTTTGGCATTTCTATTCTTTTGGTCAATATAGTTAGTTAATAATCTAGTTGATATATGCGTCAAGTTTTAAACGCATTAATGGTTTATAAATATGTTTTTAAAACGAAAAAAAAAATAACGGGTGAGCAGCTGTGTCACATGCGACTTACTCCATTTTTTTTTTTTTTTTTTTTGGTCTTTTTCCCCCTCCATTTTTCCTCCGATTTTTCTCCCATCCCAATGTTAGTCGTATGCCAATTCCCAGTCCCTTCCTGGTCGCTGCGCACTTACCCCCCACAGTCAGATCATCTGGGAGAGTGGAGGCTACCACGTGCTTCCTCCGACACACGTCCAGCCAATCACCGCTTCTTTTCACCTGGCAGCACGGATTCTCATCGAGAGGGCGTAGCGTGTGGGAGGACCACACTATCCCCCTCGAGTCCTATCCGCGCTTAGCAGGCGCCCCGACCGAACTGTAGGAGTCGCTGTTTACAACGACCCGGACCCACCCCGCCAGCTTCTCCCACCCTCTAATACAGCCAATTGTATTAGTGCAGACGGCCAGCCAAGCTGGTGACCACAGGCGAATCCAGCTCACAGCTCCGGGGCTGGTGACGAACGCAATCTCCGCTCGGCCACCTAACCGCCATGCGACTTACTCCATTCTAACGCTAAACCGGAAGTCAAATTACAAACATCTTAAAACAAACTGGTCAGACTACTGCTTGACCTTACTCCTAGAACCCACCTAACCCCTGCCCACTTTGACAACCACGATCACAACACCAGAGGGAGCTCCACAAATCATGTTAAACCCAGATTCGGCTCAAACAAGGGACTAAACACGTTTCGCAATTATGCCACATCAATGTGGAACGCCCTACCCAAAGCTGTAAAGGAATGTGAATCACTACCCACTTTTAAAACCACTCTCAAGGGACACCTACAGGAGACTGCAATTCGAAACTGGCCCCTGTAAATGTCCTAACCCAACCCCCTCCAATGTACAGTAATTTACCTAGTATGGTTGTCAATATTCCAATGTACAATTTTGCTTGTTTGTACAGTGTCTCCCCCCCCCCCAATGTACAGTTTTGCTTGTTTATACAGTGTCCCCCCCCCCCCCAACCACCTCCAATGTAAATTACCCAGTATGGTTGTCAATATCCCAATGTACCCAACCCCCCCCCCCCCCCCCACACAACCCCACCCAACCTCCTCCAATGTACAGTTTCTACGTCAAATGTATATACTCCCTTTTCTTGACTCTTTTTGTATCACAAACAGTACTGTATTTGCAAATCTGGTATGTCATAAATGTATAGATGTAGCAGTACTGTCTATCTGTATGTCATGTATGTCATATATGTCCTGATGAATTGAAAATGGGGGACCCTGATGTAAACAAGATGAAAGTCTTTCTCTGGTCTGCAACCCCTTAACAATTGTGTGTATTGAGCTGTACTGTATCGTACCCATTCTGCAATCTGTTAATAAAGTTTTCAATCAATCAATCAATCAATCAATCAATCAATCCCCTCCTTCTATCATTGTACATATTGCTGTTATACCCCCCCATTCCCATCTTTTGAACCCATCGTCGTCTATCCCTGGTTTGAATTTATTTATTGTAATTGGGTCCAGTAGTTGTTCCTGTCTTCTGAACAGCTCCCTATCTCCTATTAGTGCCTGCACTTCGAATCCCGCTCTTTTGGTTTCTATATCTTTCCATTTGGCTTCATAATTCACATTGCACCAGCATGCTACTGTACTAAGCTGTGCTGCATGGTAATAGCCTTCTAAACTGGGTACTGCCAATCCTCCTTTCTCCTTTGGTAGTTGTAGAGTCACATATCTGATCCTTGGTCCCCCCCCCCCCCCAAATGAATCTTGATATCTGTCTATCCCATTCCCTGAACTGTTTTTGTGGTATTAATATAGGTAAAGACTGAAATAGGTATAATAACCTTGGTAATATGTTCATCTTAATGATTTCGATCCTTGAGCTGAAATCTAGGGGCATTACTGTCCATCTTTCTAGGTCTCTCTTGATTTTCTGATTAATCTGTGTATAGTTTGCTTCGTATAGCCCCTCCACCCCTCTTGTAATGTTCACCCCTAAGTACTTGATCCTGTCTGGAGAATTATCCGACGTTTTTCCCAATATATTTATCATTATTATCCTTCATTATTATCATGAGTAACATTTATTGTATACATTTATTGCATGAGTTAATTATTATCTGGTGCCGCCTAGTGGACGCACTTTGGAGTACGTATTGCGACTCTGAGCAGGTAAGCTGACTGTAAGGTGAAAAGCCCTGTGGGCGAACTCTTGACTGGCCAACGGTACGTTGGATTGTATGCGCCGTTAATATCCCCATTTCTCTTTCATTCATATATCTAGTTACTAATTAATGCCGTTTATTTCCTTTCCTTTGTATAGGTAAATAATCTGATTGTATGCTGACTGACTAAACGCTGACTGAATGTACATGCTGACTATAGACTAACTACATGCAGACTGACTAACGTCTGGCTAACTGTTACCTGGCTAAACGTCTGGCTACACTATCAAGTACCGGCGGTTGCTAAATTGCAACCTAACTATCAACAAACTATTATCAGAGTCGACTTGGTTGAACATTACCAAATACCATATCGACCTCTACTAACATTATCCACTAATGCTTGGATGTAAGCTGCTACTAACTATCAGCTACAAGCTAACCACTTGTTTAATTGACCACCTGGTGATTATTACAACAAGGATGAATTGGATGCTGGACATCAAAGTCCAAATAAACGAACATTCTTATAAAGTCCGAATTGTTTCAATGGTTTGAGTATAAGTCATTTCGTCCACACCCTTCCAAGGGGGACATCTAGTTGACTCATTGACTGAGACTGCTAGATACTGCTAGATAATTGGACAATTATTTACTGCACGCGCCCGCTACGAGACGGGACGGACGGAACGCAGAAGAAGGTGCCGCGTGAGATACCCCTCAACGTCAAGGTGGAACCAGGACGGAGTGGATACACACGACGGGGCACATTGGAGAGAACGCGGTCAGCTCAAGGGAAGTGAAACGTTGATGTTGACTGCTTATTGGGTTGGAATCGCCGTATTCCGCCCACATGCTGGTTGCTTGAAGTGGTGGGGTCGCCGAATTCCATCCAATGTTAATGCTTAACGCTAGCCATTAGCCAACTAATGCTAATACTGCTAGCCACCAATGCTAACGCTGTTAGCCAAAGACTGCTAACACTGCTAGCTGCCAATGCTAAACGCTAGCCATTAGCCAACTAATGCTAATACTGCTAGCCACCAATGCTAACGCTGTTAGCCAAAGACTGCTAACACTGCTAGCTGCCAATGCTTAACGCTAGCCATTAGCCAACCAATGCTAATACTGCTAGCCACCAATGCTAACGCTGTTAGCCAAAGACTGCTAACACTGCTAGCTGCCAATGCTAAACGCTAGCCATTAGCCAACCAATGCTAATACCGCTAGCCACCAATGCTAACGCTGTTAGCCAAAGACTGCTAACATTGCTAGCCACCAATGCTAACGCTGTTAGCCAAAGAATGCTAACACCGCTAGCTGCCAATGCTAACGCTGTTAGCCAAAGAATGCTAACACTGCTGGCCACCAATGCTAGCTAAAGAACATTATCATTGACACCTATGCCTTGGCTGTGTTGAACTAAGCAACTACGTTGTTGCTCCAAACGCTGTGAACATTATCATTGACACCTATGCCTTGGCTGTGTTGAACTAAGCAACTACGTTGTTGCTCCAAACGCTGTGAAAATTTTCATTGACACCCCTATGCCTTGGCTGTGTTGAACCAAGCAACTACGTTGTTGCTCAAAACGCTGTGAACATTATCATTGACACCCATGCCTTGGCTGTGTTGAACTAAGCAACTACGTTGTTGCTCCAAACGCTGTGAACATTTTCATTGACACCCCTATGCCTTGGCTGTGTTGAACCAAGCAACTACGTTGTTGCTCCAAACGCTGTGAACATTATCATTGACACGCCTATGCCTTGGCTGTGTTGAACTGTGCAATTATATTGTTGCTCCAAACGCTGTGAACTGTACTATGAATGGATTAACCAAAAGCTGTAATGGTGCTCATTTACTCTATCCTACTTGTTCACTCTCATTGTGGCCATTACCAGGTTTCAAGTGAGTGAAGAAGCTGTAGCGGTGCTCACCAACTCTATCCTATTTGTTCACTCACATTGGGGCCATTACCAGGTTCAAGTGAGTGAAGCGAAACTACGTTGACCCACTATACAGTCCCGTCATTATCTCCTGCTTGGAGCAGTGTCATTGTAATCACACTGCTACACGCCAACTGTACAAACTGTGCTTCTGACTGTTAACCCCATTGTTTACTACTGCCTGCGACCAGTGACTCAGCCGCAAAAAGAGCTCCAGTTGGGGCAACGGCTGACTGGGACAAGATGGAGGGTGTAGATGTGGAAGAGCTAAAGAAGAGGCGTACTGCGGCGCAAACAGCTTTCACAAGGAGAGCCAACCAGGTAGCAGACAATGTTGACACCGCATCGCCAGCGGAGCTCGTCAACGACAGGAAAGCTCTTCAGATAGAGTTTGCGAAGCTCGTTGACACGACAGGGGACTATGTTGGAGCATTGGAGGAGGCCGACGGAACTGCGCATGCTACCGTGATAGCCGACGCCACAGCAAAGAAAGACGGAAGCAAGCAGAGGAAAATGGCACTGGAGAAGAAGATCTTCTCGGAGGTATGGTCCCGCTTCGTTCAACCAAAATTAGGCCCCCTTGAAGTGGAGTTCAAGGAGGCCTTGGAAGAAGCAAAGAGACTCAGCACCCAATGGGCACCCCAAGACAAGAGAGCGTTGGAGGGAAACAAATTGGAGAGAAGACTCAACGCCTTCGAACAAATGGTGAGAGAGTGGAGATACCTTCTTCCAACTCCCAACATATCTGAATTAGAGAAGCGGTACAGGCACTTGGACGAGGAAAGAGCAGCACTGATGGACAAGTGGTCAACCCTCCTAGAGCCTGGTGGAAAGGGTGACACGGGAAGTGCTTATGAGGGTGAAGAGGATATAAGGACACACAACATTGAAAGGGGCGGTGAAGTAACCAGCCCACTTGATATTTCAAACGATGTTCTGCAACGTGCCGTGGAAGCTAAACCTTCCCCGTCCACCAACGGCAAAAGTGAAGTCCTTCACATACACTCGTCATCTCCTCAGCTTGACAGTAGTCAAACAGAGGGCACTTCCAAAGACTCTCCCTTACCTTTCGGGAGCCACGAGGGGGCCCCTAAAGCAACCCATCTCCAGCTTGGAGCAAAGACCACAAGAAGTGGGCCTCATGAGTATACCGACAGGAGTTCGCTCCCACGGGTAAGACAACCCGGCAGCGAACCCTATTTTTACCAGAGCGCTGACCTCGCTATCATGCCTCAGTTACGAGGTGACCACGCCACGCCACCAGGTGATGAGGGCGCAACGCGGGAAGGTCTCGGTCACCACAGAGCCCACCAGGGGGCCCGACCAAAGATAAAGCTCGCCGCCATCAATCTGCCCAAATTCTGTGGCGACAGAAGGACCTATTGGAGCTGGCGGGATAATTGGGAGGACCTCCAGGCTTTAGCCGAACCATCAGGATTGCCTGTATGCAAATTATATCACCTTCTTGACAGCGTAGAAGAGCCACTGAGAAAGAAACTCGGGCTGGATCGCTGCAGAACAGCGGACGACGTTTTCAGGCTCCTGGACAACCGTTTGAGACAGGAGCACAACCGCAAGTCTGATCCTCAAAGGTCTGGAAGAAGTGCCTCCAGTACGGAGTAACCAGCCTAGGCCAATTATTGACCTGGTCCAGGCAGTGGAAACCGCACTGTACGACTTAAAAGACCTTGGGATGGAGGACGTGATCAAAAACCACCTAACTGTTGCCGCCATAGAGAGAAAACTGCCTATAGGCATGAGAGAGAAGTGGATCTCCTATGAGCGTGACCCCGCGAATGGCGTCACGCCCGCAAGTTACTTTGATAGACTCTTGTCATTTCTGAAAGGACAGGAAAGGATCCTCGAGAGGCTAGCACAGTTGGAGATCGGAGCCACCCACGCTGGCGAAAGACCAACCCAGCGTGAAAGGCTGAGCGACAGGGGAGGTGATAGACGGTCATTTACAAGAATGACAGCGCCCCATTACAAGAAGGGAGCCCCAGAGGGACTCGTGCACCATGTGTGGAGAGGAAGCACATGGGAAAAGACTGTACTTCTGCCCGGCCTTCAAGAAGGCGAAACTACTTGAGAAACGAGCCCAGGTGAAGAAAGCTGGAGCATGCATCAAATGCCTCGCTTATCACGGGGCCAACGGCCTATGCGAGAAAAGGTTCCTCTGTAAGAAGGATGAGTGTGTGAAGGGGGGCGGCCCTGTCAACCATCATTTTCTCCTCTGCTCCAAGACACAGAGCAGGAACGAAACAACCAATGAGCCCGGCGCTCGTAAAGGGCTCCGAGGCCTTACGGCTGAGCAGGAGAAGGTGGTCACAGAGTTAAAGTTGTCAACGCTCCAAATGGAAGCATTCAAGAAAGCCTTCACGAACAAAGCGTCCTCCCAAGTGTACGCCAGCAAGAGCCTGTTGGACAAAAGTGGCATAAAAGAATACCCAGTCCTCATGATGCTCATGGACGTCACGACAAGAGGAGGAGACTGTGTTGGAGCGTTGATGGACCTCGCCTCCGACACCAACTATAGCACACACAGAGCCGCCAAGAGGCTCGGGCTGGCCGGCGAACCTATCACACTGGTCGTGTACGGTGTTGGGAAGATGGCAGTCAGAGTCGATACCAAGAGGTATGTGGTGGCAATAAAAGTATGGACCCCGAAGGGGACCTTGAGAGCCCACGAAATGCTCTGCTACGGCCTTGAGGACATCGCCAAAGTAGACAGAGTGGTGAACTCCGAGAGACTAGAAAAGTTTTTCCCATGTGTCAAGCCAGGAGAATTGACCCGGCCTGATACCATTGATCTGCTCATTAGCACCCAGGAAGGTCGCCTGGCCCCACAAAGAATGGAGAGAGCCGGTGATCTGGTGCTATGGGACGGCCCACTGGGCAAAACTGTGAGCGGTGCACATCCTGACCTCTTCGAAGAAGTAAAAATGACCACGCGTCATTCGTTGACCCACTTCGCACGCTCCATGGGAACAACCGTCACGAGAGAATGCAAAAACCTCACGGTAGACTTAACCAGGAGGAAAAGCATAAAAGAAGCAGTAACTGCCGCAAGCAACAAGGAAGTCTTCGACTGGCTGAAATGGGACAGCATCGGAGCAGCCTGTGACCCCGTCTGTGGGGGATGTCGCTGCAGTAACTGTCCTCCTGGAGGAAAGGAGATGACACTGGCTGACGAGCGGGAGCTAGAGATCATCAAGGCTGGCTTGACCTTCAAGGAGAAAGACTCGCACTGTGGGGACTCCCACTGGGATGCAAAGTACCCCTGGAAGGAACAACCAGCATCTCTCCCTAACAATCGCCGAGCTGTGGAGTCGACCTTCCTCAGGACAGAGAAGCGCCTTGAGAAAGATGGAAAAGTCGCCTATACCAGGCAAATCCACGAAATGGTGGAGAGAGGAGCTGCCGTGAAACTAACTAGGTCTATGATGGACCAATGGAAAGGAGCAGTATGGTACGTGAGTCACTTGACCGCACCGAACCCACACTCCGTCACCACTCCAGTACGCATCGTCTGGGACAGCAGCCAAGAATACAGAGGTGTAAGCATGAACAATATCCTACTGAAAGGTCCTGATGTGCTGAACCAAATCCGTGCGGTACTCCTCAGATTCCGGGAAGGAGAACATGCAGCCATCGGTGACATCAAAAAGATGTACAACTCAGTGTGGCTGGAAGAGGAGGAAGTTCATGTACACCGCTTTCTATGGAGAGATTCACCGCAAGACGAGATAGAAGATTACGCCGTCGTCAGGGTGAACATGGGAGACAAGCCGGCCAGATGTATTGCCCAAGTCGCTATGCGAGAGACCGCATACCTCCCTCGGTTCTCCCATCTAACTGATGAAAGATCTGTCATCGTGAACAACAGCTACGTGGACGATCTCCTCGTATCACACAATGACTCACACAGACTGGAAGAGAACCTTAAGGGGGTCGATGTCATCTTGAAGGCAGGCGGCTTCCACCTCAAACCCTGGGTCCGATCTGGTCACAGTGGGAAGCATGACACCCCGGAGACCAAGCCAGAGACACTAGTTCTACCGAACCAACTTAAAGGGGAACTCCACTTTTTTTGGAAATTAGCTTATTTAACATCTTCCCTGGAGTTAGACAAGAAGATGCATACCTTTTTTGTCTCTGTGCGTGCATTTTAGCTTTGGGAATAGACGCTCCGTTAGCATAGCTTAGCTTCATCACTGGAAGTGAGGCAGGACAGTAGCCTTACAGTGCCTTACAGTGTATTGCAAGGTCTGACATTGACCAAACTTGATATGCATGACCTTGGTGGGCTCTAGGTCAACTCCTGAAAAGGGGGTCAATGTCAGACCTTGCAATCAAAAGTTAGGGGGCGCACTGAAATTATGGCAAGGGTTATTAGCCCCCTAACTTTTGATTGCAAAGTCTGACATTGACCCCCTTTTCAGGAGTTGACCTAGAGCCCACCAAGGTCATGCATATCAAGTTTGGTCAATGTCAGACCTTGCAATACACTGTAAGGCACTGTAAGGCTACGGTCCTGCCTCACTTCCAGTGATGAAGCTAAGCTATGCTAACGGAGCGTCTATTCCCAAAGCTAAAATGCACGCACAGAGACAAAAAAGGTATGCATCTTCTTGTCTAACTCCAGGGAAGATGTTAAATAAGCTAATTTCCAAAAAAAGTGGAGTTCCCCTTTAAGGATGAAGATAACAAGGCTTTGGGAGTCGGCTACCTTGTTCAGGAAGACAAGCTCTTCGTAATGGCATCCATCAACTTTTCCCGGAGAAGGCAAAAGATGAGGATGGAAGCAGATCTAGCCGAAGAAAATATCATAGAGAGGACGCCTAACCCTCTGACACGCCGAGTCCTACTCAGCCAAGTCGCAGGACTGTATGACCCGATTGGTCTTGCAACTCCACTCAAGCAGAAGGGAGTGATCCTAGTGAGAAGAGCATTCCAGGAGGCTGAAAAAATTACCAAGGACACTTGGGACCAGCCACTATCAGAGGAGCTCCGAGAGAAAGCAGTGGAGTTGTTCAAGGAATATGCTCGCCTGAGCCGCGTCACATTCCCAAGAAGTATCACGCCCGCCGGCTGGTTGGGCAAGCCATGGGGGATCACGTTCTCAGACGGGAGCTGTGATTCCTATGGCGCAGTACTGTATCTATGGTGGGAGACGTCTGGGGGAGCAGTCGCCCGGCTAGTGGAGTCAAAAGCGAAACTGGCCCCTCTTGACCTTAGAGGTGATCCAGTAAAGGCGGAAATCTGTGGGGCGGTGTTTGCATCCCATCTAAAAAAGTATGTGCTTAAACATGGAAGAATCAAAATCGAAAGATGGTTCCACTTCGTCAACAGTCAGACGGTGCTGGGAGCCATCCAAAGAGAAAGCTATGGATTCCAGACATTCTTCGCGAATCGGGTCGGAGAGATCCAGAAGGCTGGTCCCGTCACTGATTGGTGGTGGGTACCAGGAGAACGCAACATTGCTGACCTGGTCACAAGAGGCCGCTGCTCCCCAGAGCTACTCGGAGAGGACTCTGCTTGGCAATGCGGCCCTGATTTCCTCGCCTACCCCGAATTGGAATGGCCAAAGAAATCAGCCTCAGAGGTATCTACCGCTGCGAGGGACGCAGTAAGTAGGCTTCAAAGAAAGGCCTTCACAGTTGCTATCACAAGAGCGCAAGCAAAGACAATGCCTTCCCTTGCCAGCTCAGGGGAAGAAAAGAAAACAGCCATAAAAGAAGAATCAGATATCATTATCTCGCCAAACAGAACCCCCGACAAACTTTGGG
Source organism: Notolepis coatsorum (assembly GCF_963971535.1). NCBI lineage: Eukaryota > Metazoa > Chordata > Actinopteri > Aulopiformes > Paralepididae > Notolepis > Notolepis coatsorum. The sequence goes on from NC_140165.1 coordinate 186,419,390, forward strand.
GTGGGGCTCTCGTAGGCCAGATAAACCCAAGGAGATACAGTTCTCTCAAGACACTCTGCAACGTCGTCGGCTTCATCCGAAGGGCACTAAAGTTCTGGGCGACAGTAAAAACCCGGAAGGCCCAGACGACGAAAGCACGTTTGCCAACCCACACATTGTTAAAGTGGGAGGCATTAACTGTAAACAAACTGCAAAGCGCATTCAGAGAACTATGCCTGGCCGCACAGGAAGGCGCAGAATTCCCTGTGACCACACTAGACAGACTTGTGGTCCACAAAGAGGAGGACTCCAAACTCTTGCTGTGCCACGGCAGAGTTCAAGCCATGGCCAAAGAATGGCCTGGGGTGCCCTTACTTCCCTACAGGGAATGGGTCAGCATCCTCCTGGCAGAGGAAGCTCACAGGGCAAACCATGAGGGCATTGCAGGAACCCTCTTGCTCATGAGAGATAAAGCCTGGGTTGTGCAGGGGCCAAGAGTAGCCCGAAGCACAATTGACTCATGTATACACTGCCGAAAGAACAAGGCAAAAATGTGCCGTCAAATCATGAGCGAACTCCCCCCGGAGTGCACAGAGCCGGCCGCACCATTCGAGTATACCACGTTGGACCTCTTTGGTCCCTACACGATCAAAGACTCAGTGAAAAAGAGGACAAGTAAGAAAGCCTGGGGCGTAGTTTTCTGCTGCATGGCATCCAGAGCAATACATGCCGACATAGTGGAAGACCTCTCGACTGAAGGTTTCCTAAAAACATTCCAACGCTTCACTGCATTGAGAGGCCATCCTAGGAAGCTCTTGTCCGATAAAGGTACTAATTTCGTGGGAGCAAAGCCAGCGCTGGAAGAACTTTATAAGTTCCTAGCGAATATCGACAATAACAAAGTACAGAAGAAAGCGGCAGAGTCTGGTACAGATTGGACTTGGGTGTTCCACCCCGCTGACTCTCCTCATAGGAATGGTGTGGCTGAAGCAGCTGTGCGAGTATTGAAAAGAGCACTAAGCAGCATAGGCGAAGAAGGGAGCCTTACGGCCCTGGAGTTCCAAACCCTCCTATACCTAGCTGCCAATCTATCAAATGAGAGGCCTATTGGCGCCAACGCCCAGCTTCGGGATGGCACCATTGAGGTCATCACCCCCAACACTCTCCTACTGGGACGTGCAAGGCCCCGTGGAGACCCAAGAGGTTTCGAGTCCGCTAGCTACCCCTTCGTCCGTCTGAGAGCAATCCAGATTGAAGTGGACAGGTTCTGGAAACGATGGAGCCAGCTGGCGGGACCAGAACTCTTCGTCCGGAAAAAGTGGCACATTCCCGCTAGGAATGTCACTGAAGGAGACCTGGGCCCTCATTCATCAACGTGTTCTACGCACAGATCTGTGCTTACCCTGTGCGTACGATCATTTCTAAGCAAAGAGTGGGATTCATCAATTTCGATTTGAACTTGACTCTGTGCTTACATCTACGCACAAGTCAGACCAGGCGTACCTGACGCCCAGTGGTAGAATATCGTTACTACGCATAAGCACTCCTCAGTCCTGCATTCGTTTCAAGGCGGAAATAAGCTTCTGTGCATTAGTGTTCAACTTCTGTATGACCCGTAATTAATTATAGTTCATTGTAAAATAGCGACAGTAGTGTAATTATAACGGGCTCACACGCGAACAAGAGGTTGGCCTGCTTGTTTGGCACGGGGGGGCAGACGCAAAACACCAACCTCCAAACGCGATTAGATATTGTTTCAAATAAAAAGCAAATTATTTTGTGTGTCATGTTTCCAAATAAGATTGGTCACGAAATGCTTTCTACTTCAATTTGTTGGTTAGACCTCCGTTGAAACTTCACTGAGACTAACAGTCTATTTGTGAGCTCCCGCACAGATGTGATGATAATAATAATAATAACAATAATAATAATAATAGCTTCATATAGCGCCTTTCAAGAGACCCAAGGTCGCTTTACATAGATAGGGGGGGGGGGAATAACAAAGTAACAAACATAGTGGACAGACACACAACATATATATATATGATGATGGAATTCATTCAAGATCCCATCTCCACCCTCGGGTCTTTGCCACCGCGGCACGTACGGTCCATCGTGATATTGGAGATGGATCGACCAATAGACTGTTACTGTAGCTGTCAAAGCTCCATCACAAATGCAGTTATGTGAATAGAAAGGGATTCCACTCAGTCAATGTTGCGATGCGCATTTGCCTGATACATGTTATTGCTGGATGCCGGGAGGAAGGCGATGCTGAATGTTTTCAATTCATTAAATAAAACGGATACTTTTTGCAAGGGTTTACTGACTGTCATACAAATGATCAACCAACTACATACTGTAACTTTTCAGTGCACGTTCTTATTTACATTGTGACAACAGCCTTGTGAGTTCCCGCAGTGACCCGCACACAGACATAATGGAATTCAAGTTCATGTTTGTATTGATCACATATAGGCAGGCTACACATGGCGTATCGGCTACATCATACATGGCAGTAAGATTCATTGTTCTTGTATAGCTCGTATTATTGTTTATGTAGGCTACCCAATACTGACATCAAAATGGATTGTAGTATGCCTCTAGAAATCATATGCAGCAGGTAGAAAATTGACGGGAGATCCATCGCGATTTGGAATCAAATTGAGGAGAACTTTAATCCCTGGTATTAATCAAACAACACGGGGAAAGGCAGTCATATTCCAGCGCGGTCTTTATTAGCCGACAACAAAATAGATGCCTCTAAAAATCATATAGCCAATCGAACACAACTAATAAAGGCATTCATATTACAGCACGGTTATAATGACACACAACCAACGCCAAACAGTGGTCAACGAACGGTCTTTATTAGTATTTTGAGCTGTCCAGGCAGAATTGCAGCAATGGTCTTAGGGAGCCGTTGATATCTGACATCACCGTTTACAAATCCGCCTTTTATTTATCCCATAATACGCGATAGTGTCTTCTTGGTTCGACAGCAGTGAATTCTCCGTGGAGTTTCTCAGAGTCCCGCTCGGGTCGGTCCATTATTTCACATCCCATGGGGGGTGTTTCCTCATTTTCATGACCATATATGGATAATCATGCACGAGCATTGACGGTAGAACAAAGTGGTATTCATCAACACGGAGGAGCATAGAGCCTGCGTACGCACCGTGTGATGAATCCCGACTTCCCTGTGCGTACACTAGTTCTACATTCCGTGCTTACGTGTGGAAATAGAAATGTTCTACGCACACTATTGATGAATGAGGGCCCAGGTCTGGCTTGCGGACCAGAACGCACTCAGAGGCCAGTTTCGACTGGGCCGAGTGATAAAGACTCACCCTGACCCAAAGGGTGTCATCAGAGACGTGGAAGTAAGGACTTGCCATAGCCTTCCCGTTACCGCCGGTCATCCCAAGCGTGATCGTCACGTCGGGTGTGCCCCACCACCGTCCTCCACAGGGACGTCAGGAGGTTGGTGGTACTTCTACCATTCGAGGAACAATGACCAAAAAAGGACGTCAAAGGTCGCCTTGTTTCTGGCACAAAGGACGTCGAAAGTCGCCTTGTTTCTGGCACAAAGGACGTCGAAAGTCGCCTTGTTTCTGGCACAAAGGACGTCGAAAGTCGCCTGTTTCTGGCACAAAGAAGGACGTCGAAAGTCGCCTGTTTCTGGCGCAAAGGACGTCGAAAGTCGCCTGTTTCTGGCACAAAGAAGGACGTCGAAAGTCGCCTGTTTCTGGCGCAAAGGACGTCGAAAGTCACCTGTTTCTGGCACAAAGAAGGACATCGAAAGTCGCCTGTTTCTGGCAGGATTGAGGACGTCAAGAATCACCCGATGCCGATGGAACCTGAGTAGTTTTCGCGGGAGCCGCTTGTGCTACCACCGTAAATGCGGCATAGTTTAATTCTTCGTGCCCCTGTAAAGAAATAATAATAATATAGACCGGGATCACTTGTATAGTTTGGATAGTTTTATGAGCCTGACGTTCAGAAAACTAAGTGGGAGGTGGAGAATTATCCGACGTTTTTCCCAATATATTTATCATTATTATCCTTCATTATTATCATGAGTAACATTTATTGTATACATTTATTGCATGAGTTCATTATTATCTGGTGCCGCCTAGTGGACGCACTTTGGAGTACGTATTGCGACTCTGAGCAGGTAAGCTGTCTCTGCGCCGGCGCGTCGCGCTATTTAAGTGACACTCTGAGCCTAGACTGTAAGGTGAAAAGCCCTGTGGGCGAACTCTTGACTGGCCAACGGTACGTTGCATTGTATGCGCCGTTAATATCCGCATTTCTCTTTAATTCATATATCTAGTTACTAATTAATGCCGTTTATTTCCTTTCCTTTGTATAGGTAAATAATCTGACTAACGTCTGATTGTATGCTGACTGACTAAACGCTGACTGAATGTACTTGCTGACTCTAGACTAACTACATGCAGACTGACTAACGTCTGGCTAACTGTTACCTGGCTAAACGTCTGGCTACACTATCAAGTACCGGCGGTTGCTAAATTGCAACCTAACTATCAACGAACTATTATCAGAGTCGACTTGGTTGAACATTACCAAATACCATATCGACCTCTACTAACATTATCCACTAATGCTTGGATGTAAGCTGCTACTAACTATCAGCTACAAGCTAACCACTTGTTTAATTGACCACCTGGTGATTATTACAACAAGGATGAATTGGATGCTGGACATCAAAGTCCAAATAAACAAACATTCTTATAAAGTCCGAATTGTTTCAATGGTTTGAGTATAAGTCATTTCGCCCACACCCTTCCAAGGGGGACATCTAGTTGACTCATTGACTGAGACTGCTAGATAATTGGACACTGTCCATGTCCCATTTAATTTTGTATTTTTCTTTGATCTCTATCGTTGGCGTGTAGTTCAGTGCTAAAGTCTGTGTCTTCATCACGTTGAGTCTATACCCTGAGTAATATTCATATTCTGTCAGTAAATCCATCAGTGTCGGAAAGCTTATGTCTGGTTGCCTCATATATACTATCACGTCGTCTGCGAACAGTCCCAATTTATGTTCTGTTCCCCTTATCGCCACCCCTTTGATGTCTTTGGTCTGTCTAATTAGTTGAGCCAGTGGTTCGATGAATACATCGAAGAGCGTCAGCGAAAGACAACAACCCTGTCTGGTAGCTCTCTCTAGTTTAATCCGGTCCGCCAGACTACCATTTATCTTAATCCTTGCCGTCGGTTCTTGTTATAATGCCCTAATTGTTTTCATAGCGTTTTTGTCTAATCCAAATTTCTCCAATACTTTATATAGAAATATTCAGCTTACACTGTCGAATGCTTTTTCTGCATCTAGGCTAACTAATACTGCACTTCCTCCTTCCTTTTGTATCTCCTCTACCACCTGCACTGTCTTCCTTATGTTATCGACACTCAGGTCTATCTCCCCATGAAACCCAACAATATAAACAATCTCGACAGTCTTCATTCCTGCCTAGACGACATCAAATGCTGGATGGCACACAATTTTCTACAGCTCAATCAGTCAAAGTGTGAAATCCTCCTTTTCGGCCCTCCGAACCAAACCAGTGTCATTGCCAGCAGCCTGGGTAACCTGTCTCCCCTAGTCAAGCCCTTTGTTAAAAACCTGGGCGTGCTCTTTGACCCCGAGTTTTCCTTCAATAGGCAGGTAAACTCGGTGGTGAAGGGGTGCTTTTTCCAGCTCCGGTCCATAGCCAGGATCAAGGCCATTCTCTCCCCCTCAGACCTGGAAAGAGTAATTCACGCCTTCATATCCTCACGCTTAGACTACTGTAACTCCCTGTACCTGGGGCTAAATAAATCCACCATAGCCCGTCTACAACTCCCCCAAAACGCTGCCGCTAGACTGCTCACAGGTACCCGGAAGAGAGCTCACATCACCCCTGTACTTGCCTCCCTCCACTGGCTCCCGGTGCGCTTTAGAATAGACTTCAAGGTCCTCTTATTGGTTTACAAAGCCCTAAATGGTAAGGCCCTCCTCACCCCCTATACCAACGCCAGGGCCCTCAGATCGGCTGATAAGGGTCTCCTAACCACCCGTAGGTCTAACTTCAAGTCGAGGGGGGGACGTGCTTTTGCGGTCGCAGCCCCTGACCTCTGGAACAGCATCCCCATGTCCATTAAATCTGCCCCCTCCATCGAGTCTTTTAAATCAAAACTCAAAACCCACCTATATCGCCTGGCCTTCCCTGACTCACTTTGACTCTTGCCGTACTCGTTCACGTGTTGTTCTGTTTTTCCTTTGTCTATCCGTTGATTTTATTGAATTTTTCTGTTTATTTGATACTTTTCTTTGTTCTTAGCTTAGCCATGTGAAGCACTTTGGTTGACAAGTGTCATGTTTAAACGTGCTATATAAATAAATTTGATTGATTGATTGATTGATTGATCCTGTGTCTGCCTTCCTTTAATGAATCCGGTCTGGTCCTCGTCTATAATATCGGTCATAAATGTCTCAAATCTTTTGGATATTATTGATGTATACATCTTGTAATCTACATTAAGTATGGACACAGGTCTTAAACTGCTACATAGTTCTCTATCTTTCCCTTCTTTTGGAATTGTTGTAATTATGGCCTCTTTCCATGAAGGTGGCATTGTGCCTTCTTTCATCGTGTGTCTGAATGCTGCTTCTAATATGGGGCTCAGTTCCTGTCTAAATGTTTTGTAGAATTCAGAGGGGACTCCGTCGCTACCCGGTGACTTACTGCTCTTTGCTTTACTGATCGCATTCCCCACTTCTTGTTCTGTAATCTCTGCGTTTAATATTTCGTTCTGTTCTTTCCCTATCGATGGTAGATCTAATTTTCCTAAACATTTCTCTATCTCCTCTTCTCCTGCCGCTATCGGTTGTGTGTATAGTTTCTTATAGTATTCTTCAAATGTCTTCTCTATTTCAGCTGGTTCTCTTAGTATTTTGTTTGTGTTCGTGTCCCTTATTGTGTGTATTGTGTTCAGTTTTTGTTGTGTCCTGATTCATCTAGCTAAAAGTCATAGTATCTCTGTTTCATGTATCTAGCTTTCTTCTCTATTTCTGTCAGCAGTTCTTTGTTTATCTTTCCTCTAACTTCCTTTACCTCTCTACGTGTCTTTTGGTTCTTTGAGCTTTGGTGTTCTTTCTCTAATTCATTCAGTTTCTTTATCAAGTTCTGGTATGTTTCTATTCTGGCCTTCTTGAGTAATGCCATCTTTGCTATACATTTTTCACGTAGTACTACCTTTAGTGCATCCCATAAAATGGTTGGGTCTACCTCTCCATTATAATTTTCTTCTCTGTATCTAATTATGTCTTTTACTTCATTAACCAAACCTTTGTTATTTAATAGTCCTACATTCAGTCTCCAAACTGTATTTCTCCGCCTACTTTTAAGATTCACTGTCAGATATATTGCGCTATGATCTGATATGTCCGTCACCCCTATCCTGCAGTCTTCTACCCTGTATCTGTCCCCTGTTGTCATGAGAAAATAGTCTATCCTTGAATATGTTGTGTGTGGATGTGAATAATGTGTGTATTCTCTATCTAGTGTGTGCATTTCTCTCCATATATCCATGATTTCTAATTCTGCCATTTGTATATTCATATATTTGCTAATGTTTGTCCTCCATTTCTTTGTGCTTGTCGTGTCTATGTCATAGTTCAGTACTACATTAAAATCACCTGTACAGGTTAGGACCCCTTCCCCTTCCATCGCTATGATATCAAAGATTGTTTCAAATAAATATTTCTCACTTTCTGGTCGAGCATATACATTCACTAGTGTTACCATTTGACCTTCCATTTTCCCCTTGACCATTACATACCTCCCCTCTTTATCCCTTATTTCCCTGATAATTTCAAACTACACTGTGTTCTTAATTAGTATAGCTACTCCTCTTCTAAGGTTCTGTTTAAAAGAACTATAAAACAGATTCTCATACCCGAATCTCTTCAGCTTTTCATGCTCTTGTGATATTAGATGTTTCTTCTAAGAAGATAACCTGCGCCTCTTCTTTCTTAAGTTTCGTCATCACCTTACTCCTTTTAATCGGATTATTCATACCATTCACATTCAGCGACATCATTTTGATACCCTTAACTTGTGTCATATTTCTTTTCCAAATGTTCTCCCGTTCTACCCATGTCACATAAAATAATATTTGTGGTTGTAGCCACTGCTATCCCTGTCTGATCTACATACATATAACCATAATAAACATTAACTTCAACATTAACACTTGGAACTTCCATGGTAGTAGAGGGATTCAGTCGTCTCCCTCTTTCCCCCGCTGGCGGGTGGGGAGTAGTGGCTCTCCTAGTGAGAGGGCTCCCCCTAGTGGCTAAGAAATGCGCACTATACATGTCCAGCTCGTTCTGTGTGCAACCTCCGAGCTCCCGGTCATAAGCTCTGCATTAGTCACTTTCATGTTCCCGTCTATCTGTATTATGTGTCACGTGTAATCCTGTGGTTCTTTCATATCCGCCTCAATATATCTCTTGAATCTCCATGTCCTTTTTTTTTATTACTTTTGGTATAATTATCTTGTATGTACTTTACCATCTTCTCATTGTATAAGTCCTTTTCATGTTTACCTTTACTTGTATTGTGTGTGTCCCATGTATACCAGTTTAATGTGTATTGTACTTATCCTTCCCTGGATCACCGTGTCCCCTCTCGTCTCCTCTCTGTTCCCCTTCTCCGTGTCTTTTCGTCTTTCTTCTCAGTTGATCCGCTTTGAATCGCTTCAGATCTCCTTCACCGTCCCGTCCTCCTCTCCTCTTCTTCGTCCCCCGACCCCGGTCCATCTTCTCGCCTCCTCCAACCTCTGCATCAGCGTCGGTCTCTCCTCTTCTCCTCCCGGCACCTTCCATCCTCTCCGGTCCATGTCCCTCGTCGCTTCCCTCACGTCGTTGTACACCTTTATGCCTTCTTTCCAATGAACCTTCAGCGTGGTTATTGGTGATTGAAATCTGATACCTTTCTCTTTCAGAGTCTTTTTTAACTGAACATAGCTCCGACGCCGACCTCTGTTGAATAGTCATGGTCGAAGGTTATTCTCTGCCCCTCCACCTCCATCTTCGTCTGCCAGGCTGCTCTGAGAATGTTTTCTTTGACTTCGAATTTCAAGAAATTAACTTTAACTGCTCTCGGTGGTCTGTTTATCTGTGGCTTCGGCGCTAGGGTCCTGTGTGCCCTTTGAATCTCTATCTTGGCGAGATCTGGCACTTCCAGTTTTCCTCGAATTAGGTTGTCTACATATTTGGTCATCGAGTCTCCTTCTATTCCTTCTCTGATGCCCCATATTCGTATATTATTTCTCCTCGACCTCCCCTCCAAGTCCGTTAGCTTTTCTCTCAACATATTTTGTTGTTCGAGCGTCGAATTTCTTGTATTTCTGTATTCCATTCCTCCGTTTCAGCTGTCCTTCCTTCTAGCATCCTTATATCTTTCTCTTGTTCCTGTAGTTTTCCATCAATTGTCTCGAGTCTCTTATTTATTTCTTCTCTGAGCTCGTCCTGACCCTTCTTTAATTCTTCCCTGAGTCTGCTTCGAATGCTCTGCGTGTTAGCTTGGTTAGCTATTGCGTTAGCTTGTTGGATAGCTATTGCACTAGCTTGTATGCTAGTCTGTATGCTAGCTTGTAGCTCTGCTACCCAGATGGGCATCTCTGGTCTGTCGCCCTGCGTCATGCTAGCTTGATTTACCTCCTGCACCATCTCCTCGTGTCGATAACTTTCCTCCGGTGTTTGTACTTCTTCTGGGGTCCCTTTTCTCTCGCTTTTTCTCGTGTTCATCCTTCCTTTTCTCTTATATCCTTGAATTGTCACTTTTTATTTTGTTTTAGATAGTTTTACTTCCTTTTTTCGATATTCTTTGACCGGGAGCTCTTTTCTATGGTCGCTTACCCGAACATCTCAAACCGGAAGTCCTCGAACGGAAGGTTCTTACTGTCAATTGACAATGATATTGGAGCCATAGCTATAATATAAAATATAGGTTTAGCTCTACAAACAACGTGACGCACAGTGAAAGTTTGTAATGGAAAGCCTGCCTGACAACAGCGGGCCCCGTCTAATGGCTGGCACTGGATGTGTTAAAAGGACCTGTTAATTGCTTTTCTTTATCATAAATCGATCAATAGAGACCGTATTAGATCCCCAATTATCATATCATGGGGTATCATTGGAAAGCCACACTCATTGGCTACAACCCTGTGCAAAGATTTTCGAGATCGCCAAATGATTGACGGAGCTAGAACCCCGGGAGTCGGGGGTGGTAATGTGTACTTTTGCGTACTTTGGGGCACGCCTCACATATCGGCATGTAACTCGAGAACCGCTGAATGGATTTTGTCACCTGAAAGGGCAATCGACAGGCAACAAATATGGCTTTAATGCTATCTATATATTGTATTAAAAGAAATGCACACCCGAGCCACTAGAGGTCGGCAAAGAATCGTCCACATGTGGGCCCTTGGATGTTAAGAGGTTAATGTTTTTAAATATTTTTTTTTGTAGCCAAGAGTAAAGACCATAACCTTATCAAAAACAGTAGTCAAAGTGTATATTTTCATTTTTACCGATGTTTTATACGATTTATCGGAAATACGAATTTATCGGAAAATGCAAATTATCGTAAAAACCGCAAGGAAATGACTAAATCCAGATTCAACCCTGCCATTGGAAAGAGGAGCATTTTCCCTATCCATAGATGTATGATTTGGCCATAATAAGGTCAAGGTCAAGTTCAAATATGAATTTATAATTAAAATCGATTATCATTAATTACTGTATCTACAAATCCTTCTGTTTAATTATCTTCCCTTTATTCATTTGCTTAGATTTTTTGTACACATGATCTCAATAAGGTGGTGAATGAGCTCAGTGAGCATTTTCTCCTCAAAGATGCAAAAATCATAAATCATAATTTATATTCTCCTTTTCTTCATTACAATTTACTCAGCCTAGTAACCGACACAATATTTCTGACACTGGAAATACATACCCCCAGGTCCCTAGATGTTCCTAGATACCAAGAACATGCAAATTGCCCTTGCAGAAGTGAAGCAATCATCCAGTTACTTAAGCAGGTACCTTTAGGCGAAATATTCCTACAGCTTAACAGGTTATTAAAGGACCTTATTTCTCCTGTATGGATATTGATATTAAGAAATGTTTGGCTTCTAACCTCTTCTGCACAACTTATTTATGTTGTATTTTCATTTATATGTGCAAATAAACTTAAAGATCACACCAAAACTAGGGTAAATGTATCCAGATATTGGTGAAGGCGGAGTCTATGGTATGTATATTACTATGGTATTAAAGCCAGGTCGACGAAATCTACATTTTAGTCTTGTTTTAGTCAAATGCATTTTTGTCAAATTCTTTTCATGAAATAATTAGATTAGATTACATTAGGCGGCTGGGTGGTGCAGCGGAGATTGCGCTCGTCACCAATGCGAGAGACTCCGGTCTCGAATCCGGGTGTCAGCATTGCCTCCGGCTTGGGCCAGCCGTCATACTAACTCGTTTGGCTGAGTTAGCGGGAGGGAAATCGATGGGGTGGTAATCTGGCGTTGTGGACAGCAACTCCTACAGGTCAGGTCAGGGCGCCTGCACAGCAAAAGACAGGAAGTGGTGAAGGCAGTGTGACCTCCCACGCGTTACACTTCACCAATGAGAGTCCGCGCTGTCAGGTGAAAAGAGAGCCGCTGGCTGTCTCTGCATGTGTCGGAGGAAGCATGTGGTAGACCTCAGGGCTCCCTTGACCGACCAGTAGGGGGCACATGCGCACAACAACCAGGTAGGGGAGGGGTGAATTGGCATAACGACTAAATTGGGATGGGAGGAAAAAGCACAGAAAATCAGGCGGAGAAAAAGAGGATACAAAAAAATTATAATAATAAATGATTAGATTACATTAGATTCAAATGTATCGTCATTATACAGCACAACGAAGTAGTACAATGAAAATAGTACAACAAAAAGAAGTTTGGCATACAACCAGAGTGCAGTAACAGTAAAGTGCAATAGTAATATACAGGTGATTAAATTGGGTAAAAAAATAAATATATAAATTAGTACTACTGAGTGTATAGTAATACACTCAGTAGTACTAATTTATATATATTTTTACCCAGTTGAATGTACAGAGTTGTAGTATTAATATGTACAGTGATATAGGGATAAAGTAGGGATGTCCCGATCCGATCACGTGATCGGGATCGGCGTCGATCACGTGCTTTTCAGAGGATCGGGGATCGGGAAAAAATAATAATAAAAATCGGCAGTCAAAAAAAGAAAAATTTTATTCAACAAACATGACCATGTCCACGTCTTAAACTCATACGGAGGCCTTAGTTTTGGTTTTAAATTACATATAATATATCATCATTAATGTATTTATTGTCACACAGAGCAGAATAATTGTCCACAACAAACACATTCCCCTTTAATTTACACCGTTGCAACAAACACATTCCCTTTAATTTAGACCGGCTACACGCTACACGCTCCACATCACAACAACAGTACAACACGTCGCTCCCGAAACACGGTTAATATCCACTGACTTGAGCAGCTAGACTTAATGTCAGAGGTTTGGAACTAAGCATTTTAAAATAGAAAGTCAAGCCAGTTGCAATGTTTGCAAGGAGGACAGGCTGGAGGCGAAGTTTTCAGACTAACTTTTCACCTGGAGGATAACGTGACTGAGGATTATCGTCAGCGTTTCAGACCAGAATGGACCATTACGTAAGTCGAACACTGAATGTATACTAATGTGCAAACATATATTGAAACTTTTAATATTTCTCATATGAAGCAGAAGCACATTTCTCAGGGTGAATGTAACAACAAAAGCCTCCGCGCTCGCGCCCCGGACTATAGGCAACAGATGGGCTTGTCTCGCTCTGCCAGTTTCTGACAAAAGTGCGTCAAAATGGATTACTAATGTGAAAGATCGGATCGAAAACGATCGGATCGATAGATATTTAAAATCACATGATCGGGATCGGATCTCGAGCAAAAAAAGGCGATCGGGACATCCCTAGTATAAAGACACTATGGTAGTAAGTCATACTGGCCAGCAGCGTAACTAGTTACTGTAGAGTAGGTAAGGGATATGTAGATAGATATATAGTATCTACAGATATGTAAAAGGGTTATGTGCAGGTATGTACAGACAGTTGTGGATAAATATATATGCTGTAAAAATATAAATAGATATATATGCGGTATATACAGCACTTGTTGTGCATGCTATCATACAGATTACAGAGTATGGGTAGACTATAGTATGAGGTGAGTAGTTAAGATTAGGGATGTCCGATATTATCGGCCTACCGATATTATCGGCCGATATTGGCATTAAAATGTGATATCGGAAATTATCGGTATCGGTTTTCAAAAAAAAATTAAAAAAAAATTTACATTTACTTAACCTTTTTTTACCCAGGCAAGCAAGTAAGAACAAATTCTGATTTTATTTATTGTCAAAAGTATGCATAATGTTGTGTTAATTCCACGACAAGAGATATGTAATGTTAATTACCTGAAATTATTCCGTTTTGAGAGGGGGACCCTGCATATATTGGTATCGGTTGATATCGGTATCGGAAATTAAGAGTTGGACAATATCGGTATATCGGTATCGGTAAAAAAGCCAATATCGAACATCCCTAGTTAAGATTATTATGATTACTATGATTAGAGTGTAGGGCACTTGTAAACAGTAAAAACAGTAGGTAGGTATAAATTGAGTATAAGCAACAGAGTACATAGTCGTACAGTATGGGTACCAGAGCCTAGGATGGAGCCAATGGAGCCAGAGTTGATATGGTATGGGAGGATGGGGGGGCTGTCAACATGACTGAACTTTTTTCAGGCAAAGTCATATTCTTATTTTAACCTCCACTATAGGCCTGCCGCGATAAGCAATAAATCGATTAATTGCTGCGATAATTAAAATGAATGCAATGATTTTGACGGGCGCGATTAATTGCTATTTGCGCGTTTGTTTTAATGAGGCGGAACCAGTGCCGCTTGTCAGTCACTGTCCGTGTTGGGAGGCGGGTCGCTGACGTTACTAGAGTACAGCACGGGAGCCCCGTGGGGCAACGCCACAGCTTAACTACATTTCTCAATAGTGTGGCTCCTTTTAACCAAGTAGCATTATTTGTAGTGTAACGTTAGCTATTTTTAGACCCAAGTAGTTACTCGCTACTGCCCGGAGAAACTGGACTGCTAAATAAAGATGAAAGATAGAGCTTTGATTCTCATTCCATGCTAACAACATTAGCTAACAAACGAAATACAACGTATAGCATAGCTACAAGTACAACACAGAATAACGTTAATACAATTACATGCATCATTGTTTACAATGAACGGGTGGGGCTGGTCAAAGGACTGGACACGGGGACAAGTTAAACATGAATTAATTTATTATAACACTCCGGTAGTTTCGAGTCGTGCTGCAGTGCCTACGCACCACAGCTATTCTATTATATACTGCTTTGACGCTTCCTCCTCATCGTTGATTGCCTGTAGTAGCTGCATCTAACGTTAGTAGCTAACGTTAAAACTAACCTAAAGTTAGTTGTTCACCAACAATCTCAACATTTGTTATTAGCTCAAAAACAACCGGACGAGACATGTTGTCGGCTCATATGTTCTGCTTAGGATAATCGCAACAATACTTCCGGTCCGGTCGGTGGGCTTCAAAATAAAAGTCTAAAACCGGAAAAGACGGAGCGGTGGGCTTCAAAATAAAAGTTTTGGGAAATAAATTTCTCAAAAAAAATTCTCTAACCGGTCGCAATAATATCGCTTATCGCGATATTTTCGGGGGCAATTAATCGCCCAGCAAAATGTGTTATCGTGGCAGGCCTACTCCACTATATATTTTTATTTAATAGCGTTAATGTTTTAAGGGAACTAGATCATTTTGAACATCTTTTCTATTGCCAGTTTGCTTTTACGTAATATCAATGCTGTTTTCAATTCATTAAATGAAACTGATTGCAAGGGTTGACTGACTTTGTCATACAAATAAACAAATCTACATACTGTAACCTTTCAGTATTGTGTATAGTTCAAATTATGTATTGTCTATAGTTCAAATTCAGTATTGTGTATAGTTCAAATTCAGTATTGTGTATAGTTCAAATTCAGTATTGTGTATAGTTCAAATTATGTATTGTCTATAGTTCAAATTATGTATTGTGTATAGTTCAAATTATGCAGGGCTCGAAATTAAAATTTTTACTTGGTAGCACTGGTGCTCCCAACTTCAAAAAG
Source organism: Notolepis coatsorum (assembly GCF_963971535.1). NCBI lineage: Eukaryota > Metazoa > Chordata > Actinopteri > Aulopiformes > Paralepididae > Notolepis > Notolepis coatsorum. The sequence continues at coordinate 186,434,697 of NC_140165.1, forward strand.
TTGGGAGCACCAGCAAAAATGTAGGAGCACCCACCTAAATGTAAGGAGCACCAACAATATATATGTAATATATATTTTTGTATTGATAAAAAAAACGACTATAACAGTACTTGTAACTGAGGGGTACAATTCCCTGACTGTATTGAGAGTATGGTATCATTAAACCACTACTTAGTTATGTACTTTAATTACTGACCATACAGTACACGGTATATATGGTGAACACCCACACAATAATACGGCTTAACAAAGAAAGTCATATTTAGAAGTATTTATTAGCAGAGCAGCAACATTAGGTTACAATATTGAGAATTATGAATTGCGCTTATATGGCGAAGAACACTTAAGTAGGTCAAGAGCGTAAGTCCATGAGCATATTACGATGGGTATAATTAATACCACCTGTAGCATAAGAATTATATAAGGCACACTCGTAGTCAGCTGGAGATACTAAGGGGGTTCCCACCGGTTGTAAGCCAGCAGGGGAGAGGAATTGTCGGGAGCAAAGTCTGGATCAACGAGGAATAAAGAGACTCCAGATACAGGAGACGGTGCAATAATCCTTTGGTCCGTAGACAAAGCAACAGCTATACTCCGGTATGCATGGCAGCATGGATGAAAGCTAGCCAGCCTCTGTGGGTCCTAGAGGCGGGCTCGACGGTGCTCCTCACAGGGTAGATCCCACACAGCAGTGGGGTAGACGGTTCTCTGCTCCAGCAGCCACAGTACCAAAGCAATATAATCCAGCCGGAAAAGGCTCTGCATTCGTCGGTGTAGGTTCTCCGGTGTACATATCCAACGGTTCTCGTCTAGGGCTCCTCGGATGGCGGCACGAGGTTAGGCCGCCCAGCCTGGATAAGTGCACTAGCTCGGTACGACGAACCGGTGGTAATGCTGGTCACTGTAGAACGGTAGCCGCACGATACACTATACATAATAGACTATTACTTTACAATAGAATAAGTCGAACTCGACGATACAGCGTTAAACTCTGACACTTTAGCTATCAATTCGCACGCGGTTCTCAAAGCTCTATTTAGGGGCAAAAGGGGCCCACTTCACAGCACGTTGTATCGTGGTGAAGGCTTCAACTCGTTTTAGGCTAAGTGCTGCTGTATCCACCTGCGCCGTATTTATACGTAAGGTGAATAATCTAGTGCCAACCTCAGTTCTGTCTCGTATTACTGCGCAAACCTGGGCATGTTGAGACATGTCTTAGCGGTAGCTTTGAACTCAACATTGGGGGTATGGCCGTTGGCGCCTAGGGGTCGCTGTCCAATAGGAGAACGAATATTATGGTCTGGCCTGTACCTAGGTAAAGGGATATTTCGTGTATATGTACAAAGAATATACAAGGGATATCAGACGATATACAAATATTATACAATATATCTCAAGTAATAAATATATATATTCGGTTTAATCTGACCCTTTGTAACAGTACTGTAATGCAGTAAAACAGTGAAAGTAGCTTTAAACTATAGTATAGTGTAGACCTAGTAGTGTAGCCTATAGTGTAACTAGGCAAGTGCCGGTATGACATTTTGAGGGTACGATAACCGTGGGCAAAAATACCACGGTTTCACGGTATTCGGTACATACAAAAATCCCCCATTGAACAAAACGTATTACAGTGCACAATAAGCTTTTCTGTAAGTGTTATTTATGAATGTGTGAAGACTGTCTGTATTACACACAGAGGGAACTGTCTGACCACTTTAAAACCAAGTACAGAATATAAAATACTTCCAAATAAACTTTCATGATTATGAATATGTAGGTTACATGTCAAAAGGGCATTTTGCTAATGTAATCTACTTGCAAAGATGTGTTATAATATAGCCTAGTACTATTCTTACTATATTAAACTTTGGATTCATCTTTTGTGGTGGCTCAACATTATTCACACACGGAACTATGTGTTGGGGATCATGGTTCCGCACGGACCATATTGTTTGTTACATTGCTGTCGGCAAACTCGCTCAGAGTGTCAACAGAGTGTTGATGTTGAGTTGATGTTAGCTGCTAGCTGGCTACCCGAATCAACAACAGCCAGGCAGCCAACCGTACAAAATACAGTCTCAACCAATCACATCGATTTGTACAGTTAGTTAGCTCCACTCCGCTCATTGCGAATTAAAAGTTAGCCAGCCAGCACAGCCCGTATTAGCAAGCTACAGTTACTTACTTACTTATCCTCTTCGTCCCGGTTGGGGCATAAGGCCGCAATCATACACTGCCACTGAATCCTGTCTCGTGCTTTGGCCTGCGCTTCGTCCCAGGAAAGACCCATCTCCTTCAGCTCCATCATCACTGTCCTTCGCCAGGTGTTCTTTGGTCTACCCCTCTTTCTCTTCTCAACTGGGGTCCATCTCAAGGCAACTTTGGGTAACCTTTCATTGGGCATCCTTAATACATGGCCGAGCCATCTTAACCTCCGTCTCCTTATCTCAAGGGACATATGCAAGCTGCCCGTCTTCTTATAAAGTTCCTCATTCGAGATTCTATTTGGCCAAAAGATGTTGCAGATCCTACGTAAGCAGCTATTGTGGAAGACGTCAACCTTTCTCATATCCTGTTTTGTTACTCTCCAGCACTCAGAGCCATATAGCAGGACAGACTTAACATTGCTGTTGTAGAGCCTGAGTTTGGTTTTAAGACTATATTGTTTAGACTTCCAGATGTTGCGAAGTTGGCTGAAAGCACCTCTTGCTTTGTTGAGACGCGTCTTGATGTCTTTTTGCGTTCCACTTTCACTGCTTATGAGGCTTCCGAGGTATGTAAAGTCTTCTACACATTCCAACGCCTCTCGATCGATGGTGATTGGAGGTGCTGTTGGGGCATTGATGCACATCACCTGGGTCTTTTTCTGGTTGATGTAGAGACCAGTTTGCTTTGCATAATTGCTTAGCCGGTCAGACTTCTCCTGGAGGTGGCTACGAGTGGATGACATGACTGCCAGATCGTCTGCAAAGTCAAGGTCTTCCATAAAGGAGAAGAGCTACAGTTGCTAGGTAGCTAACGTTAGCCACCCGAAGATCGGTAGCTAGCTAACGTTAGCCACAGCTTCAAAAACGAATTTCAATTATGTTATGAGCTATCAGCTAGCCAGCTAGATAACGTTAGATGCCTCGTGTATTAAACTAAAGTGAATAGTTTACTGGGCCATTGTTTAATGCTTCAGTGGTGTTAAAAGAGGACCTGCACGCTTGCTATCTTCGGTGCAAATGATACAGGTCTGTGACAAGACAGGTCTGTGAGGGGGAGGGCACTGCGAGCAGCGTGTGTGTGCGTCAAGCTCACGTTTGATTGGTTAGAATGGTCAAAATGCTCTTTTTCATGATATTTGACGCCTCTGATTGGCTAAATGTTGTTTCAATCTGTATGCATCTACAAATCATATTATACCAGGTAGCCAATTCCGTCAGATTCCAAATCAAATTGACGGAGAAAAAAAAAAGAAAAAAAAGACTGAAATCCATCTGGAGACGGAACGCTTTAATGCATGCACAGAGTTCAGGGAGATGAGAGCTGACAGAAAGAAGCTGTTCCTGAGTCTGCTTGACTTGGAGCGGAGGTTCCTGTAGCGTCTCCCGGAGGGGAGGAGGGCAAACAGTCCATGATGCTTTCTGGTCTGAGGCAGTGCAGTTGCTGTACCAGACTGTGAGGCAGTTGGTGAGTATGCTTCCTATGGCACACCGGTAAAGGTTCACCAGTATCTGAGGACAGTTTCCTCAGGGCCCTTTCTCACTCACCATTCGGGGTCGAATCAGCGCCGGGTCGCACCAGAAAAGGGTGTGTCCGTCTGAGTGAGAACGCTCCCCCCCGTCCCCGTCCCCCGCTGATTCGTCCACGGGGGCGCTGAACCTGGACTCGTGAATATTAAAGGCAACCAACTTGTATTCAGCTTTTCTCTGATTGGCCACGACCCCACGCCGCTAGCCCGCCCCCTTTTGCCGCGAGCGCGGCAGGAACCTTCAAGTTCCCTGGTGCAAAATAAATCTGGTAGTTGGTTTATGACGTTAATTAATAATAAACACTGTTAGGACTCTTAATAATAAACACTGTTAGGACTATCTGACTCTTAATAATAAACACTGTTAGGACTATATGACTCTTACTAATAAACACTGTTAGGACTATAAACACTGTTAGGACTATCTGACTCTTAATAATAAACACTGTTAGGACTATCTCGATTCACGCGTCACTACTGTAATTAGAAACTCTGGGTGTCACTGGCTCTCATATTTGCGAATACAACAGCGTTCACCCTGATGTAAACAATTCTACAACGAAAGACGGCCGCTGCCGCGGGCAACGTTATATGTTATTTCGCGTTTTTAACGTCATAAACCAACTACCAGATTCACTCGTCACTGTACATCAGTGGAGGCTGCTGAAGCGCCAGCGGGACGATGCAGTGGTTTTTCCCCGGCTTCCGTGCGCCGCCGCCGGCTTGACTCGGTCCAGCCCTTTCAATGACAGAGCTCTCATATTTTGCGAATGCATAAACTATATCTTAAATTATGGCTATGTGTCTAATATGGCTGTCGCTTATCAATGACTTCGCGACAGCCATATTAGACACATAGCCATAATTTAAGATATAGTTTATGCATTCGCAAATATGAGAGCTCTGTCATTGAAGTGGGTGGTGGCAGCGTAACAGCGTTCACCCTGATGTAAAGTAGCGATTTTTATTGTTTTGTCATGACAAACCAATTACATAATCCCAACATATGTGTAAAGAAACAACATATTCCAGTTAACGGTATATTTTTTTAATGATTCATTACGGTATAAATTAGGTTAACTGGAGCTGCGTATTGCTGGCTCTCATATTTGCGAATACAACAGCGTTCACCCTGATGTAAACAATTCTACAACGGAAGACGGCCGCTGCCGTGGGTGGTGCAACTCTCTGCCGCGCGGCAGCGCGGTCACGTGGCCAATCAGAGAAACGCTGAACGAAAGGCTGAACACAAGTTGCCTTTAATATTCACGCAACCTGGACCGGTGAAATAGGTGGTCTCGGGTGCGCGCTAGTGGGAGCGGGGGGCGTGACACACACAACGTCGTTACTGTAATGCTTTCATGCTTGCTTGAATTTTGGGCAGATAAAACCACACAGCAACAACTGGACAATACCCACAAAAACGATATTTATGGACAATTTGCGAGTTCAGACCTCAACAAAAAAACAAGCATGTGGAGCCTCACAGCTCAGTGGATGAAAACATGAAGCCACGTTACACAAAGCACACTTCCCTGGCTCGCATTAGGCCTGGCAATTTTGTTTGCCATTGCTATGTCTATACATTGGTTTCTTGTTCTAATGCATTTATTTCTATTAGACCAGTGGTGCCCAACCAGTCTGCCGTGGTCGACCAGTAGATCAATGACATGCAATATAATTGCCACGAGCGATGGGATAATGTTAGCTGCTGAACAGGCTAAGCTAACTAGCGTTAGCCGTTAGCTTAGCGTTAGCGTTTGCCATTGCTATGTCTACTATACTTTCTTGTTCGAATGCATTTATTTCTATAGACCAGTGGTGCCCAACCAGTCGGCCGTGATCGACCGGTAGATCAATGAAATTCAATATAATTGCCACGAGCGATGGGATAATGTTAGCTGCTGAACAGGCTAAGCTAACTAGCGTTAGCCGTTAACTTAGCGTTTGCCATTGCTATGTCTACTATACTTTCTTGTTCGAATGCATTTATTTCTATAGACCAGTGGTGCCCAACCAGTCGGCCGTGATCGACCGGTAGATCAATGACATTCAATATAATTGATGCGAGCAATTTAAAAAAAAATTATCCACTTTTTCTCCCATTTCCTATATTTTTCTCCCATCCCAATTCAACCCTCCCCTGTCACGAACGCTGTTTCTTGCCTCCCACAAGCCGGCTGCAATGTGGACTAAGTCATACATAGCACAAGTCCCCTCCGGTACTTGAGGTAACAGCAGTCGCATCTTTTCACCTGCGCAGCTCGATCTCTCAGTGGCGAGGAGTAACGCGTGGGAGGCTCACGCTGCCCCCGACACTTCCTGATTCTACTGCGCAGGCGCACCAACCGACCTGTAGGAGTCGCTGTCCACAACGCCCGATCCCCACCCATCAGTTTCCCACCCCCTAATACGGCCAATGTGTATTAGTATGAACAACCAGCTAAACTGAAAGCAATGTGGAGCGCTGGGCTCGAACAGGCAAGCCCAGCGTCTCAGTCATTCGTGGCGAGCGCCTTGCCCACTACGCCATGTAGCCGACCTTGATGCGAGCAATGTTACTAGTAATAGGCTAAGCTAACTAGCGTTAGCCGTTAGCTTAGCGTCAGCCCTGGAAAACGCTCAAAAGCGGACTCTACAACACCAGTTCCATTTGTGAGAAAAGGGGGTGGGTTATATTGACAAGGCTTGACAACAGAGGTTCAAATATAACTTCATATTTATTGGTTATTTGTTTATTTTATATCAGCATCCAGTCTCCACCGCCGTGTTAACCCATTCTCCGCCACCACTTTGATTCGTCCTAATCCCTTCTCTGCCAGCTCTATTTGTCTATGGATATGTTCACCTACTTTGCAGGGCTATAACTTTTTAAATTGTATTGCTATTTTACTTTTTCATTCACACATTCATATAAAAATACTGTCTAGAGTATAAATATGTTTTTATCATTTTCTGCAGTAATTCATAGAACGTGAGATATAGCCATTTATGCATAATATTACATCATCAAATGCAGTTAGCTAGCGATTGACGTCAGATTAAAAATGTCAATTGTACAAGGTCCTAAACCGACTCATCATCTGCTGGTGACCGGAGGGGGGGGGGGGTCGTTTATAATGCAATGACCGACGTTAAATGAATCATGTAGTATGGGTGATATGTTGATCATAGCAGTTTGTATGGATCATAATATTCAAACACGCTGAAACTTACCGCAGCTTCCTCTGACCGTTGGGTGGTCAGCGTGGAGCAGAAAGTTCGCGATTATGGGATGTTGATATATGCGATCCATTTCCAGGTTGTATAATTGTATATACGTCCAAATCATGTTGTTTATCGAGTTATTGGCAACGGATCGCTATCCAGTGTATCAAGCTCGAGTCCCGGGAGCAATAGCGAGTGGCCGGACGAAATATTGTTGAGCACCACTTCCTGCCGCGTCACTTCCGGTTTGGGCGATTCGCCGATCGGCCACCAGATGGCGGTCTTGAACCGTTGGAGAGTTGAGAGGAGATCAACAGCAAGTCTCAAGTCTCCGTGGGTAAAATATGATTGACATGACAGATTTTTGAAATATTGATCTCAAAGACGCCTTACGGCGTCATTGGCAGATTACGCATGGCGGAGAATGACATGGTAACACGTCATTGGCGAATAAAGGGTTAAGCATGGCGAGGAATGACGTCTGAATCCGTCATTGGCGAAAGATGGGTTAACACTCTTCCTGTGTTTACATTTTCGAGCGTGACATCATCGCCTACGGCAAGTGTACACGCTCAAAACGCAAACCGTAAACAGAACCCGGAGCGAACCAAGACTGAAGTGTGTACACAAACTAGAGGGGGGAGAGGGGGGGGGGGGAGTTCGCACCCAAAGACGGAACGAGACGGTACGGAGCTGATTCGACCCCGATGGTGAGTGAGAAAGCACCCTCAGTCTCCTCAGGAAGAAGGGGCGCTGGTGAGACTTCTTTACCATTGATGAGGTGTTGAGGTTCCAAGAGAGGTCCTCAGAGATGTGAACTCCCAGGAATTTGAAGCTGGAGACATGCTCGACCTCCGTCCCGTTGATGTGAAAGGGGCATGCGCGCTGGCTCTATAGTCTTGTCTAGGAGTGTTTCGGCACTGGCACGATGGAGGTGGTTTTATAACACGCTGGGACAACTGCCTGGGCTAGTGATAGGTTGAAGATGTTAGTCAAGACCTCGGTCAGCTGCTCAGCGCAGTTCCTGAGCACATGACGGGGGATCCACTTTATTTATAAAGCACATTTAAAAACAACAAAGTTGACCAAAGTGCTGTACAAGTCCCACAACATAAGATAAAACATGAAAACATAACATTTTTATAAAAGGCACACAATAAAAACAAGTACAATATGTCACATAAAAAGGCAGGTCTCTCAAAAACCGTTTAAAACACTGAAAGCCAGAGCAAATAGATGTGTTTTGAGGTGTGATTTGAACACCTGCAGAGTGGGGGCCTGCCTAACATGCCAAGAGGAGCTGGTCAGAGGACCTGAGGGACCTTGGGGGAACATAAGGTTCCAGCAGGTCCGAGAGGTAACCCGGTGCCAAGCCGTTCAAACATTTAAAAGCAAACATTAAAACCTTCAAATCAATTCTAAAACGCACAGGAAGCCAGTGGAGGGAAGCCAGCACAGGGAAAATGTGCTCCCGCTTTCGTGTTCCCGTTAGCAGACAGGCAGCGGCATTCTGAACTATCTGCAAACGAGAGAGGGAGGCCTGACTGACGCCAACGTATAAGGCATTACAGTAATCAAGGCGAGAGGTCATAAAAGCGTGGATGACAGTTTCAAAAACAGAACGGGATAAAAAAGGTTTGACCTTGGACAGCCTCCGAAGTTAGACATGGGATGCCATCAGACAGTCCCTGTCAAAGCGGGCATAAAAGTTATTGAGCTCAGAGAGGGGTCAGTGGTTAGGCGAGAGTTGTTGGTGGGTTTATAGTCTGTGATGGCCTGGATGCCCTGCCACATGCATCGAGAGTCTGAGTTATTGAAGTGCTCTTCAACCTTTAGCTTGTGGCTGTGCTTGGCCCGCTTGATTGTCACCAGATCTAAAAGCAGTGTCACGTGCCTTTAGTAGTGTATGGACCTCTATGTAGTGATCTGTTTAAGGGTGGTGACAGTCAATGGTCCTCATTCGCAAACGTACTTACGAGAGCAAATGTCATAGTAACTCCACTCACGGACTTCTCTGGCCGGTTTTGGCATTCTCGAATAGTTCCTTTTCGGGGATTTATGAGCAGGATTTATGAGCGTGGAAAAGCAGTCGTAGATAGGGGACACAGAGACACAGACCACAGACCACACACCACACACACATCATATATACTGCTGCTGGAAGATATCACTGATCGTGCACTGAGGACCAGTACCTCGACCCAGGGGCGTAACTCACGCCGGGGACATCGGAAAGTGTCCCCTGCATGTTTTCAGAATGCAGTTATGTACCCCCCACGGTTTACCATCCAAAGAGCTGAGTCTGACTACCTGTCCTATTATTATGCAAAGAGCAGTAGATGGGGGTCGCATTCTTGCCCTGCACGGGGCCAAGTACCCACTCGCTAAAGTACTCGTCTTTGCATAATAATAGCTTGGGTCGTCAGCCGAGGTGTGTGTTAAAATACGTCATCACATACGGTATAAAGAGAGATAAGATAATTCAGTGCTATGTCCGACTCCTACCTGCGTGCATGCAACAACGAGATGGCACCGTCGCCCAAGAGGAGAAAGCTACTTCTTCAAAGCAAACTAAGTTTTGCTACGCTGTCGCCTAGAGCTAAACCAGCAGCAGTGACGACACCACCACAAAACAGGAGGGCAACGGCAAGTACCAGCATTTTAGCAGATTTTATTTTTTTAATATAGGCCTAATGTATTTGTCCAGATTGACTAAGCTATAGCTATTTGCCTGTTTGTTTCTCTTGAAAATAATCGTGGTTCATAAGTCCATGATTGATTGATTGATTGAAAAGTTTATTAACACTTTGGGTGCCGGAAAACGCCTAAACACGTCATTCCCGGCCATGCTCAAGTTTCCGAAGACGCTTTACAGCGTCTTTAATATCAATATTTCAAAAATCTGGGATCGGATTCATATTTCCCCTCCGCTGGCCTGAGATCCACCAGGAGGACCCACTGAGCTCTCTGGCGGTTCAGGAGCGCCATCTGGTGGCCGATCGGCGCAATCGCTTAACAGGAAGTGCCGTAGAGGTTGTGCTAGTCGGCCGTATTACTTCCGGGCACTCGCTATGAGGTCCCGGGACTCGATCTCGACACACTACATAGCGATCGATTGCCAATAACTCGATAAACAACATGATTTGGACGTATATACCATTATACAAGCTGGAGATGGACCGGGTAAATCGACATCCCATAATGGTAAAATTTCTACTCTACGATGATCGCCCAACGGCGCGCGGAGACTGGGGTGAGTTTTAGCGTGTAAAATTACCGTCTTCGATACTAACTGCTATTATCAACATTTGACCCACATTAGATGATTGGTATAACGCTGCCCACGGAATTATAAACGCCCCCTAGCCCATCCGGTCAACATCAGATGACATGTAGTAACTTCTAGAAGTACGTCTAGTTGGAATTTTTTATATATCGCGCTGATTGCCATAAAACTGTATTGCATCATCAATATAATGTATTTGGGGCTATAGATCACGTTCTGGAGAAAGCTGCAGAAAGAGATGAAAACATACTTATACATTAGACCATACTTTACTATGAATATGTGAATGAAAAAGTTTAACGTTGCTACACAATGAACAATACATATAGGACTTTGAATGGGCCCTAATAATGGCAATGTAGCAATAGAATTTAAAAAGTTATAGCCCTGCAAAGAAGGGGACTTTCTCTATAGACAAATAGAGCCGGCAACCTACGGTTGATAATGAATTTAACCCATGGCAGCCAAAGTGTTAACAGATTGCAGAATGGGTACAGTACAGTACAGCTCAATACATACAATTGTTAAGAGGATGCAGACCTGAGAAAGACTTTCGTCTTGTTTCCATCAGGGTCCCCCATTTTCAATTCATCATATGACACACACGACATACAGATAGACAGTACTGCTACATCTATACATTTATGACATACCAGATTTTCAAATACAGTACTGTTTGTGATACTAAAAAAATCCAGAAAAAGAGTGTAGTCTACATAGGAACCAGTGCCCTCTCAGGTATTTTAGTATTGGATTATTGCACAATCGATGCAGGCATGACCATAAGGGTTAGAGTTTTATTAAACAGGTTTGTTATATAACTTATGTACCAGTGCATAAGAGTGATTTATGTTAACGTTTTGTACCTGTAATTAAATTTGATTAAAAGTGATTGGTGATAGATAAAGGTGATAGATACATTAAGAGCTAAAATTGTATATTGTATTTTGTATAGTAGTGTTTCTCAGGAACCTAGCATGTCTTTTTTTTTATCATGCATATCTTGTATTACTGTGTTCATAATTGCTAATTGAAGCACCATATAATAAATGTTCTTTCACCATAAACCTTTCAAATTTGTTTATTATTTGTCACAACAGAAATGCTTGTTTTTTGTATGAGCTCAGTGTGTCGTTTAAATGGAGAAATGGCGCCACCGCCTGGGAAAATGCGGTATTGCACCCCTGGTATTTCTAAAAAAAAAAAAAAAAAAAAAATCACCCCCCCCCTGCGACGTCACTCGCCACGCCCCCAAATCTGTCCCCCGCACACCTACAGAGAGAGTTACGCCACTGCCTCGACCATGCGGACCTATTCGCAGAGAGTGAAGAGTACCTACCAAGACCTGTGCAATACCCTGGAGCCAGCACTGAGGAGCCGGACCAGACGCTCAAACCCTGGGCCACCACATGTTCAGGTACTGTCTACCTTGGGCACGTGCGCATCAAGGCACCCTCCCCAGATGCGTTTCCATATCTCAACAGAAAGCAATACCACTCCATCAACGTTTGCGGATATGCGCCGTCCCCCTGGCTGATTGCCATCACCGTCGAGCGCACCACTCTCCTGTGTTTTGCAATTCTTTTTTTGGACTCTGATTTCACATGAGCCCATTTCTTTTTCCCTTCAGCCGATGTGCGCTCCTCTCCTGACGCCACGTTAACCTCACTTGTTATCTCGTCCCATGCCACTTTTTTTGGGTGGTACCCGTATTGACACCACTACATAAGATGTCACGCGTCATGTTCTACAGTATGACTTACTACTATAGGGTCTTTATACCTGTATCACTGTACATATTAATACTACAACTCTGTACATGCATCTGATGAGCACTATTACTCTTACTATTTATATATTTTATACCCAGTTTAATCACCTGTGCATTGTATGGTACCATTGCACTTTATTGTTACATTTGTACTCTGGTTCGATGCCAAACTTATTTTCGTTGTATTGTACAATACTTGTGCTGTATAATGATAATACATTTGAATCTAATCTAATCGAATTTTGATCTGTCACAAATCGATCATGCGCACACTGCCCTGTGTTGGATGGCCTTATAAGGAGCTGACTGTTCTAACTGAGGGCTTCACACGTTTGATGAGTGGGGTGTACTTGGGTAAAAGGAACAAAGAGGGGCTTCTGGTATGAGAGCGGAAGAGTAGCACGCATGTCGTGAGGCTCCTGGTCAAAAGAGCAAAAAACAGAGAAATAAGGACCCGAAAAGTGATCAAAAATGAAGATGCAAACGAGAAGGAAGGAGGAGAAAACAAATATGAAGGAAAGAGAAATGGAGAACTCACAGGAAGAGGAGAGTTCGATGGAGCAGAACCCCCGAGGCGAGACCGAGAAGGAGCAGGCGGAGGAAGGGGGATTCTCGGCTGAGACAGACAAGGAAATGCCAGGATGGGCCGTGCTCATGCAGGCCGGGATATTGGCGACCATAAAATTTTACTCGGACACGATGCAGGCGAACATGAAACTGAACTCGGACACGATAAGAAATGATATCGGGAAGTTACGGGAGGAATTGAGGAAGGAACAGGAGGACTTCAGAGGTGAAATGAATACAGAAATCAAAAGGGTGGATGAGAAGATGGCGGAACAGGACAGTAACGTAACAGAGGTACAGACTAGAACGGCGCAGATGGAGGAATGGAGCACAGAGATACACGAGGTGTTAACGTGTGCGATTCAAAAGCAAGAACAGATGGAGACAAAGATATCGGACATGGAGGGGAGGTCTCGGAGAAATAACATCAGAATATGGGGATTGAAAGAAGGAGTCGAAGGGGAATCGGTGATCCAATATGTGGAAGAGCTTATCAAGGAACAACTGAAGGAGACGGGACTGGAAAAAATGGAGATACAGAGGGCCCACAGGGCGTTGGCTCCGAGACCGAAACCGGACAGACTTCAGAGGGCGTGATTATTAACTTTCTGAGATTTGAGATTAAGGAATTGATACTCAGAACAGCGTGGACCAAGAAAATAGAAATCGAGGGGAAAAGACTGTCGTTTGATCAAGATTACTCGACAGCGGTGGCAATAACACGCAGGTCCTACGCGGGACTGAAGAGAATTCTGAAAGAAAACGGAATGAAATTCCAGTCACCCATGACCTCGCTAAGGATTCACTGGAAGGAAGGGACGGTGACATACGCGATGGCGCGGGAGGCGGCGGAGGAGATGAGGCGACGGGGATGCAGATGGCGGAGGACGGAGAGGGAAGGAGACAGGAGGGCCAGACGCGGAGCCTGCAACAGAGATTGGAGGGGGCACGCAGATGGACCAGAGTGGGAGATCGAAACCCGGGAGAGGAGGGAGGAGAGAGAAGGCCGAGGTGAGACGTGACAGACCGAAGGCGGAGACGGACGAGGAGGCCAGAGACGGAGAAGGAGGGGAGAGGAGGCGGGAGGAGACGAACGGATGAGTACACGCACAAGAGATTGAAAAACTATCCAAATAGAGACAAAATATAGAAACTGAAATAACATATACATAAACACACATTCCCAGGTAGAGGCAGGATATAGGAACGAACATAACGTATACATGGACACATAATACACAGGCCGACGGAGGAAATAAATGGAAATATAATTAGATATGATAGACGGAACACAGAACATATTGAAACAAGTACATAGACACACGCTGAGAGTAACACAGTTGGAAGGGATTAAGGGGATAAATGGACATCACATAGAAAATAGAGAGGAGGAAAATAAAATAAAAAGGGGTACACAGAAGACACCACACACGGGTTTGGGAGGAAAGAGGGACATTGGAACATATGAGCCGCATTGAGGGGGACCTAGGAAATGGGGGACTTTGATCAGAATGAAGGACAGAGCGCTTTTGACCAGGAGCACGACAGCAATAAGAACAGTAAGAAAGCTGGACAAATATGACGAGCGGTTGGGGGCAAAGGTTTCAAACCCCCAAGCCGTCAGGAGGAGGCCTCTCACTAGGAGAGCAATTACTCCTCACCCACCAGCAGGGGACAGGGGGGGACACAGGGACCCCCCGAACGCCTTGGGAGCACTTTATGTAAAGTTTATGTTTTTTATTTATGTTAATCATTATATGTATTCGGTGAAGAGAGCGGAGGCTACAACCGGAGGGGGGAATGAATGTGACATGGGGGGGACTGACAGACGAAAGAAGAAGAAAGATGACAATGGTTAAAGGTATAAAAATGATGTCGTTAAACGTTAATGGAATGAATAATGCGATAAAGAGGGGCAAAGTGATGTTGAAATGTAGAAAAAGTGAGATGGAAGTGATTTTTCTGCAGGAGACACATTTGGTAGCACAGGATCATGAGAAACTGAAGAGATTTGGATATGAAAATGCATACTATAGTTACTTTAAACGGAACCTGAGGAGAGGAGTAATCACGTTAATCAAAAACAGTCAAATTTGAATTGATCAAGGAAGTAAGAGACAAGGAGGTAAGGTTTGTTCTGGTGAAGGGGAAAATGGAGGGCCAAATGGTTACGTTAGTGAATGTTTATGCACCCCCAGAGAGTGAGAGGGATTTATATGAGACCATTTTTTATATGATAGTGATGGAACTAGAAGGGATATTGATATGCGCGGGAGATTTTAATGTAGTACTGAATCACGACCTAGACACCACGAGTACTAGAAAAGGACGGGCACCAATCAGTAGATATATGAATATTCAGATGACGGAAATGGGAATTACAGATGTTTGGAGGGGGATGCACGCCATGGACAGGGAATACACACATTACTCACACCCGCACGTGACATATGCGAGAATAGACTACTTTTTGATGACTACGGGGGACAGCTACAGGGTACGGGAGAGCAGAATAGGAGTAGCGGACATATCGGATCACAGTGCCATATATCTGACAGTAGATCTAGAAGGGAGACGGAGGAACACGATCTGGAGACTAAATGTAGGAATATTAAATAACAAGGGGGTGGTGAGTCAGATCAAGGAGGAGATAGCCAGATATAAGGAAGAAAATGACAACGGGGCGGTAGATCCGAACATTCTATGGGACACACTGAAGGTGGTGATAAGGGGGAAATTGATGGAGAAGACAGCAATGCTGAAGAAGGCCAGAACGGAGACATATCACAATCTGATAGGGAAGCTGAAGAAGCTAGAGGGGAGACACCAGATATCAAAAGAACAGGAAACGCTCGGAGAAATCAAAGAAGTAAAGGCCAGGATAAATAGGGAATTATTGACGGAAATAGAAAAGAAAGCGAGGTTCATGAAACAAACGTACTATGAAGGGGGACCAAAAGCGACCAGACTGTTGGCTAGGAGAATTAGGACGCAACAGAAGTTGAACACGATACACACAATAAGGGATACAAAGACTAATGAAATATTGAGAGACCCAGCTGAAATAGAGAGGACATTTAGATAATACTATGAGAAACTATACACACAGCCAAAAGCAGCGGGAGAAGAGGAAATAGAAGCATATCTGGAGAAGCTAGAGTTACCATCGATAGGGAAAGAACAGAATGAAGAATTAAATAAAATTATTACGGAACGAGAACTGGAAGAGGCAATTAGTAGAGCTAAAAACAACAAGTCTCCGGGGAGCGACGGATTCCCATCGGAATTCTACAAGACATTTAGAACTGAATTAGCACCCATGTTAGGGGCGGCGTTCAGACACACGATGGAAGAGGGAAAAATGCCCCCCTCGTGGAAGGAAGCCTTAATCACCACGATACCGAAGGAAGGGAAGGATAGGGAATTATGTAGTAGTTTCAGACCTGTGTCCATACTCAACGTGGATTACAAGATGTATACATCGATAATATCAAAGAGATTTAAGACGTTTATGCCAGACATTATAGATGAAGATCAAACTGGATTTATTAAAGGGAGACAGACACAGGACAACGTGAGAAAGACATTACACATAGTAGAGGAGATACAAAAACAAGGTGGTAGCGCGGTACTGATTATGCTGGACAACTACCGGCCGATCTCCAACCTTCCTTTCCTAAGCAAAACCTTGGAAAGGGCAGTCGCCGCCCAGCTTCATCAACATCTGTCCAACCATGAGCTCTACGAACCCCTTCAGTCAGCCTACCGAGCACATCACAGCACAGAGACCGCCCTCATCAAGATCACTAATGACCTCCTCCTTGCTGCAGACTCCGGACACATCAGCCTCCTCATCCTTCTCGACCTCTCCGCGGCGTTCGACACAATATCCCACTCAGTCCTCCTCAAATGCCTCTCCGACAACCTAGGCATCACCGGTACAGCTCTGTCATGGTTTCATTCATATCTCACTAATAGATCTCAGTTTGTCAGCGTCAGCGGCTCATCCTCCCCCCCGGCCCCAGTCAACCACGGTGTCCCCCAGGGCTCTGTGCTGGGTCCCCTACTATTCACCATCTACATGCTCCCCCTCGGTCAGATTATACGTCACCACGGACTCAACTTCCACTGTTATGCTGATGATACTCAGCTCTACATCAGCACCTCACCATCCTCCCAGCTCCCCCCACAGTCTGTAGTCAACTGCCTCCACGCTATAAAAACCTGGATGGCAACCAAATTACTCAAACTCAACAGCAAAAAGACAGAGCTCATGGTTGTGGCCCCCAAGGCACTGCTCGGGAAGGTTGGAGATCTCCTCCTCCACGTTGACGGCTCTTCCATCTCCCCGTCTCTCGAAGTCCGTAACCTGGGCGTCACCCTTGACTCCACACTTTCATTTCACTCCCACATCAAATCTGTCACCAAGTCTGCCTTCTACCACCTCAGGAACATCTCCCGTCTCCGACCCTCACTCTCAGACTCTGTGGCGGAGACCCTGATCCACTCATTTGTCACCTCCCGGTTGGACTATTGTAATGGAGTCCTGTTCGGGGTACCCAGCAAAGCCCTGGACAGGCTCCAGTATGTCCAGAACTCAGCTGCCAGGGTTCTCACTCACACCAAGCCCTGGCAGCACATCACCCCCACCCTCATCCATCTCCACTGGCTTCCAGTCAGGTTCCGCATCACCTTCAAACTCCTGCTCCTCACCTACAAATCCCTCCATGCCCTCGCCCCCCGGTACCTGTCTGATCTCCTCCACCAGTACACTCCATCCCGGAACCTACGATCCTCTGATCTAGGTCTCCTCTCCATCCCTCGCACCAGGTTACGGACTTTTGGGGACAGAGCCTTCAGCGTGGCGTCCCCTACCCTCTGGAACTCTCTCCCCCCCGAAATCCGCAACGCCCCAACCCTGGACACCTTCAAATTCGCTCTAAAAACACACCTCTTCACCAAGGCTTTCCCCATCAGTTAGTTTTAGATTAAATTAGGTCCATTATCCCCTACTTTCCCTCATCCCCTCTTCCCCCTCCCCCCCTACTTTCCTTGCCCTATTTTTTGTCCTGATTGTAAAGCGACCTTGGGTTCTATGAAAGGCGCTATATAAATTTGATTTATTATTATTTATTATTAGATGCAGAAAAAGCATTCGACAGTGTGAGCTGGACATTTTTATATAAAACATTGATGAGGTTCGGACTGAACGGGAGGGCGATGAAGATGATCAAGGCGCTATATCAAGAACCGACAGTGAGGGTTAAGGTGAATGGCAGCTTGACGGATAGGATCAGATTAGAGAGGGCTACCAGACAGGGATGTTGTCTCTCACCGACGCTCTTCGCCGTTTTCATAGAACCACTGGCACAACTGATCAGACAGGCCGAGGACATTAAAGGAGTAAGGATAAAGGGAACGGAATATAAACTAGGCCTATTTGCGGACGACGTGATAGTATACATGAGGCAACCAGACAAGAGCTTCCCGGCACTGATGGATCGACTGAAGGAATATGGCCACTACTCAGGATACAAACTAAACGTGACAAAGACACAGACCTTAGCATGGAACTATACCCCAACAACGGAAATTAGGGAACAGTACGGGATAAGATGGGACATGGACAAGATTAAATACTTAGGGGTGAACATCACGAGAGGGGTGGAGAAACTGTTTGAGGCGAACTATACACAGATAAATCAGAACATCAAGAGAGACTTAGAGAGATGGACAGTAATGCCCTTGGACTTCAATTCAAGAATAGAGGTCATTAAAATGAACATACTATCAAGGTTACTGTACCTATTCCAGTCACTACCGATACAAATACCACAGAATCAATTCAGGGAGTGGGACAGACTGATATCGAGGTTCATATGGGCGGGGAGAAGACCACGGGTCAGATATAAAACACTACAACTACCAAAGGAAGAGGGAGGGATGGCAGTACCCAGCCTACAAGATTATTACTATGCAGCACAACTGAGAGCAGTGACGTGCTGGTGTAACAACAGATATGAGGCAAGATGGAAAGACATTGAAAAAGAAGGGGAGGGATACAAGGTACAAGCTCTGGTGGGAGATAGGGAACTGTTCAAAGAAAAAGAGGGACTGTTAGATCCTATCACCAAATGCACCTTGACCATATGGAACAGAGTAGTAAAAACACACAAATTAGAGAAGCAGTCAGGGGTTCTGAGATGGATAGCACATGACAAGAGATTCAAACCAGGGAGGCTGGACCATGGATTCAGAAGGTGGGAGAGGGGGGGGGGGGGGGGGGGGCAACAGCGATATGCAAAATGATAGAGAAGGGGGAAATGCAAACACTACAAAAATTAAAGGAGAAATTTGGACTAGAAAACAAGGACCACTTCAGATATCTACAGGTTAGAGATTACTATAATAAAGAAATAAGAGGGGACAAGGAAGAAGAACAGAATGGAATAATTAGGATGATAGTAAGGGCATACGAAGGAGGGAAAGGAAGGGTAATATCAGCACTGTACCGGGCTATAATGACCAGCAAGGGACACACGACCGATTATATAAGAGAGAAATGGGAGAGAGAACTAGAGATAGGAATAACAGGGAAGGAATGGGGGAACATATGCGAGGTGCAACATTCAACAACAGGATCGAGGATATGGAAAGAGTTTGGATGGAAAAACATAATCAGATTCTTTATAACCCCAGAGCTGAAGGGAAAATATACACCAACACAAAGAGCATGCTGGAGGATGTGTGGGAAGGAGGGGGCAAATCACACGCACATATTCTGGGGATGTCAGAAGCTGAAGGGGTATTGGGAGGAGATAGGGGAGGCAATGATCAGAATATTAGGATACGGATTACCACAAACAGGACTGGTGCTTTACTTAGGAGACCTGACACATGAGGGAATACAAGGGGGGGACAAATATTTAATAAAGATAATGTTGATAGCGGCCAGAAAAGCAATAACGAGACTGTGGTACAAGGAAGACCCACCGACAATAGCACAATGGGTAGGAATAGTGGAAGAGATACAGGATATGGAGAGGATAACACACATGCTGAGGTTACAGGAAGAGAAATTTGGAGAAAGATGGGGTAAGTGGGAGGATTACAAGGGGAACGAAAACGACATCACAGAGGAAGAAACAAATACACCACAAGAAGGCGAAGGGTAAAGGAGGAAAGAGGTTCAAAGAGGGTCTCTGAACCCATGTCACACACTTAATGTTTTCTAATTTCATTTTGGTTTAAGGTATGACAACTGTTTTATGTTTTTTATTTGCTTAAGTCAGTATTTTTTATTTTTCGTCTTTTGGATATTAAAACTTTTTATTTATTATTTATGTCTGATTAATAGTGTTGTTGATGTTATTGTATATGTCGTGTTGTTTGTCTATAAATGTTTAATAAAAAAATTTAAGTTAAAAAAAAAAAAAAAAAGGAACAAAGAGACATGGTCTGATTGTCCCAGGTGGGGGAGGGGAATAGCTTTGTATGGATCCATGATGTTGGAGTAATGAGTATTTTAACATCATTAAAAAAAGAGTAATTCAAATCTCAATAAAGGCTCTGGGTGCGAGTTCTGTTTGCTAGTGGCAGCATAAAGTTATTTCATTGCTAGTCTAGCATTAGCATCAGGAGGTATAGGCTGCAGTCACAATGGTAGCTGTAAATTACTTGCATTTAATCATGAGGTATTCCACGTTAGCACAAACCTCCACCTCTGGTTTTTCCATATCTGTTCTATCCACTCATCTACCCCCAAGAAGCGCTGTTCATCCACTCATATCTACCCCCAAGAAAAGCTGTTCATCCACTCATATCTGCCCTCAAGAAGAGCTGTTCATCCACTCATATCCACCCTCAAGAAGGGCTGTTCATCCACTCATATCTTCCCCCAAGAGCTGTTCTATCCACTCATATCTGCCCTCAAGAAGCTGTTCTATCCACTCATATTTGCCATCAAGAAGCACTGTTCGTCCACTCATATCTACCCCCAAGAAGAGCTGTTCATCCACTCATATCCACCCTCAAGAAGAGCTGTTCATCGACTCATATCTGCCCTCAAGAAGCTGTTATATCCACTCATATCTGCCCTCAAGAGGAGCTGTTCACCCACTCATATCTGCCCTCAAGAAGAGCTGTTCTATCCACTCATATCTGCCCTCAAGAGGAGCTGTTCATCCACAAATACATTATTTATCTCGTTTGTGCCTAGGCAGGTCTCTGTGTGCAATATGCATCATAGAGCTCTCCTCTCCCCCCTCCCTACCCTCCTCTCTTCTCATCTCCTCTCTTCTCGTCTCTCCTCTGCTCTCTTCTCTTCTCTTCTCCTCTCCTCTGCTCTCCTCTCGCACACACAGCTTAGATGGCAGCTCATTAGATCAACCTGGTTCATCCAATCATAAGTATGCTATGTCTGGATGTGAAGATTTTGCAAACTGAGTGCATGCAGGTCAATGGATGAAATGGATAGACAAATCATTTGTCCTTTCTTTGACATTATCGTTTTGTTTTTATTTGTTAATGAAAATGGTGATACATTTCATCATAGTTTTTGGGTCAAGGGTCATTTTTATTTAGTTAATGTCTTGTCTTCGTGGAAAAAAGGTTGTTGAACAAACTGTTTCGAGTTTTTGGATGTATGTGAGATTATGTGCAAAATAAATCAGCATTGTTATTGGTGAAGTGCCCCTTTAAGGTTCTGGTCGGGTCCAATGGGGTCATAATCAAAGTGAAACATGAGTATCCATATGTGCATCTGTATAAAAATAATTATACAGCAAAGAAATAATATTAATGATGGCTGAATGCAGGCAACTGCTTTTATCTGTGTATGAGTGTGTGTATGTGTATGTGTATGTGTGTGTGTGTCTACATAAACATACATGCATAGTAGCCAACGTCAGTGTTGACGGTCAGCTTTCCGATGTCGAAGGTCTCGATGACGTTGGAGTCCCACTTCCTTCTGTATTCTATGTCATGAAGAACATCATACATGGTGTCAGCTGACACATCTTTACACACCATCCGACACTGAGGGAGAGAGAGACACAGAGACACAGAGAGAGAGACAGAGAGAGACACAGAGACAGAGAGAGAGACCCAGAGAAAGAGAGACAGACCCATAGACAGAGAGAGACAGAGAGAGACCCAGAGACATAGAGAGACCCATAAACAGAGAAAGACCCAGAGAGACCCAGAGACAGAGAGAGACACAGAGACACAGAGAGAGAGAGAGAGAGAGAGAGAGAGAGAGAGAGAGAGAGAGAGACAGAGAGAGACCCAGAGAGCGAAAGAGAGAGACCCAGAAACAGAGAGAGAGAAAGACAGAGAGAGAGACCCAGAGACAGAGAGAGAGAGATAGAGAGAGGGGGGAGACAGGGAGAGAGAGAGACCCAGAAACAGAGAGGGGGAGAGAGAGACACACCGATAGAGGGGGAGAGAGATACCCAGAGACAGAGAGAGATAAACAGAGAGAGACCCAGAAACAGAGACCCAGATACAGAGTGAGAGAGGGGGAGAGAGACACACAGAGAGGGGGAGAGAGATAGAGAGACATAAAGAGATAGAGAG
This sequence comes from Notolepis coatsorum, assembly GCF_963971535.1. Taxonomy (NCBI): domain Eukaryota; kingdom Metazoa; phylum Chordata; class Actinopteri; order Aulopiformes; family Paralepididae; genus Notolepis; species Notolepis coatsorum. Next base: position 186,456,840 of record NC_140165.1, read on the forward strand.
AGACCCAGAAACAGAGAGAGGGGGAGAGAGAGACCCAGGGGCAGAGAGAGGGAGAGACAGAGAGATGCAGACACAGAGAGAGACCGAGAGAGAAGGAGAGAGAGACAGAGAGAGGGGAGAGAGAGAGAAACAGAGAGACCCAGAAACAGAGAGAAACAGACAGAGAGACACAGAGCGAGAGAGACAGAGATACAGAGAGAGATAGAGAGAAAGAAAGACACAGAGAGAGAGAGAGAGAGAGAGAGAGAGAGAGAGAGAGAGAGAGAGAGAGAGATTTAGAGTTGGTTTCAATATAATGTAGTTCTCCTGTATGTTTGTTGGGTCTCCACACATGCGTTCACACCAGCCTTGTTTAGTCTGGTCGAATGGAACCCTGGAGTGTTTACTCCCGTGGTTCAGATCCCATTCATTACTGGTGACACATATGATACTCACCATTGTCTCCTGTATGATAAGGTTGGTTGTGTTACTACTTTTAGGGCGGGATCCACTAAGAATGGATTGCGAGGTGGAAATTGCACCCTTAACTGCGCGGGGTTTGCGCGCTGTATCTGCTCCGTCTTTGCGAGCTATCCACTAAGGACATTGCGCGGATGAGATACTAGCGCAGACACGCCCATTCTTTGTGGATCTAGCCCAGAGTCGCCATCAGCAGTGGCCCCCCCTCCATTGCAGTGGTTTGTAGGCTGGTGTTGTAGACGATGTCTGTGATTGGAGTGGAGTGAGAGGCGGAGTCACGGAGTTGGAGAGAAGAAGTGGGGACAGAATGGGTTGGAGAGTGATAGGCAACCTTCGGAACGAAGAAGCCACCTAATGATGATGTTGTTATTCACAGCCTCAAACCTAGCATAGAAGGTATTGAGATAATTTGCCAATGAGATGTCACTGTTCAGCTTGAGGGAGGTGCCTTTGTAATAGTCATCGTTCTGAGGCCCTGCCACATACCTCTGGAATCAACCGTTTTGCCTCTATTACTGGCCTCCTTACGTTGTATCTCACCTCCTTGTATTCATTCATGTTGCCTGTCACAAGCCCGGCATTATAGGCTGAGGTTCGCGCTTTCAGAGCCTCACGGACGGATTTGTCTACCCAGGGCTTTTGGTTTGGGTAAACTCTAATTGTGGTAGAGGGGATTGTTTCTTCTACCAGCGTACAAATAAAGTCCAGCACTGTTTTAGTGTAGTCATTAATATTGTCTGTGTTATCGCGGAACACATCCCAGTCTGCACATTCAGGAACGCGCTTGAGACTTTGTCTATACTCGGGTAAAAGAAAGATGGTGTCATGATCTGATTTGCCGAAAGCGCTAGCAGCTTGAGACTTGTACCCGTTCTTAAATTGCGAGTAGCAATGGTCTAATATATTCCCGCCTCTGGTGGGACAAGTCACATGCTGATAGAAATTCGGCAGCACTTTTTTGAGATTAGCGTTATTGAAGTCACCCGCAACCACAATAGCAGCGTCAACGTTAGCTGTTCCGATCAGGATGACCGACGTTAATTCTCTCGGGAGAAAGAATGGTCGACACTTGATGGCTATATACTCCAGGTTTGGGGAGCAGTGGTTTGAAAGCTCCTTCACGTTGCCTGGATCACACCAATTGTTATTAAACATGAAGGCTATCCCACCTCCCCTCTTTTTGCCGGAATCTTCCTCTGTACGGTCTTTTCGGTGGATGAAAAAGTGATCGGCCGGTTGGATGGCGTGGTTTGGGACGTCCGGCGTCAACCACATCTCGGTGAAGCAGAGAACATTACACAGTCCCTAATGTCTCTTTGGAATTTAATCCTAGCTCTGATGTCGTCCAGTTTGTTTTCGATTGATTGCACATTGGCCAACAATATGCTGGGCAATGGCGTTTTGTGTCTCCTGGATCTCAGTCTGTCTCGGATGCCTGCTCTCTTTCCTCGCCGTCTCCCCCCTTTCTTGCGTGGGCCGATTCGTTTCTACCCAAGATCTCAGCAGGCTATTGTTGTTCTTCGGCGAGCTGATCCAGAGAGCAATCCAGTTGGTAAGTGTTACTTAATCCAATGTGTGACTGACGGTCATACACATTAAAGGCACCAACAGTTGGTACAAACAAAACTCTTAAAACTATAAAAATATACAAAATTAAGCACAGTCTCGATGGAGCACACAGAGAGGCAGCCGGACGTTGCGGCGCAATTTTGTATTTTTGTCCAGGGTTACAGACAGGCTGAAGGAAGACACAGGCCGTCAGTATGTCCAGGGTTACAGGCAGGCTGTCAGTATGACCAGGGTTACAGGCAGGCTGTCAGTATGTCCATGACTACAGGCAGGCTGTCAGTATGTCCATGACTACAGGCAGGCTGTCAGTATGTCCATGGCTACAGGCAGGCTGTCAGTATGTCCATGGCTACAGGCAGGCTGTCAGTATGTCCATGGCTACAGGCAGGCTGTCAGTATATCCAGGGTCACAGGCAGGCTGTCAGTATGTCAAGGGTTACAGACAGAACGTACTATGAGACCAGTATTTCTGCATGCGCTGTAGAATTACTGAGGTACGTTCAGATTGGACTTTGATTAGTGCGAGAGGTGAGATTCCTTAAGTTCCTGATCGTATCTTCTGCTTGATAAAAATTGAAGGAATCTTTATTGGCGATAAGAGAATGGGGAAGGATTGATGCAGATCTGAATGACAGCTGGTTTGGTCTGTGTGCAGCGGGTGCGGAGGCCCTGAATACCAGAGTCATGCCTGATGGTTGTACCGATAGACTGCAGCCAGAACCTTCCCTCAGAGGAAACTGATTGTCAGAACTGTCTGGAGCCTGGGTGCTTGTGCTGGGTTACTGAGTCCAGTCTAGGGGGGCGACAGTGGCTCAGGAGGTAGAGCAGTCGTCTGGCCATCAGAAGGTTCCCAGTTTGATTCTGGCTCCTCCCAGCAGCATACACATGTTGAAAAATAAATGCCCTTTATCTCTGAACTGGGCTGAGAATCTCTCGCTGGGGAGGAGAGAGTGCCTGGGTCTTTGTGAAGGAGAGGGGAAGGGAGGGAGGCGGCAGGATGTGTCATTCAGAACATGTCAAGAGGCAGCCGGACATGTCATTCAGAACATGTCAAGAGGCAGCCGGACATGTCATTCAGAACATGTCAAGAGGCAGCCGGACATGTCATTCAGAACATGTCAAGAGGCAGCCGGACATGTCATTCAGAATATATCAAGAGGCGGCCGGACATGTCATTCAGAATATATCAAGAGGCAGCCGGACATGTCATTCAGAATATATAAAGAGGCAGCCGGACATGTCATTCAGAATATATCAAGAGGCAGCCGGACATGTCATTCAGAATATATCAAGAGGCAGCCGGACATGTCATTCAGAATATATCAAGAGGCAGCCGGACATGTCATTCAGAATATATCAAGAGGCAGCCGGACATGTCATTCAGAATATATCAAGAGGCAGCCGGACATGTCATTCAGAATATATAAAGAGGCGGCCGGACATGTCATTCAGAATATGTCAAGAGACAGCAGAACAAGAGAGTTGGATGGCAGGAGAAGAAAACTGTGATCTATGGTGGCAGCAACAATCCAGTCCTCTGTCCTTGGCTGTAATCTTCATGAACGTAAGCAGATAGGCAGCTCGACTCAAGGGGACGTGTGTAGGAAATCATTTGAATGCGTCATTGAAGTGATAAAGCTCTAACCCCAAAATGACATCATAACTCCAAATATTGCTCAGTTAAATATTTTCCACTATCTAATCCTATCTCACTTACAATGTAGTGTGGCAACATATATCATGTAGGCTTCAATAGCACAATGTGTATTAATTCACTATCCTACTATAAAATGAGGAAAACGGTCTGCATCCATCTTTCTCATTTACATTTACATAAAATTATTTAGCTGAATGCTTTTATCCAAAGCGATTTACAGGTCAGGAGAAAGGGTACAACTCTGGCAGCTAAGGGTAAGTAACATTGTTCGTCGAACTTGAGTGCTACAGGAGGTAGGAGGGAGAAATTCCCCTAGTTGCATGGTTTGCCAGAACAAGGACCTTGAGGCGAATTCGTGCAGCAATGGGAAACCAGTGCAGCTCTCTAAGAAGTGGGGTAACATGGGCTGACTTTAGTAGGTTGGAGATCAGACGGGCTGCTGCGTTCTGTATGAATTGAAGTAGCTTGGTGGCGGTAGCCGGTAAACCAGCTAGCAGTGCATTGCATTGCAGTAGTCGAGGCGAGACATGACTCAATGGGTTCAATCTGAAATTGCACATGGGCATTGAGCATTGGCATAGGCAGGGACTGACCACCTCCATTTTCCCAAATGTAAGCTGCTTATAAGCATTTTGATGAGCATTTTGGGCAAGTCTAATTCAGTGCAAACTCTGGGAAGTATAACCAATCACCAGAGCGAGTGTGATAAGGTCCAGAGCTCCAATCCACCAATGACGTGATCTAGTTTAGTTTATTCGGATCCCCATTAGCCATTGCCACAGGCATAGGCTACTATTACTGGGGTCCACACAAATCAATACAATACAATAAAATCAATACAATACAATTAATAAAATACAATAAAACAATACAATACACCTCAATAACACAAAAATATTATATAATAAAATATCTAAGTTCACCAATCACACATACCCATCTACTCAATCATGTTTCAAGGCATATATGTTCACTTAAAGCACAACAATACATCTCAATACAATATACAAATATATTAAAAATCTAAGTTCAACAATCACACATACCCATCTTCTCAATAACCCACTATGTTTACTTAACTGACAGTACCACTCTTTCTTATATGATTTTTAAGGTGTTTTTTAAATGTCTGTTTGTCTTCAACCCTAGTTAGTGCAGGTGGTAAGGAATTCCATGCAGTCATGGCTCTATACATCACAGTCCTTTTCATTGCATTTGTTCTTGGCATCTTTACAGTACATCTTTCCATTGACACATGCCTGGTGGAGTAACTGTGTCTGTTGATTGTGAATTGTATCTCATCATATAGACAAGCAGGTTTTTTGTTCTTATATATATTTCTAAAAAACATTATGATATTTACATTTAGTCTTTGTTCTACCATTAACCATGACCTTTTTTTTTAGGATGGGAGATCACCAATAATGGGCTCATACAGAAACAGATGCCAATGCAAGTCACATCTCTCTGCCAAAGAGGACGACCCAACCTTGTCCAGTGATAAATATAAGGGCAGAATGATATACAGAGTCCAGAGGCTTCCAAGCTCAACTACAGTTCAGGCTAGTAAAGCACTACCAGAATACTCCTGTAACGTTAGCATTATCAAGTTAGCTGTTGTTGACAGGCGACAGGTATGAGGAGTGGGAGCATTGTTTCATAAACGCGCAGTAAACATTATGTAAGTTGGCGTCACACAGGCTGAGTGAGAGGAGTAATTGTGTTATGTAAGTTGGCGCATGCATACCAGATAGACTAGTCATGTTTGATTTTAAACACCCAGGTCTTTTGCTGCATTAAAACATTCAGCTTGCACCTCCCTGAGAGGCCACTCTTACAAACCCCTTAACCCTTTCACTACCACACCCTTTACTATCACACTACAGACGGTTAACTCCTTAAAAAATTCAAAAAGGTTTAAACTTTACAGCACTGACAATTCTCTATAGTATTTTTAGTTTTACCTGTGTTTGATAAGACACCCAGTCAGCAGCAGTGTCCCGACCCATATACAAACATGTCTTAATAAAACATGCTTAATTAAGTCAAATTCTGCCTTTGTCTCTATTAACTACATATAAATATTTATATAATTGTTTGCTTTAAAGAAGAAGGTTGCAACATAATTATGTAATGTAATGTCGTTGGCTGTGTAACGGAGAGCAGCCGCCCAGGCAATATTTATTTTATATATTCTTTTATTGTCGAAGCTTCAAATTAAAATCGAATCTTGGGCCCAGAAGCTTCGACGGCCAAAAAAAGCTTTGAAGGGCAGCCCTATGGCAGTGAAAGGGTTAACCTTCCGTATTGTCGCAGTTAAAGGGTTAAACTATTTGGTAGTGTGGCAGTGAAAGGGTTAAAGGAATATTTCACTCTAGTAGAACTTACTAGAACAAACACCAGCAGTCTTACCTCTATGTAAAGTAATATATAAGTAAGCTAGCGATCACTGCTATCCCCGTCGTCTGCCTTCAACACCATGACTTGAGAATTAACTCCTTGCTAAAGCTAATGCCTCCACCAAGGTTCTCAGTATTTCTGCCACAGACAAAAACACTAAACGACTCTATGAGGCCTAAATTAGCTCACTGTCATCAGAGCCAATGGCCACAAACTGTGGTAGAACTCTATCTTCTATCTCTATCTCAAGGGCACCAATGAGGTGGATTTCAACAGACCTTACATTTCAACCTTACCTGCTGACCTCAGATCAGACAAGGAACAGAAGACAGAACAGCTTTCTACGCAATGCTGACCAACAATGGATTGATATCTAATCAATCCATCTAAAGAAATGTCACTCTGCCGCCATCTTGATAACGGGAACTAACAAGACCTGACCCCTATCCCTTCGAATGGAGAGTCATCCAAAGATTTTATCATACATCATCACTGGTCAAAAAGAAAAATTATGTGATAGACATTAAAAAAAAATCACTTAGACCAGCTTCTACGCATGCATCCAGTGATTTCTGCCAGTTTGCAGCTTGGTAGCTGCTAATCGCTCACTACTAGCATCTAGACGCTGTAAAAGAAGACACTTCAACTCATTGAGAGACTCTGCTCCACCAGCCAAACAGAGAGACTCTGCTCCACCAGCCAAACAGAGAGACTCTGCTCCACCAGACAAACAGACTCTGCTCCACCAGCCAAACAGAGAGACTCTGCTCCACCAGCCAAACAGAGAGACTCTGCTCCACCAGCCAAACAGAGACTCTGCTCCACCAGACAAACAGACTCTGCTCCACCAGCCAAACAGAGAGACTCTGCTCCACCAGCCAAACAGTTAGACTCTGCTCCACCAGCCAAACAGAGAGACTCTGCTCCACCAGCCAAACAGAGAGACTCTGCTCCACCAGCCAAACAGACTCTGCTCCACCAGCCAAACAGAGAGACTCTGCTCCACCAGCCAAACAGACTCTGCTCCACCAGCCAAACAGAGAGACTCTGCTCCACCAGCCAAACAGAGAGACTCTGCTCCACCAGCCAAACAGACTCTGCTCCACCAGCCAAACAGAGAGACTGGGTATAAAGAAACTCATCTGCACCTTTGTGTATACCATTTACTATTATTCATATTTATTGCTGCATATACGTATATTGTATTATTTTATTGTCTTTCCATTACCCTGCCCATACCTGTAACCCCCGCCCCCGTGCTGCTATGATGCCCACATTTCCCCAAGGGGATCAATAAAGGAATATCTTATGTATATTGATGCGGTGAAAGTAGGTCATAACCTGGAGCTGATGGAGCAGATGTGTGTGTGTGTTAGCTGGGAGACTATTCTCCACTTGCACAACCTGAAAGTAGGCACTTCCGGCTGACTTCCGGTTGCGAATGGTACTTCCTGTCCCATCCAAATACATTGTTTTTAGCTACTTTTCTCCCGTTATTTAAACAACTTTGTCGTCACAGAGAGGTAATGAAATGTTTGTATTATTATAGTATAGAATGTATTTAATAAGCAAACGTTTGTCAGCAGGGTTTTTGGGCTGTATTTCATGTAAAAACGTTTACTGTTAGTTTACTTGCTCACGCTAATTAAGGCTAATGCTGGCTAACAGAAGCTAGCGCAAGAAACGACGCCGCAAAGTATTGTTTATAGTGCATTTCTTGCCACCTTATAGCATTTGTACATTTGTATGACAGTCTATAATACTCCCGTGAGGTTTTTCCGGACGTTTTGGTAATGATTTTCACTATAAAATCATATTTCTAAATGACAGGAAGTTGATAAACTGGCCGGAATAGCTTTGAGCTAACGATCTTTGCCGATGCATTCCATTCTAAACGTAACGTTAGTTGTTCAAAACATTACCTGTCTATATAATTTGTTCCTCAACATTATATAGACAGGTAATGTTTTGTAAACTAACTGCAGCCTGCTACAGTTAGAAGCTAACGTTAGCCAGCAAGCTGCAGCCTGCTACAGTTAGAAGCTAACGTTAGCCAGCAAGCTGCAGCCTGCTACAGTTAGAAGCTAACGTTAGCCAGCAAGCTGCAGCCTGCTACAGTTAGAAGCTACTGTAATGTTGAGGAACAAATTATATAGACAGGTAGAGAGGGGGAGAGAGACTGAGAGACACATAGAATGAGAGAGAGAGAGAGAGACTGAGAGACACATAGAATGAGAGAGAGAGAGAGAGAGAGACAGAGACAGAGACAGAGAGAGAGAGAGAGAGAGAGAGAGAGAGAGAGAGAGAGAGAGAGAGAGAGAGAGAGAGAGAGAGAGAGAGAGAGAGAGAGAGAGAGAGAGAGAGATATAACAGGTGGTTCATATTTGAACAGACCCATATATTTGAACAGGCTCATATTTGAACAGACCCATATATTTGAACAGACCCATATATCTTAACGGACTCCTATATTTGAACAGGCTCGTATTTGAACAGACTCATATATTTGAACAGGCTCATATATTTTAAGGAGATAGAGAGAGAGAGAGAGAGAGAGAGAGAGAGAGAGAGAGAGAGAGAGAGAGAGAGAGAGAGAGAGAGAGAGAGAGAGAGAGAGAGAGAGAGACAGAGCGAAAGCGAGAGCGAGAGAGAGAGAGAGAGAGAGAGAGAGAGAGAGAGAGAGAGAGCCAGAGAGAGATAGAGCCAGAGAGAGATAGAGCCAGAGAGAGAGCCAGAGAGAGACAGATACATATATATATAGAGAGATAAACCTAAGAGACATAGAGATAGTCAGAGAGAAAGATACAGACACAGAGAGTGAGAGAGATCCCATGTAAATTACTTGCTAACTGTTATATATATTTACATACAGATTAAAGCATCAGTTAGCCCCACACACACCTGTTTTGACACACACACACACACCCACAGCAGACAGCTCGGGCCCCTCCTTAAGCATGCACAGGACACACTGGAATTAAGCAAATGACTAAGATCACACACACACACACACACACACACACACACACACACACACACACACACACACACACACACACACACACACACACACACACACACACACACACACACACACACACACACACACACACACACACACACACACACACACACACACACACACACACACACACACACACACACACACACACACACACACACACACACACACACACACACACACACACACACACACACAATTCCTCCAGTGACTCAATTATTTGTATGGAGGCTTCGTTTAATCCACGTGTCAAACTGCGTCAGGCCCCCAGACTGAATATACTTATAAAAAAAAATTGGCCCGCTGCCTCACGTAGCTATAATTCAACTGGCCTGTGTTACAAATCAAACGCACCTCCGTCCCACTGCACAGCAATACAAATGCCTCAACTTCTCAAGCACAGAGCGTTATCTCCACCTGCATCGTGTTATTAATCAGTAGCCTAACCCTGCTTTCTTGGGCCATTGGAGGAGGATCCAGTATTTTGCCTTCAGCTGTACCTGTTTTTATTTACTTTTGCTTTTAAAAAGTCAGTCAAAAGTCAGTCACTGAAGAAGTGGCTAATCTAGTCCACAGGTGTAATGAATCAGACAGGTACTTCATTATTCCACATCAGGCTTGGGTGCGAAGAAGCAGCTAATCTAGTCAACAGATGTAATGATATTGTGTTAATTCTATTAACCATACGTATTATTATTATCTGCATTGCTTTTACCCTTTTCTTACTGCATTGCTTTTATTGTCTATTTTATGCTCATTTTATGTCTATTTTACTACTAATTATTATTATTATCAATCATCCATTTTCACTTAATGTGGTATTATTCAGTATTATTCGGTTGCATCCAATTTTTGTTTATCAAGTGAATTATTGTTAATTCAGCATACCTACTTACAAAAAAAAACTCTTCTGACATCAGGGCTATTACTTCTAACCAGAGTGTTTTAACATTGTTTAACGTTGACATTCCCATCTCATTTGAAAACTGAAAGCTTGGCCTGATGGTGGCACTAGAGGAAAGGCCATGGGTTCACCATGAACACACATTTCTTCTTCCTTAGGTCATGAATGTGCGCAGAAAATTGCATGGCAATCCGGCCATTACACCATTTGGCATGATGGTGGCTCTAGTGGAAAAGTGATGGATGATTTTTTATTTATTCTACAACTCATTCTCTGCCACGCTGTTTCCGGGATATGGATGCGCTGCCACGCATTAAACCAATGGAGTCAGTCACCTTGTTTGCAGTGAAAAAAAGGGCTATAACTATATTCTATATTATAGCTATGGATGCAATACTATGGCCCATTTGACATCGAGTATCCATCGTTCAAGATGTGAAAAAGAAAAAAAAATTCCATCCATAGATTCCCGTTTTATACCGTGGTGAATATAAGTATGGTTTTAGAGCGGTTTAGGGTAATTCCTGGGAGGCTAGTAATAGCCTGCGACTAGGGGTGGAACGGTATGCATTCGAACCGTACACCGTTCGGCACGACCTCCCCGGTTCGGGGCATGTGTGTATTGTACGGTTCACTTGGCAGGGAGCCGGGAGAGGTGACGCACCGGCTGCTCAGCTGGCAGCAGGTGCTCGTCAGTTTGTGGAAATGGCAAGCGCAATATATTATAAAAGAATCTTCATTACGACTTTAAAAACATAGCCATTAACATTACCTACACACATCATAACGTTAACGTTAGCACGGTTTGTACAACAACACAACGCACTTTAACTATGGCAGTAGCCGGGCGGCTAAGTGGCGCAGTGGGCAAGGCGCTTGCCACTAACGCAGGAGATGCTGGGTTCGAGCCCAGCTCTCTGCGTTGCTTCCGGCTTGGCTGGTCGTTCATACTAATACAATTGGCAGTATTAGGGGGTGGGAAAGCCGGTGGGTGGGGATCGGACTTTGTGGACAGCGACTCCTACAGGTCGGTTGGTGCGCCTGTACAGCAGAATCAGGAAGTATCGGGGGCAGCGTGAGCCTCCCACGCGTTACTCCTCGCCACTGAGACATCGCGCTGTACAGGTGAAAAGATGCGACTGCTGCCTCCTCGTGTACCGGAGGGGACACGTGAAGCAAGGCTTCGTCCACATTGCAGCCGACCAGTGGGAGGCATGGTCTAGCAACGTTCGAGACAGGGGAGGGAAGAATTGGGAAATACGAAAAATTGGGATGGGAGAAAAATAGAAAAATGGGGAGAAAAAGTAGATAAAAAAATATATAAAAAAATATGGTAGTAGCCCGCCAGCTGTAATACAGCCAACCTGAAATGTTACCGTAGCTACTAGCTAGCAGAGGAGAAAATGGGAGTCTGAGAGGCGGGGTGTTGAAAGACAATGATAGGCGTTTATTCAACATCCAAGAAGGCTAACATAGAATTGTGTTTACTAACTCCAACCGGGACTATTGCCGCTTTTCCACTGCATGTTATCAACTCGATTCAACTCCGGTAACGGTAACTGTTACGAAGGATCAGATTAAACCGAATATATATATTTATTTATGGATATATATTGAATAGTATTTGTATATCGTTTGATATCCCTTGTATATTCCTTGTACATATACACGGAATATCCCTTTAGCCTACTATAGCCCATAATAGTTCATTCTCTTATTGGACAAAAGGACCAGGCGCCAGGGGACCAGCCCCTGGCGTCAAGTTCAAAGGTACCGACGAGACATGTCCGTACTAGCCCCGGCTCCGCTCAGGGATACGGCTACCGAAATGAGAGTGGCACTATTTGTTCACCGTGCATATAAATATGGCGCAAGTAAATGTAGAAGACCCTTAGTCCTTTACCCTTCTACCCAACTTAGTAACAGAACGTGAAGCCTCACCCACGATACCACGTGCGGTGTAGTATGGCCTGTTTGGCCTTAGAATAGCATCGAGACCTCGTGCGAATTAATAGCTGAATTGTCAGAGTTTGGCACTGTACCGTCGAGTGCGACGTATTTCTATTAAGTAATAATAGTCTATCGTGTATGGTGCATCGTGCGGTTAGAGTTCTAAAGTGACCACCATCTCCAACGCTTCCTCGTGTTATCTAGAGTCTTAACCAGGCTGGGCCGACCACATGGCGCCTTCATCCGAGGAGATCTAGACGAGGACCGAGGGACATGTACACTGGATTACCTACCCGACGACTGCTGAGCCCTATGCGGCTGGAATATATTTGCTTTGGTACTGTGATTTGTGGAGCGGATAATCGCCGACGCCTGTGAGTGTTGGATTTACCCCCGAGAGGAGTCAAGTTGAGTCGGCGCTCAGAGAGACTGAGGTCGCCTAGCTTCTTCTTCACTGTGGAGCTACAGCCTACGAGAGAACCAAGGTGTATTCATCTGCGGATCAAGAGTCTACTGCACTGTCTTCTGTACTTGAAGTCTCCCTAGATATCGTTGACCAGACGGTCTACTACCGACGGCTCTCCTACCCCCCCTACCGGCTTACAACCGGGAGGACCCCTTCCAGAACATCCCGCTATATCATTAAGTGTACCATAGATCTAATTCCCTAAGAGCCAGGTTGTATACTTGCTTCCTGCGTAACCAGAGATTGGACATTCAGTGTTGATTTGCCTACGAGTACTCATTTGCCTTACAAGTGCATTCAAATCATAAATGTAATAGTAAATATCATATGTACCTTTTGCTATATTAAATATTTGATTATTACCTTTGTCTGGAACCGATTTCATTGTGGGAAAGTGTTCATCATATTTAGATATCGTGTACTGTATGGCCAGTAGTTAAAGTACATAAAGCGGTAGTGGTTTAATGATACCATACTTATCAATACAGTCAGGGAATTGTACCCCTCAGTTACAGTAACGTTAGAGTCGAGAAGGTCCCACACACTAAACTGTCCCTGCGGACCCGCCAACTCACCGAATTACATAATCCACCACAGTTGCACTCAATATTTAAATAATGTTAGTCTAAATAAATGTAGACAGACAATGTACGTATTTTTTAAATAGAATGAACAGAGCAGTGTTGTTTTGAAACAGTACAGCATTTTATATTGATGGCCTTCTAACTTGTTTGTTTATTTATTTTAAATAACACAGTGACACTTTTCCTTTTGATAAGAAATCCAGCCATATTCCTTTCATTGTATTTCAAATACTGCACTTTAATTTCAAGCGGAAAACTAATCTTTCCATTAACACATTGTCTGCCATGCCCATCTTTGTGCCCTCTCTGCCACCGCTGTAAGCCTATGGAGATATTTACCTTCTTTGCAGGGCTATAACTTTTTAAATATTATATTAGCTATATCGACATGACTATGGCCCATTCAACATCGGGTATCTATCGTTCCGGATGTGGGAACGTTATATTTTTTCATTAATACATTGTCGTGTTAATACCGTCGTGAATATAAGTATGTGTTTAAGGTTTTCTGCAGTAATTCCTAAAATGCGAGTTATAGGCCCAGACGCATATGATAGATTATCGATTGGCGTTTCTTTCCTATACACGCTATATTAAAAAATGCAAATGTATATGATCGGTATACATTATGCTTCATCATGCATGAAGGAAAGGGGGGGGGGGGGGGTCGTTTATAATTATTTGATTGTCAGTAGCGTCTTTTTTTAGTATGGGTTGATACGTTGATCAGATGGATTGCAGTCGGGCTGAAAATAACGTTAGATTCCTCTTACCTTTCGCTGATGAGACTGGAGGAAAAATATTATAATTATTTGACGTCGATCTGCTAGATCCATTTCCCGTTTGTATGACACAATAAACACCGAAATCATATTGATTATTGCGTTTCGAAAGCGATCCAATGCACTCGAGTGTGTATCTCAACCCACGTTACAATATATCTCTGGCGGAGGAATTTCCCTGATGCACCGAGCGCCACTTCCGGTTTGGCGTGGAGTGTAACTCGCCCGAAATCCACCAGGCGGCGGTATTGAGGCGTTGCAATATCAGAACAGGGTCCAGCTGCGTCCTGGAGGGAGGCTGAATGAATTATGAATGCCATGGCAAAAAATGAAATATTGATCCCAAAAACGAGTTCCCTCGTTGTTGGCGCACAACGCATGGCGGGCAATAACGCGTATACTCGTTGTTGGCGTCCAAAGTGTTAAGAACTGACAATCAGGGAATTTAAACATCGTTGACATTGTTTTTTTTGTGTTTATTTTAAAGAAAGGAAAGTCTAGTGCTGGTTGAGCATATGCATACTTTGTGTTGATGGCCTTTGTCTATAATGTGGCCACAAAAATAGAAAGGTTTAATTATTTAATTTTGTTTGTTTGCACTAAGTTAATACTTTGACAAATGTAGCCTATATTTTTCAGTCAGTTCGGTCTGCCAAACATTATTTAAGGCACACCGCTGTCAAATTTTTATTTTTTTTATATAAATGAGAAGCATGTTTAAATTTTTGGAGTGTTACATTTAAAAAAAAGAATTTAAACAAGGTATATCGAACCGAACCGAAAACAGTTACCCCAAAACCATGATACGAACCGAACCGTCAATTTTGTGAACCGTTCCACCCCTACCTGCGACGTGTATTATATATTATCTAGGGCTGTCCCAGACTAAGGATTTGGATGGTCGACTATGATTGGCCAAAATTTGCCGTTAGTCGACTATTGGTCGACCAAAAAAAAATATATATATATATATAATATAAAAGAAATAAAAAAAAAAGTAAAAAAAATAAAATAATTATCATTCCATTTGGGCTGTGGGGGGTGCTTAATGTCTGAAGGAGTCGACTGAAGGCTTCTTGTCCTCTGCAAAAGCATGCAATTGGTCCACTGATGGATACATCTTGATATTTGTCTAGTCTAGTGTGTTCATGGGTGAAATCCTCTTTCAGTGCCTCTGTGCCTGTTTTCGTAGGCAGTTAGCTTCTGGTATGCGTGCCATTAGCGTTAGCCACGCTTCTAGGCCTCTTTTCTTTTGGAAAGAATGATAAAAAAAAATAATAATAAAAAAAATATTATAATTATTATATATTTTTTTATATCAAATCAAATCAAATCAAATTTATTTATAAGGCCCGACAACACACGTTAATGTCCCCATGGGCCATACAGGTCTTCTTTAAACAAGTCAAGAAGAAAACATAACAATAAGTCAAGAACAGAACAAGAACACCATAAGGTCAAAAAAATGTAAGATAAATGCAAATAAATGAAAGAATGCAAGCACTCCCAGACATACCCCACGCGAAGGTAAGGAAAAACTCACTAAAACCTAACAATAGGGAAAAATTCTCCACAGGCAGTGTGGAGGAGAGAAACCTTAGAAGGGCCATTCAAGGGGGGATCTCCCTTCTTAGATGTCGGTGATAGTAGTGTTGCAGACTAGCAGTTGGTAAGCATGCACTCAAGTGTGTAGTGAAACACAGATGAGTGCATGCAATAGCAACTGAACATTTTGAAAGATTAAAGATACAGCTAATAGCGATAGCAACTGAACATTTTGAAAGATTGAAGATAGAGCTGATAGCGGATCTATTTGAGGCACAGGGGCGGTGCAAAGAGTGTCACGTCCTCCCTGTCTTAGTCACGGGACATTCAACACTCCGGTCATTGCTCAGGGACAGCCGGAGACAGGGAGATAGTTGGCCAGTCGACTACGGCTCCTTTCGACCGATTTGTTGACTAATCGACTAATAGGGGTCAGCCCTAATATTATCCATTGGCATTTCGTCCCTACACACACTACAATTAAAAATTCAAATGCATATGATCGGTATTATGTTCCATCATGAATGCATGAAATGGTGGGGGGGGGGGTCGTTTCTGATTAATTGATTGTCAATAACGGCATTCCTTAGTACAACATCATAACATACACTGATCAGGGGAGATGGCTATGAAAACAAGGCACAATCAAGCTGGAATTTACGTTAAGTTGCTCTTACCTGTGGCCGGTGGGATTCCAAAAAGAATATTCCAATTATTTGATTGCCATCTGGTAGATCGTATCTATGTCCATTTGGCCCACGACATAACCCACCACAGCATAATGAATCGGGGGTCCCGAAAACGATTCAATGCGATCAGGTGAAGCCCTAGCTTCAGGTTACTAGAAAAGTCCGCCCGGACCAATATAATCGACGCACAGGCCAATACATAGAGTTTCAAAGGATGTGCAATACCGGCCACAACCCACCAGACGGCGGTATTGGACTTTTGCGATCTCAGACTCATTCCCTATGATAACACCAGGCTCCCTGGATGGATAATGAATGGAAATAGCAAATAAAAGAAATAACGAGTTTATTCGTTGTTGGCAGAGAAAGAGTTAACATGCCAGAGTGGAATGTCCTGTGTGAGGTAGATATTGTATTTGTATGGTTTTCAGTCATCATAGCATAATAGCAAATTAGCATTCAATGCCAATTTGTGTGTATGTCCTTATTGTAGCATATTGCAGCATGCATGATGTCAGTTAGCATAGCATGCTGATTGCATTTATCGACCTGACCTGAACTGTGACAGTGGCTCAGGAGGTAGAGCGGTTTTCTGGTGATCGGAAGGTTCCCGGTTCGATTCCCGCTCGCAGCGTGTCGAAGTGTCCTTGAGCAAGATACTTAAGCCCTAATTGCTCCCGATGAGCAGGTTGGCACCTTGCATGGTTGCCTCCGCCATCTGTGCGATTCATGGTGTGAATGAATGGGTGAATGTGAGGAACAAAAATTGGAAAGCGCTTGGATAAAAGTGTTATATAAATTTACCATTTTAGAAAGAGAACATTCTCTGTAGCAGGGAACTAAACATGGGAGAAAAAGACCAGACTTTGAGTTAAAGGAACACACCAACATTCTGAGAAATGCTCTTACCGTCTTCTCCAGAGTCAGACAAGAAGAAGATAGATACCAATTTCCTCTCTGTGTGTTCAGTAGAAAGCTAACAAGCTGCAAGCTAGCCTAGCTTAGCAAAAATGTATGGAAGTGGATACGGACCACTACCCTAGCTTTTGGCCAAAAACACCTCACTGAGTTCTAAGCTAGGTTAGTGGTCCGTATCTGCTTCCATTAATTTGTGCTAAGCTAGATAACACAATACAGTTAAAAGGTCTAAACAACTGGTTTCCAGCCCCGTCTGTGTTTGGACCCCTAATAACAAGCCAAAAGAAGACACAATACTAAAGCCTTCTGGAAATAATATACCTAAACCTCAAGCGTTCATAGGCATGACATCACCGCGAAAGCACTAAAGAGACTAATCACCAGCCTGCAAAACAAACAACTACAAATATGGATTTGAGTATCAAACTAAACATGCAAGTCAAGTTTACTGTGGCATGGGCGGGTGGGGAATGTGTCCTGGTAGCGTGTATGCCTTCTACGATGGAACTGCGTTTCCGCGTTCGAGTTTTGCTCTCTGATTGGCCAGGTCATGAGACATGTGCGCCAATCGTGTGACAGCAAGTTCTGCGCCTATTTCCGGGTCTAAACAGCCTGCAAACTACCTGGCGTTCTATCGCCATGCTCTAAGACAAACTCTAACCTTAACCAACTTCGAAAGAGTGCCTAAGCTTAACCGTCGGAATCAGGGCAGGCGTTCTATCGCCATGCTCTAAGGCTGGAGTTACACCTAGGCTGTTTTCGTTTAGTTTTTCAGGTGAGTTTCGCTTTCCAGAGCGCAACGCACGTGGCAACCGAGTTAGACATTCGTTTTGCACCTTGAGCACTTTCGTTTTGTCAGAACGAGGCTTGGTCAGAGCTGGACCTGTGTAGTTTATGAATGGCCCCTTAGCGAGAGTGAGAGGGGCGGGGCTTCTCTTCCTGCAATCAACGGCATAGCAGTTGACAGCTGCACTGTGTTAACGTTACAATGTACAGTCACGCGAAATAACATTATGAATAAAACGCCCGAAATAGAAATAGCATGGCTGCTGCTCGGTGCTGCTCGAGGCAGGAGAGATGAGGCGCGCGGGGCATGGGGGCTGCTGCTCGAGGCAGGAGAGATGAGGTGCGCGGGCATGGGGGCTGCTGCTCGAGGCAGGAGAGATGAGGCGCGCGGGGCATGGGGGCTGCTGCTCGAGGCAGGAGAGATGAGGCGCGCGGGCATGGGGGCTGCTGCTCGAGGCAGGAGAGATGAGGCGCGCGGGGCATGGGGGCTGCTGCTCGAGGCAGGAGAGATGAGGCGCGCGGGCATGGGGGCTGCTGCTCGAGGCAGGAGAGATGAGGCGCGCGGGCATGGGGGCTGCTGCTCGAGGCAGGAGAGATGAGGAGCGCGGGGCATGGGGGCTGCTGCTCGAGACAGGAGAGATGAGGCGCGCGGGGCATGGGGGCTGCTGCTCGAGGCAGGAGAGATGAGGCGCGCGGGGCATGGGGGCTGCTGCTCCGTGCTGCTCGGGCTGCTGCTCGAGACAGACAGACAGACAGGAGAGATACACGGTGCTGCGCGCGGGCTGCTCCTCGGCCGCTGCTCAGTGCTGCTCCCCGGGCTCGAGACAGACAGCCAGACAGGAGGGATATACACGGTGCTGCGCGCGGGCTGTAGGTTACACTGCAGTCTGACAGTCTACTGCGCATGGGCGTTACACGGCCACGTTGTCGGCAAGTTTTGGCGAGTATCCAAAACGAAAACACCTTTTCAGCGTTCCCGCTAGGGCAACGCGTTTTCCTGCCAAAACAGCATTTCTGTGTAACAGGGACAGCAAACGTATTCATTTAGCAACAAAACGAAAACAAAAACGCCCTGTGTAACCTAGGCCTAAGACAAACTCTAACCTTAACCAACTTCGAACGAGTGCCTAAGCTTAACCAGTGTAGAAACTTGCGGTCCCACGATTGGGCGTACATGTCACATGATCAAAAATGACCTGGCCAATCAGAGACGCGGAAATGCAGTTCTGTTGTAGAAGGCATTCAGGCGTCCTGGTAGCCCCTTTCGTGACTGCGATGCAAGCCAGGGGCTCGAATACGCAGTCACTTATGGCTCCGTAGTAGCCAGGTTAATCTGCACCACCAAGCACTGCTTAAAAGCTAGCGGTGGGTCCAAAATATATCAGATATAAATTTCAAAGGTACCCAGCATTCCATTAGGCTGCAAACTGCCGCTCCTCCTCCTCCCCTGCCCCTCCCTTACCCGTGTAAACACAGAGGAGGCTCCGCTCTAGTCTAGTGCATGGGACCGTGAGCTAACGTTAGCTACCTAGCTATCGTTACTGTTTAAACAGAATGACCCAGTCAACTATTCACTTTTAGTTTAATACATGAGGCATTGTCTAGCGGTATCTAGCCGGCTAGCTACTGATAGCTCCTGATATCAACAAATGCTCCAGCAATAGTCTAGTAGTGCATGTTGATACCTCCGTTAGCTCACGTTAGCTCACTGTTCCCCCTCCTTTTTCCTCCGATTTTCTCCCATCCCAATGTTAGTCGTTATGTTATTTCCCAATCCCCTTCCTGGTCGCTGCGCACTTATCCCCCACAGTCGGTCTGGGAGAGTGGAGGCTATCACGTGCTTCCTCCGACACACGTCTAGCCAATCAACCGCTTCTTTTCACCTGGCAGCGCGGACTCTCACTGAGAGGGTGTAACGTGTGGAAGGATCACACTACCCCCCTTAGATCCTATCCGCGCTGAGCAGGCGCCCCGACCGAACTGTAGGAGTCGCTGTTTACAACGACCCGGACCCACCCCGCCAGCTTTCCCACCCTCTAATACAGCCAATTGTATTAGTGTGAACGGCCAGCCAAGCTGGTGACAACGCCGGAGCTGGAGGCGTTGTCTTCTTAACGTTATCTAGCCGGCTAGCAGTAGCTACAGATAGCTCCTGATATCAATGTCTTATAACATTGATTCGATGCATATTCGAGCCCCGGCTTGCATCGCAGTCACGAACGGGGCTAGCTGAGAGAGTAGGTAGGGTATATCTGCAGAGCCGCAGATACCCTGCTGAGGGCATGCTGAATGTGATTTGACCAAAGCAGAGTATACACACAGACAGTGGAGATAGCGAGCATTTTGACTTGTTGCGTGGTGGCGATGTCTCGCAGATAATACAACTACAAGTATAATTATATAATATATATATTTTATAAAAAATAAATAAAAAAAAGTATATATTTAAATTTTTTATATAAAACCAAAAACAATCGGTATCATATATTAGTGCTGTCAGGCGATTAAAAAAATGAATCTAATTAATTACAGGATTTGTAATTAATTAATCTAATTAATCGCATTTTAATCGCATAACCATTTTATGCCTGATATTCTATATTCTATAATCATATTTCAAATTGCATGTGTCCGGATGGCAGAATTCAGTACTGTATCTACAAAATCATCTTCCATCTATTAATTTGCTTAAATTTTTCAGGTCTGGTAAATTTGAGCATGGTGTTATTCACAGTGTAAGATAAAAAAAATGTATTGATATTCTCATTTGGTTCATTACAATTTACTCAAAATAAAATTTTCATTCAATCAATCACCGCGCAGATTGATTGATTGAATGAAAATGTTATTAACAGATTGCAGAATGGGTACAATACAGTACGGCACACAATTGTTAAGGGGATGCAGACCAGAGAAAGACTTTCGTCTTGTTTACATCAGGGTCCCCCATTTTTTATTCATAATGAATTGTAAGTAAGGGTGCCACTTGCTCCGTGCAATCCATTCTTTGTGGATCTAGCCCACAGTATTTCTGACACTGGGAATACATTCCCTGAGATTCATAGATGTCACTAGAATCAGATACCAAGAACATGCAAATGGACCATATTTAAAAAAGAAAAAAGTCTGTAAATGTGTATTCTACATTCTTATGGAATGAATGAGATACAAAAAAAATATTATAAAAAAAAAAAAAAAAAAAAAAATTTGAGTTAATTTTCATAACGCGATAATTTTCTGTGTAATTAATTAATATAATTAACGCGATAAATTGACAGCCCTATCATATATATAATAATATATACAATTTAATTTATCAACTGCCTGCCAGTAAGACAGAAGTTAACCAACACTAAATAACCCTATATATCTAATCTGGTTTCTTCACAGAAAAAGGTTTGAGGAGTGTTCTTTTTTGTTGCATGTGCCTTGCATGATCATAACAGTTGAAACAGTCAACAAATTGTTTTATATGAACTTGTTTATCTTCAACTTTCACTTTATTATACCGACTAGACTTTATTAGACCAGCTGGATCAGAACAAAGAATGGGCCTGTCAGCAGAATATCTTATCTACTGTATATGACACACAAGCCGTCTTAAAGTTCTGGTTCAAATAAATAGTTTGTAGTTTAAGTGGACAAATAAATAGTTTGTAGTTTAAGTAGACAAATGGTTTAGTTTGTAGTTTAAGTAGACAAAGGTTTAGTTTGTAGTTTAAGTAGACAAATAAAGATTGTACTTCAAGTAGTTACCACTCAAAATAGAAAAAAGCAAACTACAATAACTTTGCAAATATGAAACTAGAAGAACTATCAGCTGCAGCATGTAGGTAAACTACTAGTTCAGTTACATATAGCTACTCCCCAACACTGAAGACACTGTTAAACTACTAGTTATATAGCATTACTGGCCTCGCGTCTCGCTCTTCGCCATAATGAGATATCTCTTATCTCCAGCACCTACTGTGTTCATGAACAAAACAAATGCACCCATGCACCTGACCAGGCCCCTCCCCAGCGTCCTCTTTTTTTGTTTCCATCATGGACGCTGCAGTACACTCCATGAACTAGTTGTTATGAAATGCAGAGAGAAATTGAACAATGTTGGGTTTTCGCCAGAGATTCACCAGCCCCTGGAATCTTCTCGGCACATCCTAACAGCGCATCGGGCCTGTCCTGGGTTTCCTCGTCTCCTGACAGCAAACCGAGGGCCAGGCATTAATGCTAGCATTTGTGATACTGCTCGTTGTCCCGTGAGACAGCCGAGTTGTGTATTGGCGCGAGGGGCAGGATATTTGGGAAAACATGGTCGTCATGACTCTGTTTTGGGTGTTTTCCCAGCTATCCTAGTGCGCGCGGCCAATGCTAATGCTACAATGCTGGGTCTCCGTTTCTTGTTCCCCGCCGAGGGCTGTCTTTTTAAAAGGTCTTCCCTCCTCTTAACCATTCATGCTGACGGTCAATCGGTGTCTACTGTTGGGAGTTTTGACGGGGGCTTGTTTACCATTTCATGGGTGGATGGGCTGAGGCCTAGGGCTGGTGTGCTTTTTGTGAATCTATGAATTGTGTGCGGGACTGGTGTTTGGGCTAGCTCATTCTGCAGTGTGTTGGTGGAGTTTTCGTTCATTTATTCATTTACCCCTTCATGGGTGCACACCACAGTGGAGGTTGCTGCATTCCTACTAGTGAGGCAGTGCTTCACTAGTAGTAGTCTTTTGTTGCAGCCACCACTGGTCCTCCGTGCTTGTGAAGCAGGTGGCATCAGTCCTTTGCCTCTGACATGTTGGAACGGTGTCCCGCCCGGCCGACGCCATGAGGCGAGTCGGTAAGGCTGAGCCCGAACGTTTGAACGTTCGTTCGTTCCGCTGGCATTCGGACTTTAATTAATGGATTCGGACGTTCGGGAAAATAAAATAAAAAAGGAGGCGCGGGTTGAGGCGATGTGAAGAGGCGCGTCCCCGCGGCGGCGCGCGGGGTGGAGTCGAGGTGAAGATGCGCGTCCCCGCGGCGCTCGGCTCATTATTCAATCATGGCAGCTACAAGTGGGAAGACGTCACCTGTGTGGAAACACTTCAAATTAACTGACGACAAGGCAAAGGCTGTGTGTCAAATCTGCGACAAGCAGTTGGCATTCCACGGTGGCACATCCAACCTGGCTGCTCATATAAAAAATGTAAGTATTGGGCCCTAATTAGTCATTACAAGTATCGCCATTCGCCTGGCAGCCTGCTGTGCGAAAGCGTGATGCTGTTGGCCTGGCCTCAAATAAATATAATAAGAACAAAATGATATATGCTAATAATAATAACAAATTCATTATTTTAGGTACATAAACTGGATCTGGACGGCGGGCCCACCTCCTCAACCACGCAGACACTACTGCAATTTGATGCAAAACCAATAAGCGAGAAGAGAAAGAACGAGTTATTGGACTCCATTGTGGACTTTATTGCTTTGGACATGAGGCCCATAAATGTAGTAGAGGGTGAGGGATTCATGAGAATGGTTAATCTGATGGCGCCAGGTTACCATCCCCAAAAGATCCACCGTTTCAAACAACCTAACCCTGAGGTACGGGGCCGTGCGGGAGAAAGTCTCCTTGTACATTGACCATGCCACCACTGTGGCATTCACAACAGACGCTTGGACGTCGGTGGCGATGGAGGCGTACATGGCAGTCACCTGTCATTTTATTTCTAACGAGTGGGAACTACGGGGTTATGTATTGGAAATAAAAGAGCTGGAGATAAAGCATTCGGGAGTAAACATCGCGCACCGCCTGGGTGAAGTGGCTGGCGCGTATGGCATACCCAACTACAAAAGAGTGGCTGTTGTGCACGACAATGCCAGCAACATGAAGCTGTGTACCGAGACACTTACACAGGACCCAGAAAATTGGGGCAAGGTCCAGGGGGTCTGCTGCTCGGGACACACTTTACAGCTGTGCATAAACTCCTCTCTCAAACAGAGCACCGTGCATCGCACTGTTGCAGCGGGCAGGAATATGGTAGCGCATTTTAGAAAGAGCGCAAAAGCTACAGCTGCTCTGAAAGCAAAACAAGAACAGCAGAACGTCATAGCCCACAAATTAATCCCAGACGTTGCCACTCGTTGGAACTCCACATTGTCAATGCTGGATCGCTTGGTGGAGCAACGATGGCCAATAACAGCCGTGTTGTCCGACGCCACCGTCTCCAAAAAGGCGGATCGATTACTGGACCTTAGTTCGGACCAGTGGACCCTGGCAGGTGATGTCGCGGATGTGCTCCACCCTCTGGAGACACTCACTTCTCCCAAGAGGACAATGTGTCCTTGTCGGCAACCGTGCCCATGTTAACTAATCTTAAAAAACGGCACTTGTCACCAGATGAGTCGGACAGCCCTGCGATAAGGGATCTGAAAAAGTCCCTGGTCCACGAGATTGACACCAGATGGGAGCTGCAACACCTGGAACCTGCCAGTATCTATCTCCTTTCTGCTGCTCTGGACCCCCGGTTCAAACATCTCAAATTCATCGATGCTGAGATGAAGGACAACGTATATATCCAGGTTAGACTATTGACTAATATATTCAATTATTAATTAAACTACTCTGAGTCTGACCGATATTCATTATTCACAACTATCTTATCATGCCACATTGTAGCCTGCACAAGGCAGCACAACATCGTCTCCGATTTTAATTATTAATACAATATTTTATTTCCAGGTTGTTCTGCTTGCTGACCACTTGCAACAGCGTGACGCAACCGTGTAAGACGCCGGTGCAAGCGAGGGAGAGGGAGAGGAGACTGATGACCCGGCGGGAGCCGCTGGACCCCCGCAAAAAAGAATTAAACAACATGAAATTGAAATGTTGCTTCAGTCGGGGGATGAAGAGGAGGAGGAGACGGAGGAAGGCGGCGGATCTGGAAAAAAAGAGATGGAGCAATACCTCCAGGACAAATCCAAAGTGAAGTCCGGCGGCCCGCTAGTGTGGTGGAAGGCCAATTCTGCCCGCTACCAAACACTGTCACTGGCAGCAAAACACTGCCTTTGTATCCCAGCCATTTCCACACCATCGGAACAAATCTTTTCCAAGGCAGGATACATTGTCAATAAGATGAGGAGCTCCATCCTCCCTGACAATGTGGACAAACTTATATTCTTGGCACACAACATGAAGAGAGTTTAGACCAATAGGCCGACTGCGTGCGTGAGGCATCGTTTTATTTTGGTTACTTATTATTTATCTGCATTGCTTTGTTAAAAACGACTTGTGCATGTGGACAACTTATATTCTTGGCACACAACATGAAGAGAGTTTAGACCAATAGGCCGACTGCGTGCGTGAGGCATCGTTTTATTTTGGTTACTTATTATTTATCTGCATTGCTTTGTTAAAAACGACTTGTGCATGTGGACAACTTATATTCTTGGCACACAACATGAAGAGAGTTTAGACCAATAGGCCGACTGCGTGAGTGAGGCATCGTTTTATTTTGGTTACTTATTATTTATCTGCATTGCTTTGTTAAAAACGACTTGTGCAATAAATCCCACGTTTGTTAATTATTATTATTATTATTATTATTGTTAATGTATATTTTAAATGTTACAAGTTGTTAATGTTCAGAGTTGAGTGCCGACTTGTTAATGTTTCAATTACTGGGCCTGTTTTTCTATATTGTTGATTGATTGAAACGTTTATTAACAGATTGCAGAATGGGTACAGTATACAGTACAGCTCAATACATACAATTGTTAAGGGGATGCAGACCAGAGAGACTTTCGTCTTATTGTTTACATCAGGGTCCCCCATTTTCATTTATCTGCATTGGTTTCTTGTTAAACTACTTGTGCAATAAATCCCGCTTTTGGAAATAACTCATCTCATTTGATCCTTAAATCAAAAGGTAGAAGACCTATCGAATATTCAATCGTAATTTATTTCAGTTGTTTTTTTCCAGGGGTAATGAAATTAATCCATAGTATACAGTTGCCAAGTGTCTATAGTCTAAAAATTGTATTACGATACTAGACAGTAAAGTTAAAATGCACAATAACGTGTAATATATAAATCATTGTTTATGCTTCATGTTCATCCCCCCCTCTGTTCTGAGTGACTTCTGAGGCGATAGAAACATCGCCAAGTGTGCAACGCTCGAACGCAGCCAATTGAAAAATGCAAGTAGCAAAAGCAATCAAATGTTGAAATGTATAAAAAAAATATATATATATATAGATGGGATTATGATATCACAATACTATCCAAATATGCACTGGATAAAATGTATATTACGTTCACACTAATATAACTGTTTAGAATAGAATAGTCTATTGGGTGAGTGCGGCTGGCTTTCGTGTGACATCACGTCCGGGACCGGTAGTGGGAGTCAACCAGGAAAATCTATAATAATCACAGATACATTCAGTCAATACTGGATCTAACTAAATGGATTTATGGATTGGATACACATTTATGGACATTTCAAGCCCGCCAGACCAGAAAGCTTTGGTTATTCCAATTCATACGGCAATGTTCTACCGGGACAAAAAGTGAGTGCGTTATTAATTATATGATATTATGTTTGACTGCTGTCTTTTCCCTTTGTTTAATTACATGTTTACATGAACAGCCACCACTGTAAAAAAAAATTTCACCAATAGACTATGCAATGCCGCCCTCCGTAGGATCTATAATAATACAATAAAAAAAAATAAAAATAAAAAATGGCGAACGTTCGAACCCTAAAAACAGGGTTCGGGGACAGCCTTACGAGTCGGCCCGGCAGGTGGCTGGTGGGCTGTTAAGCCTATACAGCCATGGTATAGAATTAGCAGCGACTAGTAACATTGTTCGAATTGCTGTTTTTTCTGTCAAAAATGGTGGCGGGGCCTTAGGGCCAGCCGACGTTGAGACATCGCGCGAGGTTTTGACGTTATTAGCTTTGACCTAGCCGCAAGCTATAACCGCAGGGAGGGCTAGGATGCCGTCAACGCTTGTTTACAGACATCTTGGTTGGATCAGTCTCCCCTTGAGGAGGAGAGAAGTTTTTTCCCTCCTCAGGGCAGAGGGACTTTGGTCTTTCCGCAGGAGCGCGGGCGGTATTTGACCTAGGCCCCACACCGCGCAGCCAGAGGTCGCCAGCGGCTGTGGCGAGGCCCTCAACCAGCGGCCATGTTTCCCCCGCCTGAGGTACCCTGGACACAACGAAAACAGGTGACCGCAAGGCCGACAGCCTTGGCGGCCGAGGGATCGGCTACATTAGATGAGCACGCCCTAAAAAAACATCGCCGTCTATCTGTGTCTAGCTCGCTCTCCGGTCACTCCCTCCCCCAACACCAGCGGGATAAGGGCTCTGATTTGTTTCCTTTGGCTGCGGGCCGCGTGCCTTCAATGAAGCGCAAGCTGCCCCACGTTTTGCTTCTCATGGGGACAGGGGCTGACACCCAGTTGCTGGCTAGGCCTGGGTCTGTCCGTGAGAATGTTGTGCTGTCAAGCGGCTCCCACGCCACACGTTCTGCGTCTGTGTTTGGTGAGCCTGGTGTTACATCCGTCAACTACAAAGGTTGTCAGCAGGGGGGCTCGAGACAGCGCGGGTTCCCCCGACCTCGTCTTCGCCAGGCCGGGTATCATGTTAGTGCCTCCCACGGCCGGAAGACCGGCGGTGGTCTGGCAGGCGCGCGTGATTTGGGTGGTAGTAATATCACTGCAGGGCTACGGTGTGTAGGAACCCACCCTATCGGGCAGTGTGGGGGCCTCACACCTTGCATGTCCAGCTGTAGAACAGTTCCTCAGCAATCCATGCTGGTGAGGTGTTCAGTGGGGGAGCTTTTGTCACCCAGTGTGATGTCAGCTTCCCCCGTATCAAACCGGCCCTTTCTGTCGGGTTGGCGAGTCCAGGGTTGGCAACGCACAGCGCAACGCACAGCGGGTGGAACCGGGCCGCCTATCTACGGTTTCTGGCAGACCAGCGCCAAATGGCGGCGGGTGCGCTTGGGATTATCATCACATATGGCTACAGCAGTGCCATATGTCGAGGTGGATGGAGAGAACGCTGAGGCGGGGACTTGTGTTTACACAACCCCACCCGTTTTCAGGTTTGGTACAGACCCTATTGTCAGGGTCACCAGCAGTGACAGCTCTGGCCGACGAGATCCAATCTCTGTGGAGATTGGGGGGGGGGGGGGGGGTCAGACCCATGCTGGACCTGTCCCATGGAAGGTTCAGCATTTTGACCGTCTCCCACCTGTTGAACGCTGTCAGGTGGGGGCCTGGTTCTCCTCCATAGACCTGTAGGATGAGTATTCGCATCCCGATCTTCCATCCTAGGGCTTACCTACGCTTCCTTTGCAGGGTTTAACGTATGAGTACCAGAGGCATTCTCTGGCTCCCCGCATCTTCACCAAGTGCGTGGAGACCGCACTGGGGCCTCTGCGTCGTCGGGGGTTACGAAGTGTATTCTGCCCTGGACGACGTTCTGGTCCTTGGCCGGTCAGGGTAGATCGCCAGGTCTCATACCAGGCAGGTGTGGAATTCCTCACCAGCCTGGGTTTTGCTGTAGACTGGAAGTAGAGTACTCCTCTTCCCAGTCAACGGGTGGAGTACTTGGGTTTATTCTAAGCTCAAGGTCTATATGGGCATCCCTCTCAGAGCGGCGGCGAGTGGGTGTTCTCGGCACGCTTGGGAGGTTCCGTCCTAGGACGGTTACTGCGCTGTCCGTGATGCGCCTGCTCGGTATGATGGCATCTGCTCACTCTGTGGTCCCTCTTGGCCTCCTCTTCATGAGGAGGATACAGAGGTGGTTTTCCAGTATGGAAATAGACCCGGTGAGAGGCAAGTGGAAGCGGCTGAAGGTTCGCATGTCAGTACTGGGGGACCTCGCCCTCTGGGGAGGGCCTGGGGCCCTCACCAGCGGGATCCCCATGGGCAGCAGGCTGTCACACGTCACGGTCTTCACCGACGCCTCCCTCATGGGATGGGGGGGGGGGCGTGTCAAGCCAACGCAGTAGGGGGCAGCTGGCAAGACCATGCTGCCCGGTCTGCGCTACATTCAATGTGTCAGGCACGCGGAACTCTGTTCTGCCTTCCTGTTCTGGGGCAGCCTCTAGGCTTGGCTGCTGACAGTGTGAATCTGGTGGGGATGCGTCTTGACTATTCTGTGGTTAACGCTATCCGGTACGCGCGCGCTCCATCCTCTACCACAGCTTACGCTGGGGAGTGGCGTATGGTCGAGTGTGGGGGCGGAACGTTGTTCAGCCACCCTCTCGTGGGACGTTCCTGCTTGGCGCTCGGCGTCTCAAGCCGGTGGAACGTTCTCTGTCTCCGAGTGGGACCTCCAACTGGTCCTCGGCCGGTTGTCTGGGGCCTCGTTTGAGCCTCTTGAGCAGGTGTCGTTGGAGCGGCTGTCTTTCAAGACTGCGTTCCTATTGGCCTTCACCTCCGCTAAGCGCGTGGGTGAGCTGTGTGCACAAAGGCGCCTCCCTCAAACTGAACAGTGACATCTCCTTAGCAAATGACCTCAATACCTTCTATGCGAGGTTTGACGCTGGTAATAACAACACCAGCTCACAAGCCACGGCAATGGGGGGGGGGGGTCGGCTGCTGATGGAGGCGCAGTGTTCAGGGTAACAGAGCATGAGGTGAGGCGGACCTTTAAAAAAGTGAATATCAGGAAGGCAGCAGGTCCGGACGGCATCCCCGGCCGCGTCCTAAAAGTCTGTGCCGACCAACTGGCCCCAGTATTCACTGACATCTTCAACCTGTCATTAGAACAGGCTGTCATCCCCACCTGCCTGAAGAAGTCCACTATTATCCCTGTACCCAAAAAATCCAAGCCTGCTTGCCTCAACGACTACCGCCCTGTAGCTCTCACCTCCATAGCCATGAAGTGCTTTGAGAAGCTAGTAAAGGGCTACATCTGCTCCTCCCTCCCCATCAACATGGACCCCCTGCAATTTGCATACCGCCCCAACAGGTCCACGGAGGATGCCATAGCCCATGTGCTGCACACAGCAGCATCACACCTGGACAAGAGGCAGGGGAACTATGTGAGAATGCTATTCATCGACTACAGCTCGGCATTCAATACCATAGTCCCCTCCATACTCATAGCCAAGCTCAGGGACCTGGGCTTGAACTATGACCTCTGCCAGTGGGTCTTGGACTTCCTGACTGGCAGACCCCAGGTGGTGAGAGCAGGCAACTGCACCTCCTCATCCATCACCCTCAACATAGGGGCCCCCCAGGGCTGTGTTCTGAGTCCCCTCCTCTACTCCCTGTACACACACGACTGTGTGGCTCAGCGGAGTAGCAATACAATCATCAAATTTGCTGACGACACAGTGGTGGTGGGCCTGATCTCTGCCAACGACGAGAGGGCCTACCTGGAAGAGGTCAAGGTCCTGGCAGGATGGTGCCAGGAAAACAGCCTCTCCCTGAACGTCAGCAAAACAAAGGAGATGATTGTGGACTTCAGGAGGTCGGGGGTCAAGGACTACAGCCCCCTCAGCATCGACGGGGCACCGGTTGAGAGAGTCAACAGCTTTAAGTACCTCAGAGCCTACATATCCGAGGACTTGACATGGACCACACACATTGACAGTGTTGTGAAGAAGGCACGACAACGCCTCTACTTCCTCAGGCGCCTAAGGAAGTTCCAAGTCAGTCAGAAGATCCTTAAGAACTTCTACTCATGTACAATAGAGAGCATCTTGACCGGCAACATCACCTCCTGGTTTGGGAATAGCACTGCACAAGACCGAAGCAGACTACAAAGAGTGACACGTTCAGCCGAACGCACAATTGGAGGGGGGCTCCCCACCCTCCAGAACATTTACAACAAGCGTTGCAAGGGCAAGGCTAAGAGAATCATTAAAGACTCCAGTCACCCGAACAACTGCCTCTTTGAACTGCTGCGGTCAGGCAAGCGATACCGGAGTCTCAAGGCGAGCACAGAAAGACTCAGAAGAAGCTTCTATCCCCAGGCCATCAGGCTGCTAAACGAACAATGAATGAACACTACACAACAACAACCACCATAGATCCTCCCCTACACAACAACAACCACCAAACGCACATAGCACACACATCCACACGCACACACTCACTTTAAACAAACACACTGTAGCACCCACTCCACACACTTTATAGCACACACCCACTTTAAACAAACACACTGTAGCACCCACTCCCCACACTTTATATTTATTGATGAAGGATTGCACTACAACTCGTACACCTTACTGTAAATTGTACCTAATTTACCTAATTGTACCAAACCATTTCTGCTTTGCACTATATAGTTCTGTACATTAGTACACTGCATAGTATTGTATATTATATGGTAACTCAGAACATTGTACATATGTCTATACCGAACACTGTGACCTCATTTTCTTCTTCTAAACTACATGCTATACTATGTTATTTGATACTATCTTGTCTAGCACAGTCTCTGGAGCGTAACAGTAAGAAGCATTTTGTATGAAAGTATTCTGTACTTCTGTATGACAACTATTAAAGAAACTTGAAACTTGAAACTTGCTCTCTCGTTGCGGCCTGAGTGCTTGTCTATTCGTGCCAATAGCGGTGCGACTCTGAGGCCTAATCCAGTCTTCGTGCCAAAGAATATCCGGAGCTCTTTTCGCTCCAGGGATATTGTGATTCAAGCGTTTCATCCGTCTCCTCACGCTAGTGGGTTAGAGGCGAGCCTTCATCTGTCGTGTCCTGTCCGTGCTTTGGGGGTTTACCTCAGTCGGACTCGGGATCTCAGGGCTACCGATCAACTTTTTGTTTGTTACGGTGGCCCTCGCGCTGGTAAGGCACTGTCCAAGCGGGGCCTGTCACATTGATTGGGCGAGGGCGTTGCCCTTTACTACACGTTGGCTGGACAGGCCCCCCTTGGGGGTGTCAGGGCGCACTCCACTCGTGGAGTGGCAGCCTCTGCCGCCTTGTTAGGGGGGGCCTCGTGGAGGACATCTGTGCTGCGGCCTCCTGGTCCTCCCCGGGTCCCTTCGTTAGGTTTTACCTCATGGACATGACTGGGGGTTGTCTCCCAGGCGGTTCTGAGGTCTGGGACCTCCCCTGCGTCCCGCCTTTCGGTGGATTAGCAGGGGTGTGTGCGTGTGTGCCACGGGGTGATGTGTCACACGTGGTCCCGCCTGTGCTGTGCGTTTTTAGGGGTCTCTGGTTCCCTCTTTTTTCGCACTTTGGTGGAGTTGACTGCCGCCCCCCCTTCACTAGGACGGGCGAGTGGACGGGACTCCCCTCCCCCCTGGTAGTAGGGCTTGCGGGTCCTCAGGGGGTACACTTGTCGGGCCACGCGTCTGCTCTGCCCCATATATCATTATGGCGAAGAGCGAGACGCGAGGCCAGTAATGCTATATAACGAAAGGTTATCCTATAACCTAGTTATATGAATACTGGCTGAGCGTCTCGCTCTTAGCGCCCTGAGGTCCCTTGGTTGGGTTTTCTATGATGGAAACTTTTTTCCCGAGGAAGGGGGAGTGTGACCATGTCCGGCGTCTTATAGAAGGACGCTGGGGCGGGGCCTGGTCAGGTGCATTTGTTCATGAGCACAGTAGGTGCTGGAGATAAGAGATATCTCATTATGGCGAAGAGCGAGACGCTCAGCCAGTATTCATATAACTAGGTTATCGGATAACCTTTCGTTCAGTTACATATAGCTACTCCCCAACACTGAAGGCACTGTTAAACTACTAGTTTAGTTACATATAGCTACTCCCCAACACTGAAGACACTGTTAAACTACTAGTTCAGTTACATATAGCTACTCCCCAACACTGAAGACACTGTTAAACTACTAGTTCAGTTACATATAGCTACTCCCCAACACTGAAGACACTGTTAAACTACTAGTTCAGTTACATATAGCTATAGGTGCATTTGTTCATGAGCACAGTAGGTGCTGGAGATAAGAGATATCTCATTATGGCGAAGAGCGAGACGCTCAGCCAGTATTAATATAACTAGGTTATAGGATAACCTTTCGTTCAGTTACATATAGCTACAGCCTACTCCCCAACACTGAATGCACTGTTAAACTACTAGTTCAGTTACATATAGCTACTCCCCAACACTGAAGGCACTGTTAAACTACTAGTTCAGTTACATATAGCTACTCCCCAACACTGAAGACACTGTATACTAGTTCAGTTACATATAGCTACTCCCCAACACTGAAGACACTGTTAAACTACTAGTATAAACACACACTGTTGAAGACGATACACAAGATAAACTGAGTTTGTTCAACGTAACCCAGCTGAGTAATCACACGCTTTTCACATCCTTAAAACACACCTCCTCATTCAACACACACACACACACACACACACACACACACACACACACACACACACACACACACACACACACACACACACACACACACACACACACACACACACACACACACACACACACACACACACACACACACACACACACACACACACACACACACACACACACACACACACACACACACGCACACACACACACACACACACACACACACACACACACATCCCTACCAACCACCTGTTGAAGAGACCCCTCCCTCTACACAAACCAGGATATACACAAATGCACACACATATCTCCTAATCATATAAGGAATTCCCCAGGTTTCCATTGTAGCCGACAGCTGGTATGTGAGGGACATGCACGTGTTGAGATGTCTCCATGTCTCCTGTCTGTCTCCTCACCTGAGATGAGACCATGTCTCCTGTCTGTCTCCTCACCTGAGATGTGACCATGTCTCTTGTCTGTCTCCTCACCTGAGATGAGACCATGTCTCCTGTCTGTCTCCTCACCTGAGATGTGACCATGTCTCCTGTCTGTCTCCTCACCTGAGATGAGACCATGTCTCCTGTCTGTCTCCTCACCTGAGATGAGACCATGTCTCCTGTCTGTCTCCTCACCTGAGATGAGACCATGTCTCTTGTCTGTCTCCTCACCTGAGATGTGACCATGTCTCCTGTCTGTCTCCTCACCTGAGATGAGACCATGTCTCCTGTCTGTCTCCTCACCTGAGATGAGACCATGTCTCTTGTCTGCAGCACCAGTCTTGCAGTATGTTAATAACCGTAGTTTACAGAGTGAACTCTGCAGAGCTGGAGGTACTGAATATAAAGACACACCGTCATTTGAAGACGCTAGACTACTTGGCAGCCAGACGGCCCTGTGTTACATTAACCCAACCCCTTTATTAAGCTAGAATCTTATTGGCTAATAATTGGTTGTGGAGTCCACAACCAACCACAATGTGGACGGACCAGGACGCTAGAAAAAGACACCTCCACCTCTGAAAATGTTCTCTATTCTGCCTGAGCTGCAGTGAGCACAGAGTGACTGCTAGCCTGAGTCTGACAGAGTGTTAGAGAGAGTGAGAAGGAGAAGAGGGAGAAAATTCTAAAAAAATAAATTATAACAGAGATGAAAAATAATGATTTTTTAATTATTATTGTAAACTATATATAAAAAAAGTATTAATTTTTTTTTTTTTTTTTTTTTTTGACTGTTCATATTTTTGGGGAAGCTTGGCTTCCCTTGGCTTCCATGAATATTCGCCACTGCGATTCACGCTTGTTGACGTTTAGTTAAATACTTTTACACATTCAAATCCCAAACATCAAGATTTCAATATTTTTTCAAATATATCATTAAATACTCCTGTTTATATTATTGTTATATGATCTATTTGTTGAGGGCCAGTCTTATTATCATCATGATGATGTTGTTGTCTGTTGCCTATGACTAAATGTATACCTACCTACTGCTTTCATTGTCTACAACTGCCCTACACTGTAATCATAATAATAACTAACTGTCTACCTCATATAGTCTACCCAATTAACTCTGTATGATAGCATGTACAATAATGCTGTATATACCATATATACTGTATATATATATATATATATATATATATATATATATATACAGTATTTATTTATATTTATTCTTATCATATACATATATCTGTCTGTACATACCTGCATATAGCCCTTTTTACATGTGTAGATATTATATATATCTGTACATATCCCTTACCTACTCTCACTAGTTACGCTGCTGGCCAGTATGACTTACTACCAGTGTCTTTATACGTGTATCACTGTACATATTAATACTACAACTCTGTACATACATCTGATTAGCACTATCACTCAGTAGTATTAATTTATATAATTTATATCCAGTTTAAAATCACATGTACATTGTATAATACTATATGCACTCTGGTTGGATGCCAAGCTTCTTATTGTTGTACTCTAATGTAATGGAAATCACTGTGTAGTAACAAAGTAACAAAAAAAAGTTACATTTAGTTAAAACACTCATTTGGCACGAACACTGCCAGAGTTGGGGTTCCTGTGTGGCATGGGGAGAGCAAGGCACTAACACTGCCAGGGTTAGGGGTTCCATTCCCTGTGTGGCTCAATGGGGACAAGTTGCAGGTTGAAAAATCCCTCAGCTCTGAACTCTGCAGAATCTGCACCTGGCTTGCTGATAACAAACGATCATTACACCTGGGTAAAACGGAATCCATTCTCTTTGGATCAAATAGCAAACTCAGCAAGGCCAACGGCTTCTCAGTTACAGTGTGTGACAATATTGTCACAAGGAAAGATGAAATTACCTACCTGGGTTCCATCCCAGATGCAAATCTTTCCTGTGACAAAATGGCAACCAATGTAATCAAAAAAGTCAACCAACGCAACAACCAAGATTTTTGTACAGGATCTCCTCTCTGTTAAATAAGAATACCTTGAAGACAGGAGCACTCATTCAAGGGTTCTACGACTAATATGCTTGCACCTCATGGTACCAAAGCACCTCAAAAGCCCTACAAACAAGACTACAAACATCACAAAACAAACTGGTCAGACTACTGCTCTGCCTTACTCCTAAAACCCACCTTACCCCTACCCATTTTGACAATCTAGGATGGCTTAGAGAGTAGACGACAGAGTACAGCAACTTGCAATGGGCCTGGTCTTCAAGATACACTACACCACTAAGATACCCATGTACCTGTCGAAATACTTCCTAAAGGTCAGTGAAGTCCACGACCACAACACCAGAGGGAGTTCCACAAATCATGTTCACCCCAGATTCGGCACAAACAAGGGACTAAACACGTTTCGCAATTATGCCACAATAATGTGGAACGCCCTACCCACAGCCGTAAAGGAATGTGAATCCCTACCCTCCTTCAAAACCGCTCTCAAAGAGGACCTACAGGTGGCTGCAATTAGAAACTGGCCCCGGTAAATGTTAAAAATATTATGTTTTTATTATTATATTAAAAAAATTATTTAATTGTCCGCAGTCATGCCACTGAACTTAGAAGCAGGCCAGGCCAGTGTTTCTAGTTGCGGCGGCGCGATAGTTAGATAACCTAAGTGGGGAACAACCAGGAGGTCACTGTGACAGAGAGTAATGCAGTCTAAACAGTCAGAAATATTTTATTCAACTTCAGCCCCAGATTAAAAAAAAAAAATTTAATCAAAATCAGTGTTGTTGCTAATCATTGACACATGCTAGCCTGTAATAACCCCCCCCAGAAAAATCGACTTTGCATTTGATATATTGAAAATATTTCACTTTTTGTGTTTCTTTTATTTTTCACAATAATTTGTGATGCCCATCACAAACACTGGCATTTAAAGCGTACAATTAAAAAAATACCTGCACCAGAATGCAGGAAATTAAGTCTTTGTAACCAAAAACATTCAGCCTGAATTATTTCCCCAGTCCGGCCCTGCTTATGTGAGTTGTCAATGGACTAGTGTTGTCAAATATATCGATACTGAATATTTAAAATGGTTTCGATACTCATTTCCCGAAATACCGATACTTTCTGCAGTATCGGTACCAGCTGGCGAGTGTTCTACCTCAAGTTGTTGACGCGCTGTTCAGAGCATGCTTGCCCCTCCGCCTGCTCCGAGTCCAGCCCTCCCCCTCACAGAGCCGTCTTCAGTTAGTAAACAAACATTTTAGCTGAAGATGCAGAGCCTCCGCAACTTGTGCTTGTGGATAAAGAAAAGCTGCCCCAATGCTATTTGCAAGCGGTGTTACAGATCAGTGCCAACGAGGATCTCCATAAAGAAATGAGAGGTTCGTGACAGCTGCTCTTTCAACGTCACTGTGACTGAAGCATTAAACCATTAACTCTAGTTTAATACATGATACGTTGTCTACTGATGGCGCATAATATCAACAGCTGATTCGTTGTAACGTTAGAGCTAGCTACTGCTAGCCGTTAGCTCCGTTAGCTTAGCTGGCCACTTTTACAATTACTGCATGGAAACGGAGTAACGTAAACGTTATGTCGAGGTCATACAATACTACAGTCGACATAAGGTTAACGTTACCCCGTTTCCATGAAGTGTTTAAATAGCAGCAATCTTGTTGAAAATGTAACGTTACTAAAATGCTCCGAGCATAGTCTCTCTCTCTCGCTCTCTCTCTCTCTCTCTCTCTCGCTCTCTCTCTCTCTCTCGCTCTTGTTATCTTTAAATAAAAATCGAAACTGTTACTAACTGTAATACAAACAGTTCAGTTTGTCAGGTACATGCAACACAGATTACAGTGTTTACATCTGTCTGCTTGGGAAAATACCATGTTCTGCATCTGCAATTAAAATGATTGAAGTGAGATGAACAGTTATTTTTAAATGTGTGATCTAAAGATAAACAAAGGGTTTTAAAAGTGTTATATTTATCTTCTCTTATAGTACCAGAGAGAAGCTGAGGAGAATCAACCAGCAACAAAAGCTAAATTTGTTTAAAAATATATATATATATATATATATATATATATATATATATATATATATATATATATATATATATATATTATTATTTTTTTTATATCGAAATGGTATCGAAGTATCGATACTTTTCAAGGTATCGTATCGAAGTCGAAATTCCAGTATCGTGACAACACTACAATGGACAACAACATGCTGTGTGTGTGTGAGTGAGTGAGTGAGTGAGTGAGTGAGTGAGTGAGTGAGTGAGTGAGTGAGTGAGTGAGTGAGTGAGTGAGTGAGTGAGTGAGTGAGAGAGAGAGAGAGAGAGAGAGAGAGATTGGATGAAATACTGCAGTTGTTATTTTGTTCATAATGTTCTCATTTGCTGTGTGATTTGGTCCCGATGGGCCGGGACCAAAGTGGGCTGGTCAAAAAAAAAATAATAATAATAATAATAATTATACTTTTTTTTTCTTTTTT
This sequence comes from Notolepis coatsorum, assembly GCF_963971535.1. Taxonomy (NCBI): domain Eukaryota; kingdom Metazoa; phylum Chordata; class Actinopteri; order Aulopiformes; family Paralepididae; genus Notolepis; species Notolepis coatsorum. The sequence goes on from NC_140165.1 coordinate 186,494,823, forward strand.
TACTTTTTTTTTTTTTTTTGGGGGGCAGTGTGTGGGCCAGTGTGTGGGCCACTAATGTGGGCCGGTGTGTGGGCCAGTGTGTGGGCCAGTGTGTGAGTCGGTGTGTGGGCCACTAATGTGGGCCAGTGTGTGGGCCGGTGTGTGGGCCAGTGTGTGAGTCGGTGTGTGGGCCACTAATGTGGGCCAGTGTGTGGGCCGGTGTGTGGGCCAGTATGTGGGCCGGTGTGTGGGCCGGTGTGTGGGCCAGTATGTGGGCCAGTGTGTGAGTCGGTGTGTGGGCCAGTGTGTGAGTCTGTGTGTGGGCCACTAATGTGGGCCAGTGTGTGGGCCGGTGTGTGGGCCAGTATGTGGGCCGGTGTGTGGTCCGGTGTGTGGGCCAGTATGTGGGCCAGTGTGTGGGCCAGTGTGTGGGCCAGTGTGTGGGCCACTAATGTGGGCCGGTGTAGTGTGTGGGCCGGTGTAGTGTGTGGGCCAGTGTGTGGGCCATATGTGGGCCGGTGTGTGGGCCATTATGTGGGCCGGTGTGTGGGCCAGTGTGTGGGCCGGCAATAAAACAATAAACAAGTTGCATAAACTAAATCAGATTAAAAATGATCACAGTTCTGGTTTGCCTTAAGATGCAGTTTAAGATGGGTCTTGAACATGGAGTATGTAGGGCACTCTCTAATCACAACTGGTAGGCTATTCCAGTAGTTACCACTTTTAACAGAGAACACAGTTTTTGCAATGGTAGTATACCGAAAAGGCACCTTACAGTCCCCTCTACTGATGGCCCTGGTGGTAATGCCAGTGTCTGCTTTCTGTTGGATGAACTCATTCAATGGGGGAGGGGCAAGTCCATGCATAACCTTGTACATGAAGCAAGTATATTTGAAAACTTGGAAATTCTCGAAACTTAACATGTTATGTTTTTCTAAAACATTACAGTGATGAAATGAAATTGGTTTCCTATCAAATACTTTTATGGCTTTTTTGTAGAGTAATTATATTGGTGTAAGAGTAGTGACATATAAAAGAGATCAGTTGATAAAACAGTAGGCCTACTCGATGTGTGATAAAATCATTGAATGCAGAAACATCCTTGCAGCATTAACTGGCAGGCAGGGCCTGATCTGCCTGAAGTTTTCGATGTTAAACTTGACTGTGTTTGTCACTTTCTTCACATGACTTTTTGAAGGTCAATGTAGAGTCCAATGTGACCCCAAGATACTTGAATTAATGTACAATGTCCAGCTCCGCCTCTCCCAGAAACACATTAGAGTGAGTGACCTCTACTGGTGACTTTGTGAACATCATACACACTGTTTTCTTGGTGTTAAGTGAAAGACATGCTTTTGTTAGCCAGTCTTGAATGAGACATGAGACATCAGTGAATGAGATTCACGTTTCCTCCCAACCGCGAGTAGGCCTAGAAGCGCAGAAATGGAGAATGCAAAAAAAGAAAGGGTGGAGCTGAAAAAGCCAGAATTAAAAAACTAAAATTGCTAGTAAAAGACGCAGAACAATGTTCTAAAATTACAGACATGTTTACCCGCTGCTGCTGCTAATGATGATGAAGTTCAAGTGGAAGGAACCAACAGTAACATGACAGGTGCATGCAGTAGCCTAGTGCATATTCTACTGTTGGTGTCTGCCGGTTCATGAGGGCTAGCTAGCCTATACTAGCTCTTGCAGTGATTTCAGTCATTCTATTACAAGACAATGTGCTTTCCGTATTCCTGATTCCTTACAGCACGTGGACGTAAATAGTTGTGACTCGTGGCGTTTTTTCTCTGACTAAAAGTTTAGTTAGCAATGTTAGGACTAGTGCCCACCACAGCATCAGAAGCTAAAGTGCTAACCTAGATAGCCAATCAGAACCTAGGACGGGCTGCAAATTAATCGGCTACTAATATTATAATAGTAAATACTAAAATAAAATACTATTATGTTCCCTTCCAAATTTTCATGTTGATATAATATTGGTAATCTAATTGATTGAATTGATTAGTTGCCATTTTACATGCTTAAATAAGATATACCTTAGAATTCTCAACTGTTAGCCATGTTCTCGATCTGTATATGATTAGTCTCATCTACATGTTTGTAAATAACCACAGCTAACTAGCTTAAGCTAACAACTAGGTCAACTACTACCCCGTAGTTAAACAAATGTGATTGCATATAACTGCTAACTGCTACAGCTAAGTTGGTAGTTAGCCTATTCCATTAATGTTGAATGTATTTATGAAGGTTGTTGATGGTGGTTGGCGCTGATTAGCAGACATGATTCCGTCAGTCTGCCACAGGGCAGCTGTGTTTGCTGATGCTGCTCACAACCACCAGTAGTGTATGACTGTGTGAGTGTGAATGCTTGATGGTTTCTGTGAAGCGCTTTGTGGAACAATGCTGATATACAGTTAAGAATGAGTAACGGTGGTGTAGTGGCTAACACTGTCGCCTCACAGCAAGAAGGTCCAGGGTTCGATTCCCGCTTGGGGACCAGGTTTCCATGATGCCAGTTACCCAGGTGGGGTATCTCCCAGGAGTTTGCATGTTCTCCCCGTGCTCGCAAGGGTTTCCCCCCCGATAAGATAAACCCAATGGAAAAACATGCACAACAATAGATCGCTAACACTGTGGCGTCCTTGACGAAGACGGACAGGAGCACTTGGATTGGTCCCCGGGCGCGGCTCACGTTGACGCCTGTCTGCTCCCGGCTGCCCTTGGGGGGGAAGGACGACGGGATGGGTTAATCGCAGATACGAATTGCATGCATGCATCGCATGTGTGCCGATTGATGACCTCTGAGCAGGTCCTAAATTATTATTATTATTATTATAATTATTATGTAATTCGCTTTTGGTTTTTAAGAAAATGGTTTGTAAAGCTATTTTTGAAAACTACAAGGGTGAATAATACTGTTTTCTTTTGCTATTTTCTTTTAGAATACTGTTTTGGAGTCTTAATTTTTTTAATTTGTTTTTTTTTTATCCACTTTTTCTCCCATTTTCTACATTTTCTCCCATCCCAATTTCGTATCATCCAATTCAACCCTCCCCTGTCACGAACGCTGTTTCTTGCCTCCCACAAGCCGGCTGCAATGTGGACTAAGTCATACATAGCACAAGTCCCCTCCGGTACTTGAGGTAATAGCAGTCGCATCTTTTCACCTGCGCAGCTCGATCTCTCAGTGGCGAGGAGTAACGCGTGGGAGGCTCCCGCTGCCCCCGACACTTCCTGATTCTACTGCGCAGGCGCACCAACCGACCTGTAGGAGTCGCTGTCCACAACGCCCGATCCCCACCCATCAGTTTCCCACCCCCTAATACGGCCAATGTGTATTAGTATGAACGACCAGCTAAACTGAAAGCAATGTGGAGCGCTGGGCTCGAACAGGCAAGCCCAGCGTCTCCAGTATTTGTGGCGAGCGCCTTGCCCACTACGCCACGTAGCCGCCAATTTTTTTAATTTTTGTTAAGAATATAGGACAGGCATATATAAGCATTATGCTTCAGTCTGTACCTTTTCAGTCACTGTAAAATCAAATGTTGTTAAATGATGGGGTATATTGTATTGTATATGTGTGAGATGATGACTGAATAAACTACTACTACTACTACTACTACTACTTTGGGTGTTTTCAAAAGGCTGAAAAACGCTGTATGAATTCAAGCCATTATTATTGATTGCTGATGTTCTTCTTATGCAGTTGACTCTGAGGAAAGAGAGAGCGCCCAATCCAGCACAGCTGACCCTGAGGGGAGAGAGAGCGCCCAGTCCAGCACAGCTGACCCTGAGGGGAGAGAGAGAGCCCAGTCCAGACAGACAGACAGACACACAGAGAGAGAGACAGAGAGAGAGAGACACAGAGAGAGACACACAGAGAGAGACACACAGAGAGAGGGAGAGACAGAGAGAGAGAGACACACACACACAGAGAGACACATACACATACACAGAGAGAGAGAGAGAGAGAGAAGAGAGAGAGAGAGAGAGAGAGAGAGAGAGAGAGAGAGAGAGAGAGAGAGAGAGAGAGAGAGAGAGAGAGAGAGAGAGAGAGAGAGAGAGAGAGAGAGAGAGAGAGAGAGAGAGAAAACAGGCTCTTGGAATGGGTGTCTGGGAGGAAGTGGGGGGTCTTTCAATGTTGATTAAACGGCAAGCAACTAATGTCATGAGTGCCAAATTAAAGGACAATAAATCCAATCTAACTGAAATTGTGTAGCACAGACCTTTCTATTAGGGATGCTCGATATTGGCTTTTTTACCGATACCGATATACCGATATTGTCCAACTCTTAATTTCCGATACCGATATCAACCGATACCGATATATGCAGGGTTTCCCGCCCCAAGAAATGGAATAATTTCAGGTAATTAACATTACATATCTCTTGTTGTGGAATTAACACAACATTATGCATACTTTTGACAATAAATAAAATCAGAATTGGTTCTTACTTGCTTGCCTGGGTAAATAAAGGTTATAGAAATGTAAATAAAATATTATTTTTTTAAAACCAATACCGATATTTTTCGATATCACATTTTAATGCCGATATCGGCCGATAATATCGGTAGGCCGATAATATCGGACATCCCTACTTTCTATGGATCAAAACCTCAATATTATTATGGTGTAGTTAATACTTCATGTATCCTTAATCCCTAGGCTAATGAGGCACTAAGATGTTAGTAAAAAAAAAAACATATGCCAATGACGGGAAGTAACGGTATATGTATGTGTGTGTCTGTGTGTGTGTGTGTGTGCACTGTGCATGAGTGCACATCTAGGGGCGGTGTGTAGATTTGGTCTCCCTGATGTTGACTCCTTAGCCACAGCCTTGGGTTGTTTAATACTGGACAAGTGTTTCATAACGCCCGTTGTGTGGGCCCGGTTTCGGGGCCGGTGCGTGGGCCGGTGTGTGGGCTGGTGTGTCTGAATGTCCCGGGCTGAATTTGTGTCCCAGTCCGCCACTGGTGATAATGATGGTTATTATTCTGTTATTAATGTTCTCACTGTGTGTGTGTCACTTACTGTGTGTGTGAGTGTGTATGTGTGAGATAGAGAGAGAGAGAGTATGTTTGAATTAAGTACATTTGTTCTTAATTATCTCACTTGCTATGTGAGAATGTTAGTTATTATGTTCTCAGTGCCCCGTGCATTGTATGATAATTGTGTGGAAGAGTTTGCTAGTTCTAGTGCTACCCCTTTGTACATTGTGGCTGTGTCTGACCAAAGTTAACAATAAATAATGTTATTAGGAATACATTTGCCTCCTGCGTGAACTGTGCATAGCTGAATAGACTGTATTTTAACATCGGTCATATGGTGGTACTTGGGAGAGCCAGCTACGTTCTCAGGTGGTACTTGGTGTAAAAAGGTTGAGAACCACTGTACTAGAGGTTCCAGTAACTTGATAAATGTCTCATCTGCTGAGTGCTCTGTCTAGTGTCTCCACTCTCCTGCCCATATCCCCTCTCACCTTAATCTTGTGGATGGACCCTTCCTCCTCCAGGATGTGGGTCGACACGGTGATGCCCGTCTTGCTGTAGGTCACACCCCAGCCCTCCTCGCACAGACACTCCGCCTTGAAACTGGCGAACGCCCGGTCATCCGGTATGGAGACACAGTCCCCGGAGGACATGGCTGGAGCAGAGACCTGGTCCCACAGGAGACAGACGGGAGCAGATACCTGGTCCCACAGGAGACAGACGGGAACAGATACCTGGTCCCACAGGAGACAGACGGGAGCAGAGACCCTGTCCCACAGGAGACAGACGGGAGGAGAGACCTGGTCCCACAGGAGACAGACGGGAGGAGAAGGGGGGCGGCGGACTGTTGCTGTCAGAATAACTTTCGGGTTTTCCTCTCGCGACCTTGTGATTATTTGTGATTATCTGTGTGTGTGCGTGTGTGTGCGTGTGTGTGTGCGTGTGTGTGTGTGTGTGTGTGTTTAACAGGAGCGGTCTAATCTGCTGCCGCTGCTCCCATAAACTGTCAACAAACGGCGAGTACACGAGTACAAAAATACAACCTGCGTTTAGCCTTCGGAAAAAACTACCATCACACGACTGACAGGATAAGTTTCGGACCAGACGAGTAACTCAGAAAAACAGCCGCTGTCACAAACATATAATTATGCTTGACTTCCGCGTCTCGGTCCAGGACGGTGCGTTCCGGTCGCTGAGATGAATCCTTGCTTGTAATTTTCAGCGTCTGTCCTCCATCGCTGTCTGTCCGCTGCTGCAGGTGATGTGAGATTCGGAGAGGAGGAAGAGGAGAAAAGAGGAGGAGGGAAGGAGGACGGGTTGACAGTAAGGGGCGGGGCCACCTCTGCTCCGGCTACCCGAGAAACGCAGTGACGCGCAGGGTGGCGCGCCTGGGTCCTATTTCTATTTCTATTTCTTTAAACTGATCTGTGTATATATGCTTATCTATCTATCTATCTATCTATCTATCTATCTATCTATCTATCTATCTATCTATCTATCTATCTATCTATCTATCTATCTATCTATCTATCTATCTATCTATCTATCTGATGACACATGGTACACATGGTACAATGACTATAGTACTACTAGTACTACTACTAATACACGAGAGCAGGTACGTTTGGGACACTAAGTGACAGGCAGGGGCGTATTTGACGCCGGGGACGGCGGAAAGTGTCCCCCCCACGTTTTACCGTCCAAAGAGCTGAGTCTGACTACCTGTTCTATTATTATGCAAAGAGCAGTAGATGGGGGTCGGATTCTTGCCCTGCAAGGGCCAAGTACCCACTCGCTAAAGTACTTGTCTTTGCATAATAATAGCTCGGGTCGTCAGCCTAGGTGTGTGTTAAAATACGTCAAACATATTGTTTACACTGTCTTTCTTCTATTATAACCCTCCCAAATCATATTCAGAAAGTATCACAGAGACTTCTATTGACCAAGGAATTAGTTATTATTTCGCGGTTTATTCACATAACGTTATATTGTTTACACTGTCTTTCTTCTATTATAACCCTCCCAAATCATATTCAGAAAGTATCACAGAGACTTCTATTGACCAAGGAATTAGTTATTATTTCGCGGTTTATTCACATAACGTTATATTGTTTACACTGTCTTTCTTCTATTATAACCCTCCCAAATCATATTCAGAAAGTATCACAGAGACTTCTATTGACCAAGGAATTAGTTATTATTTCGCAGTTTATTCACATAACGTTATATTGTTTACACTGTCTTTCTTCTATTATAACCCTCCCAAATCATATTCAGAAAGGCACACACACAACATATTCCAGTTAACGGTATATTTTTTTAATGATTCGTTATGGCGTAATCAATACTTCCATGCGTATAAATTGCGTTCGCAACCTCCGTGTTTTGGGGGTAGTCATCAGAAACCTCGGATCCGGGATTCGCTCCCATCCGTCGGGCAAGAACTGTGGGTTTTCAGCCTCTCTCTCTGGAGCTTAACGGAGTTTCTGGAGGAGTTTCTGGAGGAGCTTGTCGCGGCTCATGCGCATGCGCACGCTCAACCAATCAGAGAGGGGCTTCGCTCAACCAATCAGAGAGGGGTCTGCAGAAATAGAGTTCAACCAATCAGAGAGGGGTCTGCAGAAATGCGGCTACGGGCCCTAACCCCCCCCCCCCCATCGACGTCACTCGCCACGCCCCCAAATCTGTCCCCGGCACACATTGAGAGAGAGTTACGCCAGTGGTGACAGGACCTTCCATCCATTACTCACAGACTACTTGAACATTAATGAAAATGATTTGATCTCTGAACAGATACCGGTGTCTGCTAACAACAATGTTTCTTAGAGTCCAGACAGTGAAAGGAACAATTCTGTTCAATGTACAAGGTGTGCATTTTCCCAACATTCCACATTCCACATTTGGAATAGCGGGTAGGGTCGGTTGGAACGGTGTGTGGGGTCCGTTGGGACACCTTGTTCCGGGCTTAAAACAAATGTAATTTAAATTGAGAAAAAAAAGTTACTTGTTCACATTATTTCTTTGAGAAAAAGAAAAACATTTGTTAAAATTATTATATTATATGGAATTTGCCTGTCTTTTGGAGTCTATCAGCTCATGAAATAAAAACCTGGATGTGATCTAATCTCCTCAAACTCAACAACAATAAAACTGAGCTCATGGTTGTGGCACCCAAGGCCCTGCTCCGGAAGGTTGGGGATCTCACCCTCAACATAGACGGCTGCTCCATCTGCCCATCCCCTAAGGTCCGCAACCTGGGCGTTATCCTGGACTCCACCCTTTCCTATCAAGCCCATGTCAGTTCCGTCACCAAATCCGCCTTCTTCCACCTCAGAAACATCTCCAGACTCCGACCATCACTTTCCGACTCCACAGCTGAGACCCTCATCCACGCCTTTGTAACCTCCCGCCTGGACTACTGCAACGGGGTCCTGTCCGGGGTCCCAAGCAAAACCCTGGACAGGCTCCAGTATGTTCAAAATTCAGCTGCCAGGGTTCTAACCCGCACCAAACCCTGGCAGCACATCACCCCCACCCTCATCCACCTCCACTGGCTCCCCATCAAATCCTGCATCACCTACAAAACCCTCCTGCTCACCTACAAATCCCTTCACGCTCTGGCACCTCAGTACCTCACTGACCTCCTCCACCCCTACACTCAGTCATGGTCCCTGCGATCCACGGACACTGGTCAGCTCTCCATCCCCCGAACCAGACTGCGGACGTTCAGGGACAGAGCTTTCAGTGTGGCAGCTCCCACCCTCTGGAACTCCCTCCCCGCAGAACTCCGCACCGTCCCAACTCTGGACTCATTCAAAAAACTGCTCAAAACCCACCTCTTCGACTTGGCCTTTAACCCCTAATTTCTCACTTTATATGTATATGTTGTGTCTGTCCACTATGTTTGTTAATTTGTCATCTCCCCCCCCCCCCCCTATGTAAAGCGACCTTGGGTCTTCTGAAAGGCGATATATAAAATGAAGTTATTGTTATTAATGTAGTTACCATAGGCTACACGTAATCTATATAGGTTTATGTAGGCTATTGACATGAGTATTTCTTTTCATTTAGCAAAATAGTAAATAACAACAATTTGAGATCAAACTATTTGTTTAATAGCTGAACTCTGTACATTCAAAATATGCTCAGGGGTTGAAATGTAGGCCTATATGAAGTTCATGCATTGTTTTTTTACATGACCTTTTAATTCGACTTAGTGGTCTAAATCTCTTAATAGGCTTAAATATAACTTAAACGGAGACCACATTGGGCTATAACCTAAACCAAGTTTGTTGAAAACATTAACCAGCCCTCACCAGCTACTAGACAGACATTTTTAATACATTCAAATAAATACTTGATCGAAACTTTGACCTGGATCCTCCTGGAGCTGTCTTTGGGCTTCTGCCTGACCTGGGAACATCCAGGGAGATGGGAACTGTAGTGGCTTCTCCTCTTAATGTTGTTGAAGTAGAAACATGTATCCCCACTTACACACAGCAGTTGGGTTAAGGGGGTCCTACAGGTTCTAAAACTAGAGGAAATGTAGGTTCTACTTGAAAGGATCTTTAGCCAAATTTGAGAAAACCTGGAGATGCTACATTTTCTAAAAATTTTTTTTTACAAAGTTTGTAAATAATTTTTTTTGAATAAACAGATTTATAAAAACAAAATTAACCCTATTAGTACCATGACCCCCTGCCCCCATGCAGCATGTTTTCTGAAAAGAGCAAAAGGGGTTTCTGCCTGACATGTGTTCAGTGACCAGCCCCGACTGGGGGTAGAGGATGCTTGCTGTCATCTACCCGCTGAACCGAGCATGCACTCACCTAGACAAGCCGGCGAGCACTGTGAGTCATGTTTTCTTTTACTTCTCCAGTGCTTTTGATACCATACGGCCTGGGCTGCTGGGTGAGAAGTTGGAGGCGATGCAGGTAGAGGCCCCCCTGGTGTCTGTTACGGGGTCTAGTGGATGCCCGAGATGCGTTCTTGCAGTGCAAACTGAACAATGAGAGCAGTCTCATGACCACTTTCTGGACCCCCTGGGGGAGGAAACGCTGGCTCAAGCTACCGTTTGGAGTGTCTGTGGCACCTGAGGTGTATCAGCGAAAAACAGCATGAGCTCCTGGATGGACTGAAAGGCATCGAGCCCATTGCAGATGACATCCTGTTTGTGGGCTGTGGGGACACGGACAAAGAAGCTGAGAGCGACCATGACGTCAAGCTCCTGGCATTGATGGATTGCTGCCGTGAGGTCAGACTACGGTTAGGCTTAAAGAAGCTGCAGTTCAAAGTACCCGACGTCCGGTTTCATGGTCACATTCTCTCATCCGCTGGACTGAAGCCTGACCCAGAGAAAGTGAGGGCCCTCATTGACATGCCCAATCCAATGGACGCAAAAGGTGTGCAACGTCTCATTGGTTTTGCCAACTATTTGGCCAATTTCATCCCACACCTATCAAGTGTCTGCGAGCCATTGCAACGCTTAATGGATAAGGAAACCCCCTGGCACTGGCTGCCCAAGCATGAGGCAGCAGTTCATCAACTTAAGTCTCTGGCTACAACCATGCCTGTTTTGCGCTACTATGATGTGACTAATCACAGTTCAGAGTGACTCCAGCCAGAGTGGGCTCGGATGCTGCCTCATGCAGGAAGGCCAGCCCATTGCATTTGCTTCGAGAGCTCTTACCCCCACAGAAAAAAACGATGCACAAATTGAAAAAGAGTGTCTCAGCATCGTCTTTGCGTGCCAGAGGTTTCACCACTACTTATACGGTCGGGAACTAATCAGAGCAGAAACAGACGATAAGCCTATGATTTCTATCTTCAGCAAACCTCTCCTCAACGCACCCAAGAGGCTTCAGAGCATGCTCATGAGGATGTGCAGCATGTGAACCAGGCAGACGACTTAAATGTAAGCGACCAGCGCTTAGAGCAAATCCGGGTGCACACTGACCGGGATGAATGTCTGCAGGCACTGAAGTTTACAGTTCTCATAGGCTGGCCAGATGTGAGAGAAGGAGCACCTCTCATTTCCAACGACTACCGAGATGAGGTCAGTGTACAGAACGGCATTCTGTTTCGGGGACAGAAAGTAATCATCCCAAAATTGCTACGCCCAGAGATGCTTGCACGCATACATTCAAGTCATAATTTATAGGGGGAGACGCATGCTACCGGCAACGTTGTACTGGCCCAACATGCAGACAGAAATAAAGGACTTTGTGAGCACCTGCTCAACGTGCAACGAATATGCTCACAAACAGCAAAAGGAGACCATGCTCTCGCATGACCTGCCCACCAGGCCATGGCAGATTGTGAGCATGGACCTGTTCAGTCACAGACAGAAGGACTACAGTATCTTATCATAGTCGACCACTATTCCGTTTTTTTTGGGAGGTTGAGCTACTCCCTGACTTATCCGCAGAAACGGTCATCAAGCGATGTAAGGCACAGTTTGCTCGACATGGCCAGCCAGACAAGGTCATCACGGACAATGGCCCACAATTTACTTCTCAGTTCACACGGTTTGCCTCTGGATGGGAGTTTGAGCATGTGACCTCCTCTCCAAGGTACCCAAAAGCAAACGGCAAGGCAGAATCAGCTGTCAAGATTGCAAATAATCTATTACGCAAGGCCATTCGTGACAGTGACGACCCCTAGAAAGGCCATACTGCACTGGAGAAATACTCCCACTGAAAATATGGACAGCAGTCCAGCACAGCGCCTGATTTCTCGTCGGCTGAAATCTCCATTCCAGTGCACTCCTTGAACCAGTCGTTGTGGTAGGGGTCACGGAAAAGCTGCGCCACAGGAAGCAGCTTGCCAAGTCCTTCTACGACCGGTCTGCCCGGGACCTGCCAGAGCTGGAGGTAGGTGAAACCATTCGAATGAAGACCCTGCCTGGTGATAACACTGGTCTCTGGAGGGTTGGAATCTGCCTCCGCAGGGTTGCACCGAGATCATACCTGGTGGATGTCGACGGCTCCTGCTATCGACGTAACAGGGTTGACCTCAGAGTGGCTGAGCCAACCGCTACTTTGGCCTGCAAAGAGTACGAGCCGGAGCCAACACAGGTTCCGGGGAGTAGTGCTGACGAGGCTCTGCCTATTGTGGTCAAGCAAAGCCCTGTCAGGCCCACACCAAGGGCCTCACCTAGCCCTGTCGGTGCCGCACCTTCAGAGAGACACACATACGAGGGCTGGGTGATTGTCTAAGCCACCTGTGACACTCAATTTGTAACATGGACATTATAATTAAAAAAAAATGATTAATTAGAAAAAAAAACAGAAGTTAACACACTGTGGTTATGTTTTTGGTATAGGAAAAAATCTGTTCTTTTGTTTATTAGGTATATGGTAGCATGCACTATGTTCTAATGTGTTGGTGTTTACTTTGAAAAGGAAGATGTTACGGGGTCTAGTTAGATCGAGGCGATCGGCAATGGCTTGCTTTTGTTGTTTTCATAAATACCCCGGATGTAGGAGAATGTCAAGCACTTTGATTACACACGCTGAACTTGATACTTGTGTCTGTCGTTATTCATGCCGTAGAAACATCGACACAAACAGTGTCCTGGGTTGTTGAGTATCTGACGGGCAGACCACAGTATGTGCGCCTACAGAGCTGTGTGTCGGACAGACTGGTCAGCAACACCGGGGCCCCGCAGGGGACAGTCCTCTCTCCCTTCCTCTTCACCGTCTACACACCAACGACTTCCACTATCGAGTCCTGCCACCTTCAGAAGTTTTATGATGACTCTGTGATAGTGGGATGTATTAAGGACGGTGATGAGGAGGAATACCGGGGACTGGTGGAGGACTTCGTCACATGGTGCAATAAAAACCACCTGCAGGTAAATGTGACAAAGACCGGGGAACTGGTTGTGGATCTGGGGAGGAGGAGGAGTGCACCTGTGTGACCCCCGTTTCCATCAGGGGAGTCGATGTGGACACGGTTGAGGATTACAAATACCTCAATGTACACATCGACAATAAATTGAACGGGTCAAAACACGCAGAGGCACTCTACACAAAGGGCCAGAGCCGACTCTACTTCCTCAGAAGGCTGAGATCCTTCAACGTCTGTACAAGGATGTTGAGGATGTTCTATGAGTCGGTGGTGGCGGGCGCCTTCTTGTACGCTGTGACCTGCTGGGGCAGCGTACTGAGAGTGGGGGACGCAAACAGGCTGGATAAGCTAGTCAGGAAGGCCAGTAACATGGTAGGGGCGGAGCTGGACTCTCTAGTGGTGGTGGCAAAGAGGAGGAGCCTTGCCATCAGGGACAACCCCTCCCACCCACTATACACAGACTTGGCTGACAGAAGGAGCACGTTCAGTGCTAGACTAAGACTCCCGAGATGTAGCACTGAACGGCACAGGAAGTCCTTCATTCCGACAGCCATCAGACTTTACAATGCATCACTGGGCCTCACTGCATCAATGAGCACAGGGTGACGTACTATCTTCCTGGACTTTTACTTTTTTAAACCGAACATAGTACAATTTTACACTTACTGTATAGTTCTGTACGGAAGCCCTAAGAGGCCATACATTCATACATTTTATTTACTCCGTTTTCCCATGATAACGAGTTAATTTAATTCGTTTTCTCGAGATCTCGAGTTATTTATGTCATTATCTCGAAATAACAAATGTTGTTTTCCCGAGATAACAGGATCATTTTCTCGAGATCTTGAGAAAATGAAACGATAGTCCAGTGGGGCCCAACCAGTCGATCGCGATCGACAGGTAGATCGCGGGCTGATTTCAAGTAGATCTTGAAATAAAATTCGATTATAAAAAATAAAAAATAAATTGTTTTTGCTAAATCAACTCTTCCTCTCCTTGTTAACTACAACAAGCAATGCTGTTTGTTATTTAAGATGAGGTCAGACTCTGCACTGACAGATTTGTGTTCATTATGCTGCTTTTATAAAGCCTCAAATGATGGCTTACAATATACAATTTTGGCTGGTAGCTCTCGGGCTAGGTGGTAAATAAAAAAGTAGATCTTGGTTCAAAAAAGGTTGGACACCCCTGGTCTAGTATATTAAATCACTGCAGGAAACATCATTCAGTGTAGCAATGTCAGAGGAGCAGGAGGATAGGAAGCATACTAGGACCGCTACTATTCCTAATTTATGCAAATGACATGTCGTCAGCTTGTGACTGCAACTTGTTCCTGTTTGCGGACGACTCAGCCCTGCTGGTCTCCGACAAGAACAAGTTACAGGTTGAAAAAGCCCTCAGCTCGGAACTAGGCAAAATCTGCATATGGCTCGCCGACAACAAACTATCATTACACATGGGCAAAACAGAGTCCATTCTCTTTGGTTCAAATAACAAACTCAGCAAGACCGACGGCTTCTCGGTTACAGTGGGTGACAATATTGTCACAAGGAAAGATGAAATTACCTACCTGGGTTCCATCCTAGAGGCTAATCTTTCCTGTGACAAAATGGCATCCAGTGTAATAAAAAAAGTCAACCAACGAACTCGATTCTTGTACCGGATCTCCTCTCTGGTAAACAAGAATACCCTGAAGACTCTAGCAGGAGCACTCATTCAAGGGTACTACGACTATGCTTGCACCTCATGGTACCAAAGCACCTCAAAGGCACTAAAAAACAAATTACAAACATCTCAAAACAAGCTGGTCAGACTACTGCTTGACCTGACTCCTAGAACCCACCTTACCCCTGCCCACTTTGACAACCTAGGATGGCTTAGAGTACAGCATGAGCATGCTTAGAGTACAGCAACTTGCAATGGGCCTGGTCTACAAAATACACTACGCGACCAAGGTACCCATGTACATGTCAAAATACTTCCCAAAGGTCAGTGAATACCACGATCACAACACCAGAGGGAGCTCCACAAATCATGTTAAACCCAGATTCGGCTCAAACAAGGGACTAAACACGTTTCGCAATTATGCCACATCAATGTGGAACGCCCTACCCAAAGCTGTAAAGGAATGTGAATCACTACCCACTTTCAAAAACACTCTCAAAAAACACCTACGGGAGACTGCAATTCGAAACTGGCCCCTACAAATGTCCTAACCTAGTTGTACAGTAAATGACCAAGTATGGCTTTGTCAGTATTCCAATGTACAGAGTACAATGTGTGTGTGTCCCCTACCCAACCCCCCCCCCCCCCCCCCCCCCCCACCTCCAATGTACAGCCCCCACCCACCCACCCAACCCCACCCAACCTCCTCCAATGTACAGTTTCTACGTCAAATGTATATACACTCTTTTTCTGGACACTTTTGTATCACAAACAGTACTGTATTTGCAAATCTGATATGTCATAAATGTATAGATGTAGCAGTATCTGTATGTCATGTATGTCATATATGTTATGATGAATTGAAAATGGGGGACCCTGATGTAAACAAGACGAAAGTCTTTCTCTGGTCTGCATCCCCTTAACAATTGTATGTATTGAGCTGTACTGTACTGTACCCATTCTGCAATCTGTTAATAAACTTTTCAATCAATCAATCAATCAATCAATTGATCACGCGTCACATATCTCTTCAATCAAGGCCTGACACAGGCTGAAATAGCTTTATGCCTTGCTGTTACAGATAATATACACATTAGTGTGCGTCATCTAAGAAGACGGTTAGCAAGGCTTCAGCTTTACCGGCGGCGCAAACAAAGTGAGCTCTCAAAGAGCACCTACGGGAGGCTGCAACTCGAAACTGGCCCCCGTAAATGTCCAAACCCCACCCCCTATGTATTTATTTTCTGTTAGGATCTCTGTTTAACAGTACTGTATATTTGCATATCTTGTATATGTCACAAATGTAACGGTACTGTATACTTACTGTATGTCATGTACCCCCCCTCCCATCCACCCCCTCTTAATGTACAGGTTCCTCCCCCTCGTATGTATATTTCTGTTAGGATCTCTGTTTAACAGTACTGTATATTTGCATATCTTGTTAAATTAACTTGTTATCACTGGAAAACGGAGTAAATAAAATTTATGAATGTATAGACCATAGATATCTATAGAACAGACCACTACACTTCCACGTTACATTGAAATCGGGGAGGAGATTGCGGGGGAGCATATGAATGAATGTGGACGAGAGCCGTGATGTAAGTGGTTGCCGATACGGCTGTGGGGGTGCTAGAGACATGATCGAATAGACGTTTATGCGCCTCACTCTCCTGAACACGGCGTGACCCATAACTAATCGATCAGAACTAAATCGGCAGAGAAAAAGCCCATTTGAAAGCACCTATTCCGCATGGACATGCGCAGAGTGCCCATGGAGTCTGGACGACGCGAGATGACGCTCGAATGAATGTGGACTGTTCCATCAGAGGGGGGAGCTTCGGTGGCCAGTGTCCTTTCAGCCGAACAGGATCATGAAAAAATGATCCCACTAAATGGCCAGACGCGTCTTATGGCGACATCTACAATTACCTCATTGAGTCTCCAGGTAGACTAATGTTTATATTTAAGTGCAGCGGTCTGTAGCCACTTACACCGTCGAAGCTCCCCCCTCTGATGGAACAGTCCACATTCATTCGAGCGTCATCTCGCGTCGTCCAGACACCATGGGCACTCTGCGCATGTCCATGCGGAATAGGTGCTTTAAAATGGGCTTTTTCTCTGCCGATTTAGTTCTGATCGATTAGTTATGGGTCACGCCGTGTTCAGGAGAGTGAGGCGCATAAACTATTCTATACTACTACTACTACTACTACTACTACTATACTACTACTACTACTACTACTACTACTACTACTACTACTACTACTACTACTACTACTACTGATTGAAATTGAATTGATTGATTGATTGATTGAAAACTTTATTAACATATTGCAGAATGGGTACAGTACAGTACAGCTCAATACATACAATTGTTAAGGGGATGCAGACCAGAGAAAGACTTTCGTCTTGTTTACATCAGGGTCCCCCATTTTCAATTCATCGTAACATATATCATACATGACATACAGATAGACAGTACTGCTACATCTATACATTTATGACATACCAGATTTGCAATTACAGTACTGTTTGTGATACAAAAAGAGTCAAAAAAAAAAAAAAAAGTATATACATTTGACGTAGAAACTGTACATTGGATTGGGTAGGTGGGGGGGGGGGGGGGTTGGAGGAGGTGGGTGGGGGACACTGTACAACTGTACAAACAAAACTGTACATTGGATTATTGACAAGACCATACTTGGTAATTTACTGTACATTGGAGGGGGTTGTGTTCGGACAATTACAGGGGCCAGTTTCGAGTTGCAGTCTCCCTTAGGTGTTTTTTGAGAGTGTTTTTGAAAGTGGGTAGTGATTCACATTCCTTTACAGCTTTGGGTAGGGCTACTACTACTACTACTACTACTACTACCACCACTACCACTACTACTACTACTACTACCACCACTACTACTACTAATTCTTGTATATGTGTGTGTGTGTTTACTTGTCTGCTTGCCTATAAACATGCACATAAGTGTATGTGCAAGATTATCTGTGTCCATGTGTGTGTGTGTGTGTGTGTGTGTGTGTGTGTGTGTGTGTGTGTGTGTGTGTGTGTGTGTGTGTGTGTGTGTGTGTGTGTGTGTGTGTGTGTGTGTGTGTGTGTGTGTGTGTAAAAGTAGCCTGTGTGTGTGTGTGTGTGGTTATTTCTAGGTAGTATTTAGAGGGGGTCCAGAGGTTGTAATGTTCCAGGTGGAGAGACGACCTGACAGAACCTTCACTGATGAAACCAAACAATTTCAATCTCTCCTTAAACAGAACTAACTCTCTTTTATTCCTCTTCCCTGTTACATTCAGTGTACCAGTGGTCATGGACTCCCTCTAGTGGTGGACAGGAGATATTACAGAAACCAGACAGGCGTTCTGTATGATTCAGTATCAAAATCAAAACAAGTCATTAAATAATTATAGATCTCTATTAAAGGTGGGGTACACAGTTCTTTTTAGAACCATTTTGGTCATATTTGGTGAAAATTTAAGTTCTCTCTCTCTCTCTCTCTCTCTCTCTTTCTCTCTCTCTCTCTCTCTCTCTCTCTCTCTCTCTCTCTCTCTCTCTCTCTCTCTCTCTCTCTCTCTCTCTCTCTCTCTCTCTCTCTCTCTCTCTCTCTCTCTCTCGCGCTCTCTCTCTCTCTCTCTTTCACACACACACACACACACACACACACACACACACACACACACACACACACACACACACACACACACACACACACACACACACACACACACACACACACACACACACACACTCACTCACCCCCTCAAATATACTCTGAACTCATCGTAATCATAAATACATTTTGTAGATACAGTACAGACACTGTACAACTGTACAAGCAAAACTGTACATTGGAATATTGACAAAACCATACTAGGTAATTTACTGTACATTGGAGGGGGTTGGGTTAGGACATTTACAGGGGCCAGTTTCGAATTGCAGTCTCCCGTAGGTGTTCTTTGAGAGTGGTTTTGAAAGTGGGTAGTGATTCACATTCACATTCAGCTTTGGGTAGGGCGTTCCACATTGATGTGGCATAATTGTGAAATGGGTTTAGTCCCTTGTTTGAGCCGAATCTTGGTTTAACATGATTTGTGGAGCTCCCTCTGGTGTTGTGATCGTGGTATTCACTGACCTTTGGGAAGTATTTTGACATGTACATGGGTACCTTGGTCGTGTAGTGTATCTTGTAGACCAGGCCCATTGCAAGTTGCTGTACTCTGTCGTCTACTCTAAGCCATCCTAGGTTGTCAAAGTGGGCAGGGGTGAGGTGGGTTCTAGGGGTAAGGTCAAGTAGTAGTCTGACCAGTTTGTTTTGAGATGTTTGTAATCTTGTTTTTAGCGCCTTTGAGGTGCTTTGGAGTCTTCAGGGTATTCTTGTTTACCAGAGAGGAGATCCGGTACAAGAATCGAGTTCGTTGGTTGACTTTTTTTATTACATTGGTAATAAATAACTGATAACGATCAACTAAAATTCTACGGAAACACTGTTATCTTACACTGGTATTTACCGGCACTTGGTAGTTTTTCACTGAGTAGTTTTTAAGACATCAGACAAATCGGATGCGGGGATTCGGCTCCCATCAGGCGGGCAAGAACTGCGGGTTTTCAGCCTCTCCCCTCTCTCCTGGAGCTTAAGGGGGAGCTTAGTATTCCTGCCGCGGAGGAGGTGGCTACAACATCAACACACAGTGACTACATAGTCTATCAGTGAGCTGGATGCAATCCTACCTTGAGGGGAGGGAACAGATGGTGGAGGTAAACGGTACCCTATCCCCCCCTCTCACAGTGAGCTGTGGTGTTCCACAAGGAAGCATACTAGGACCGCTACTGTTCCTAATTTATGCAAATGACATGTCGTCAGCTTGTGACTGCAACTTGTTCCTGTTTGCGGACGACTCAGCCCTGCTGGTCTCTGACAAGAACAAGTTACAGGTTGAAAAAACCCTCAGCTCGGAACTAGGCAGAATCTGCATATGGCTCGCTGATAACAAACTATCATTACACATGGGCAAAACAGAGTCCATTCTCTTCGGTTCAAATAACAAACTCAGCAAGACCGACGGCTTCTCAGTTACAGTGGGTGACAATATTGTCACAAGGAAAGATGAAATTACCTACCTGGGTTCCATCCTAGAGGCTAATCTCTCCTGTGACAAAATGGCATCCAATGTAATAAAAAAAGTCAACCAACGAACTCGATTCTTGTACCGGATCTCCTCTCTGGTAAACAAGAATATCCTGAAGACTCTGGCAGGAGCACTCATTCAGGGGTACTACGACTATGCTTGCACCTCATGGTACCAAAGCACCTCAAAGGCGCTAAAAACAAAATTACAAACATCTCAAAACAAACTGGTCAGACTACTGCTTGACCTTACTCCTAGAACCCACCTCACCCCTGCCCACTTTGACAACCTAGGATGGCTTAGAGTAGATGACAGAGTACAGCAACTTGCAATGGGCCTGGTCTACAAGATACACTACACGACCAAGGTACCCATGTACATGGCAAAATACTTCCCAAAGGTCAGTGAATACCACGATCACAACACCAGAGGGAGCTCCACAAATCATGTTAAACCCAGATTCGGCTCAAATAAGGGACTAAACACGTTTCGCAATTATGCCACATCAATGTGGAACGCCCTACCCAAAGCTGTAAAGGAATGTGGATCACTACCCACTTTCAAAACCTCTCTCAAGAGACACCTACGGGAGACTGCAATTCAACACTGGCCCCTGTAAATATCCTAACCCAACCCCCTCCAATGTACAGTCATTTACCTAGTATGGTTTTGTCAATAGTCCAATGTACAATTTTGTTTGTTTGTACAGAGTCTCCCCCCCCTCAATGTACAGTTTTGCTTGTTTATACAGTGTGCCCCCCCCCCCCCCCCCCCCAACCACCTCCAATGTAAATTACCCAGTATGGTTGTCAATATCCCAGTGTACCCAACCCCCCCCACCCAACCTCCTCCAATGTACAGTTTCTACGTCAAATGTATATACTCCCTTTTCTTGACTCCTTCTGTATCACAAACAGTACTGTATTTGCAAATCTGGTATGTCATAAATGTATAGATGTAGCAGTACTGACTATCTGTATGTCATGTATGTCATATATGTCCTGATGAATTGAAAATGGGGGACCCTGGTGGAAACAAGACGAAAGTCTTTCTCTGGTCTGCATCCCCTTAACAATTGTGTGTATTGAGCTGTACTGTATTGTACCCATTCTGCAATCTGTTAATAAAGTTTTCAATCAATCAATTCAATCAATCAATCAACATGCAGTCACTGTGTGTTGGCGTAGCCAGCGGGTAAATCGCGATTTTTTTATTTGTTTGTCCTGACAAACCAATTACATAATCCAACATATGTGTAAAGGCACAACATATTCCAGTTAACGGTATATTTTTTAATGATTTGTTACGGCGTAGTCGGGGGACCCTGATGGAAACAAGACAAACGTCTTTCTCAGGTCTGCATCCCCTTAACAATTGTATGTATTGAGCCGTACTGTATTGTACCCATTCTGCAATCTGTTAAATAAAGTTTTCATTCATTCATTCATTCAGTCATTCTATATGAATTGAAAATGGGGGACCCTGATGTAAACAAGACAAACGTCTTTCTCAGGTCTGCATCCCCTTAACAATTGTGTGTATTGAGCCGTACTGTATTGTACCCATTCTGCAATCTGTTAAATAAAGTTTTCATTCATTCATTCATTCATTCAGTCAATACTTCCATGCGTATAAATTGAGGAAGCGCGCGAGTCCGCGGCAGCGGCAGAGCGGTGGATAGGGGGGCGGGTCACGTGGGGGTCGCGGCCAATCAGAGGAACCAGGAAACCGAATTCCGTTGCGGAAGCGATACACGCCCTCGGGACGCGTGTATCACTTCCGCAACGGATTTAGTTGGATTTCGGTTTCCGGGTTCGCCTGATTGGCCGCGACGGCCACGTGACACGCCGTGGCACGCCCCCGCGGCAGCGGCAGAGGCGGCAGCGGCAAGGCACCGCTACACGCTGCTGTGTTTCACTGCCGCTTTCCCACTTCAACGCCAGAGCAATATTGTCGCGCCATCTTCTGAGTGCAGACACGTTGCTGTTTAATCACTTTTCCCACTTCAATGACAGAGCTAATGCTCACTTTTCCCACTTCAATGACAGAGCTGCTGTTTAATAATATTGTCGCGTTGTGGAAAGCAGGATGAGAGAGAGCGTAGATTTCAGTGTGTATCATTTAATCATTTATCATTTAACATTTGAAAGGCATACATTGTTGTCATACAGAAGTACAGAATACTTTTATCCAAAATGCTTCTTACTGTTACTGTTAGAGACTGTGCTAGACAAGATAAGTATGAAATAAAATAGCATTATGTACAATGTTCGATGCAGAATAGAAGTAACTGAGTTACCATACAATATACAATATACTATGCAATGTAGCAATATACAATACGCTATAGTGCAACGCAGCAATGGGATGAGGTACAATTTACAGTAAGGTGTACGAGTTGCAGTGCAAATGCTTCTTACTGGCGCGCTCCAGAGACTGTTACCATACAATATACTATGCAATGTACTAATATACAATACGCTATAGTGCAAAGCAGCAATGGGATGAGGTACAATTTACAGTAAGTTGTACGAGTTGCAGTGCAAATGCTTCTTACTGGCGCGCTCCAGAGACTGTTACCATACAATATACAATATACTATGCAATGTACTAATATACAATACGCTATAGTGCAAAGCAGACGCGGATGAGGTACAATTTACAGTAAGCAGCGTGGCGCGATATTATTAGATGACTGCACCGATGTGAAAGGGGAAGTTTGATTGATTGATTGAAAACTTTATTAACAGATTGCAGAATGGGTACAATACAGTACAGCTCAATACACACAATTGTTAAGGGGATGCAGACCAGAGAAAGACTTTCGTCTTGTTTCCACCAGGGTCCCCCATTTTCAATTCATCAGGACATATATGACATACATGACATACAGATAGTCAGTACTGCTACATCTATACATTTATGACATACCAGATTTGCAAATACAGTACTGTTTGTGATACAGAAGGAGTCAAGAAAAGGGAGTATATACATTTGACGTAGAAACTGTACATTGGAGGAGGTTGGGTGGGGGGGGTTGGGTACACTGGGATATTGACAACCATACTGGGTAATTTACATTGGAGGTGGTTGGGGGGGGGGGGGGGGCACACTGTATAAACAAGCAAAACTGTACATTGAGGGGGGGGAGACTCTGTACAAACAAACAAAATTGTACATTGGACTATTGACAAAACCATACTAGGTAAATGACTGTACATTGGAGGGGGTTGGGTTAGGATATTTACAGGGGCCAGTGTTGAATTGCAGTCTCCCGTAGGTGTCTCTTGAGAGAGGTTTTGAAAGTGGGTAGTGATCCACATTCCTTTACAGCTTTGGGTAGGGCGTTCCACATTGATGTGGCATAATTGCGAAACGTGTTTAGTCCCTTATTTGAGCCGAATCTGGGTTTAACATGATTTGTGGAGCTCCCTCTGGTGTTGTGATCGTGGTATTCACTGACCTTTGGGAAGTATTTTGCCATGTACATGGGTACCTTGGTCGTGTAGTGTATCTTGTAGACCAGGCCCATTGCAAGTTGCTGTACTCTGTCATCTACTCTAAGCCATCCTAGGTTGTCAAAGTGGGCAGGGGTGAGGTGGGTTCTAGGAGTAAGGTCAAGCAGTAGTCTGACCAGTTTGTTTTGAGATGTTTGTAATTTTGTTTTTAGCGCCTTTGAGGTGCTTTGGTACCATGAGGTGCAAGCATAGTCGTAGTACCCCTGAATGAGTGCTCCTGCCAGAGTCTTCAGGGTATTCTTGTTTACCAGAGAGGAGATCCGGTACAAGAATCGAGTTCGTTGGTTGACTTTTTTTATTACATTGGATGCCATTTTGTCACAGGAGAGATTAGCCTCTAGGATGGAACCCAGGTAGGTAATTTCATCTTTCCTTGTGACAATATTGTCACCCACTGTCTTGCTGAGTTTGTTATTTGAACCGAAGAGAATGGACTCTGTTTTGCCCATGTGTAATGATAGTTTGTTATCAGCGAGCCATATGCAGATTCTGCGGTCAAGTCCACTCCGCCGCGAGCGTCAACACAGCAGCGCACAGCGCCTTGCCGCTTCCGCCTCTGCCGCTGCCGCGGGGGGCGTGCACGGTGTGGCACGTGGCCGTCGCGGCCAATCAGGCGAACCCGGAAACCTAAATCCGTTGCGGAAGTGATACACGCCCTCGAGACCATAGATATCTATAGAACACTAGATAGCTTAAGGCGGAGTCACCAGCGTCACTGAACCGCCGCCATCTTGCTCCAGTTAGCCTTGAGTGAGAGTGAGTGAGCTGCACAGACAAAAATACTCATAACTCGCTGAAATATTGACGGATTTACAAACGGGTTGGTTTGCTATAAACATCAAAGATGTAGTTATGATACTGCATACTTATTAAAAAAAAAAGTTTTAAAGATTTTTTTTTTTACAAACCGCTTGAATCATAGCCACGTTAATAATGCTTGTAATAAACAAAACCGTTTGTAAATCCGTCAATATTTCAGCGAGTTATGAGTATTTTCGTCTGTGCAGCTCACTCACTCTCACTCAAGGCTAACTGGAGCAAGATGGCGGCGGTTCAGTGACGTCGCTCTCCATTGGCCGGCAGCGTGGGCAAGCTATCTAGTGTTCTATAGATATCTATGCTCGAGACTCCCGCGTCTCTACATTTCGTAGGTCCATTTCTGCAGACCCCTCTCTGATTGGCCCACGCCTGTTTCTACACTGGTTAAGCTTAGGCACTCTTTCGAAGTTGGTTAAGGTTAGAGTTTGTCTTAGAGCGTGACGGCAAGTTCTTTCGACGGTTAAGCTTAGGCACTCTTTCGAAGTTGGTTAAGGTTAGAGTTTGTCTTAGAGCATGGCGATAGAACGCCAGGTAGTTTGCAGGCTGTTCGACGCGGAAATGGGCAAAGACACAGCTCGTCACGCGATTGGGCAACAGTGGCCAATCAGAGAGGGGTCTGCAGAAATGGAGCTACGAAATGTAGGTCACGTGACGAACGTGCGGAAGTTTCTCAGAGGCTTTTCTGTTTCTGCTGCTTTTCTGCGTGAGAAGGTAAGAACTCCTGAAAGTTAAAGAAACACTTGATAAATCGCAACAATGCGGAGTTGTGCTTTTCAGTCAGCTAATATGTAAACTTCTGTATGACACTCTGCCGCGTGACGCAGACCGTGTTTGTTTCGTCGCTGTTGAAACGGTTAATTGTTGTTGCGCAGCTTTTAGTCGCTGCTCCGTTATAATTCATTCTTATCCCCTGAGGAATTCACTGTTGTCATCATCATCATCAGAGCCCAATACCAGCCTTATACAACTGTATACTGTACAGGCTCTAACTGACTTGATTTACAATACATCCTACTTATTTATCCTCCAGTGTCTGAAGTAATACATTTTAGATTTGTTGTTGCACTACTGTATGTGTTGATAGAGGTTTAACAGGTGGTTCTGCCCTTAGTCCTAGAATGGCTGATAAGATAAATACATCGCATCCAGTCCATACAGTGTTTGAACGCGACGGGTTGACAAACACAGCGGCACCGTTATCATACCGTTCATTACAAATAATGTGATCTGTCTGAATCTTGTGGAAAAGTAGAGATCTATATATATTTTTTTTAATTATGTTTTCTGCCATAACTTTCAAATTATTATTGATTCTATATGACAACAGTAGTGAGTTCACATTAGAAGCTGTAGGTTTGAATCCCCACAACAAATTACATTAATGAAATATAAGCCAGTCTAGTCCATTTACATCTTGTCATTTAGCTGACGCTTTTATCCTAAGCGACTTACAAGTTCTGTACAAGTCATCAGGAAGGGTACAACTCTATCAGCTGAGTAACAATGTTCATTAAAGTGTTGAGTGCTACAGTGTAGGTTAGTATATTAGGACAAGTGCATGACAGTAAAGGGTTAGACTTTTTTTTCATTTTAGAAGATAATGGTTGAAGAAGTGTGTGGCGAAAGATTGGACAGGTTTCGGCTGTCCTAACTCGTGGGAACTAGAGCTGCACGATTCTTGCTAAAATGTGAATCATGATTTTTCTCCCTAAGAATTGAGATCAGGATTCTCTCACGATTCTTAGTTTTTCAATAAAACATTTATTGCACTCTTTCTTAAACAGACAACATAACATATCAAGTTTCAAGTTTCTTTAATAGTTGTCATACAGAAGTACAGAATACTTTTGTACAAAATGCTTCTTACTGTTGCGCTCCAGAGACTGTGCATGACAAGATAAGTATGAAATAAAAACATAGTAAAAATTAGAAGAAAAAAAAGAGGTCACAGTGTTCAGTTTAGACATATGTACAATGTTCGTAGACGTAGTTACCATACAATATACAATACTGTGCAGTGTACTAATATACAATACTATATAGTGCAAGGCATAAATGGACGAGGTGCAGTTTAGGTACAATTCACAGTAGGTGTACGAGTTGTAGTGCAAATCCTTTATCAATAAATATAAAGTGTAAGTGTGTTTGTGTGATCTAAAGTGTGGAGAGTGGGTGCTGCAGTGTGTTGTTTGTTTGAGTGAGTGTGTGTGTGCGTGTGGGTGTGTGTGCTGTGTGCATTTGATGGTTGTTGCATAGTGATTATTGTTCGTTTAGCGATTATTGTTCGTTTAGCAGCCTGATGGCCTGGGGATAGAAGCTCCTTCTGAGTCTTTCTGTGCTCGCCATAAGACTCCGGTATCGCTTGCCTGACGGCAGCAGTTCAAAGAGGCAGTTGTTCGGGTGGCTCGAGTCCTTAATAATTCTCTTAGCCTTCCCCTTGCACCGCTTGTTGTAAATGTTCTGGAGGGTGGGAAGCCCCCCTCTAATTGTGCGTTCGGCTGAACGTGTCACTCTTTGTAGTCTGCTACGGTCTTGTGCAGTGCTATTCCCAAACCAGGAGGTGATGTTGCCGGTCAGGATGCTCTCTATTGTACATGAGTAGAAGTTCCTAAGGATCTTCTGACTGACTTGGAACTTCCTTAGGCGCCTGAGGAAGTAGAGGCGTTGTCGTGCCTTCTTCACAACACTGTCAATGTGTGTGGTCCATGTCAAGTCCTCGGATATGTGGGCTCCGAGGTACTTGAAACTGTTCACTCTCTCAACTGGTGCCCCGTCGATGCTGAGGGGGCTGTAGTCCTTGACCCCCGACCTCCTGAAGTCCACAATCATCTCTTTTGTTTTGCTGACGTTCAGGGAGAGGCAGTTCTCCTGACACCACTGTGACAGGTTCTCTACCTCTTCCAGGTAGGCCCTTTCGTCGTTGGCAGAGATCAGGCCCACCACTACTGTGTCATCAGCAAATTTGATGATGGTGTTGTTGTTCCGCTGTGCTACGCAGTCATGTGTGTACAGGGAGTAGAGGAGGGGGCTCAGAACACAGCCCTGGGGGGCCCCTATGTTGAGCGTGATGGATGAGGAGGTGCAGTTGCCGGCTCTTACCACCTGGGGTCTGCCCGTCAGGAAGTCCAGGACCCACTGGCACAGGTCATAGTTCAAGCCCAGGTCCCTGAGCTTGGCTATGAGTTTGGAGGGGACTATGGTATTGAATGCTGAGCTGTAGTCGATGAACAGCATTCTCACATAGTTCCCCTTCCTCTTGTCCAGATGTGATGCTGCTGTGTGCAGCACATGGGCTATGGCGTCCTCCGTGGACCTGTTGGGGCGATATGCAAATTGCAGAGGGTCCAGGTTGATGGGGAGGGAGGAACAGATGTAGCCCTTCACTAGCTTCTCAAAGCACTTCATGGCTATGGAGGTGAGGGCTACAGGGCGGTAGTCGTTGAGGCAAGCGGGCGTAGATTTTTTGGGTACAGGGATGATGGTGGACTTCTTCAGACAGGTGGGGATGACGGCCTGTTCCAAGGACAGGTTGAAGATGTCAGTGAATACCGGGGCCAGTTGGTCGGCACAGACTTTTAGGACGCGGCCGGGGATGCCGTCCGGTCCTGCTGCCTTCCTGATATCCACTTTTTTAAAGATCCGTCTCACCTCATGCTCTGTTACCCTGAACACTGAGTCTCCATCAGCAGACCCCCCCCCCCCCATTGCCGTGGTTTGTAGGCTGGTGTTGTTATTCACAGCCTCAAACCTCGCATAGAAGGAGTTGAGATCATTTGCTAAGGAGATGTCACTGTTCAGTTTGAGGGGGGTTCCTTTGTAGTCTGTCATTGTTCTGAGGCCCTGCCACATGCCTCTAGAGTCAGCCTGTTCAAACTGAAGTTCAACTTTATCCCTGTAACGCCGTTTTGCCTCTATTACTGCTCTCCTGACGTTGTATCTTGCCATCTTGTGTTCTTCCATGTTGCCTGTCACCAGCCCGGTGTTGTATGCTGATGTGCGCACTTTCAGAGCCTCACGGACGGATTTGTCTACCCAGGGCTTTTGGTTTGGGTAGATATTAATTTTGGTGGTGGGGATTATTACTTCTACCTGAGTACAGACATAGTCAATCACCGTTTCGGTGTATTCGTTAATATTGGCTGTGTTATCACGGAGTACACTCCATTCTGTGCTTCCCAGCACTGCTTGGAGTGACTCTACTGACGTCACGGTCCAACGCTTAACCTCTCGCGAGACCACCGGCGTTCGCTTGAGACACTGTTTGTACTTAGGCAAAAGAAAAATTGCGGCGTGATCGCTTTTACCGAATGGACTAAGAGCCTGTGACTTGTACCCATTCTTAAATTGCGAGTATACATGGTCTAATATGTTCTCGCCTCTGGTGGGACAGGTCACATGCTGATAGAAATTCGGCAGCACCTTTTTAAGACGCGCGCTGTTGAAATCCCCCAAGACCAAAATGGCCGCGTCAACGTTAGCTGCCTGGAGTTTGTTTACCTCGTCGTGAAGTTTTGAAAGTGCGACCTCAGTGTTCGCGTGTGGTGGAATGTACACTCCGATGAGGATGATGGACGTTAACTCTCTTGGGAGGAAGAAGGGTCGACATTTTATCGTGATAAACTCCAGGTCTGGGGAGCAGTGGTTAGACATTTCCTTTGTGTTGCCTAAATCGCACCACTCCTTGTTTATCATGAAGGCAATGCCGCCTCCTTTCTTCTTTAGTGACTCTAATGCCGTCCGGTCTTTTCGTAGAACGAAGAAGTGGTCTGCCGGTTCTATTGCATGATTCGGGACATCTGGGCTCAGCCAAGTTTCTGTGAAACAGAGGACGTTACAATCCCGAATGTCCCTCTGAAATTGGATCCTTGCTCTGATGTCGTCCAATTTGTTTCCTATCGATTGCACATTGGCCAACAATGTTGGGCAATGTGGTTCTGTGTCGTTTGGACCTCAGTCTGTTCCGGACCCCGGCTCTCTTTCCTCGTCTTCGCGGCGGCTTTTTGTCTTGTCCGTGGCCGGCATAACAAAGGATCTCGGCAGGCCATTTCTGCTGTTCAGCGATCCGATCCAGAGAGCAATCCAAACGGTAAGTTTTTCTTAATCCAATGTCAATGATTGACTGACGGTCATACACATATAATGCACCAACAGTTGGTGCAAATAAAACTCCTAATACTATAAAAATTAACAAAATAAAGCACAGTCTCGTCGGAGCGATCAGAAAGGCAGCCATCACAGCAGCGCCAGTTCAGATATCAAAGTGCTTGACTTAAACGAAGGTTATCCTATAACCCTAGTTACATGAGTTCTTGTGAGCGTTCTGCTCTATGGGATGACCTCATCGTTACCTATGTAACCTTGAAAGCTTCCGCTACATGCACCTTCACTTGTCCGGCCATGCCCATTTCCGCCTATGCATATAAGCGAGGGGCGTGACCGTGCTTCTTCCTTCCAGAGTCTTGACCTTCATTCAGAAGACAATCAGGGGTCCTCGGTGAGTGAGAGCAGAACGCTCACAAGAACTCATGTAAGTAGGGTTATAGGATAACCTTCGTTACATTTCGTTCTTGTATCTTGTTCTGCTCTATGGGACACAGGAATGGAGCAGGACGCGGAGAGCCCGACAAATGCACCCGCTGAGGTCCCCTTACAACCATCAGAACATTGGGGAGGGTCCGGGCCCCCCCACCCTTCCTAGTGAGGCGTGGGGGTGGGGACAGGACCCCAACTGTGCGAAAAAAGGGGACAGCACCCAAAAAACGCACAAGGTGAGTAGACCGCGGGACAGAAGGACCTGCGACTACCCCACCGCGCGCCCCGCTCGCTACCAGGGAAATGTATGCGAAGCATAAGCTTGTGTTACCGCTCCCACACCTCGTGGGGTCGGGGTTGTTAAACCCACACGCTGCCCGCGAGGCGTCTCGTGGGGTCGGGGCGAAGCCTTAGCAGCGGGGCGCGGAGGAGGTCCCAGCCCCATGGACCACTCAAGGCAGGCCTGCCGCCGAGTCCAGGAGCCAGGATCTGACAAAAGGGACCTGGTGAGGTCAATGAGGCCGTGGCATCGAGACCTCTCCAGGCGTTTACTCATGACACCACCCGCCAGCGCATCGGACAGGACACAACAGGTGAAGGCCCTTCTCCGCCTGGCATGCCGCGAGGACCCCCTGAGGAAGAGGCTCTGAAAACTCCCGGAGGAGGAGGCTCTGTGAGGAGGCTCTCTCTCTGAGGAGGAGCCTCTGAAAACTCTCTGAGGAGGAGGCTCTGAAGAACTCCCAGAGGAGGCTCTCTCACTGAGGGGGAGGCTCCGAAAAACTCCTTGAGGAGGCTCTGAAAACTCCCTGAGGAGGAGGCTCCGAAGTTCTCAGAGGAGTAGGGATGGGTATCGTTAGGATTTTATCGATACTACTACTCTTATCGATACTGCTTAACGGTTTGGTACTTTATCAATACTCTTATCGGTTCTTTTAGATTATTATTTAAATATTTAAATATATTTAAATAAATAAAACATTTACAATTTATTCGGGTCTGTTTGATGGAGACGCCAGAGCTACCTTCCTCACGAGTGAGGGGTGCTCAACGGGCGGCACTACACTCAGTGCCGCATGCCACCGGGAGGAGGGAGCGCTAGTGGAGCCCCAAGAAGGGCTTCTCGAGTCTTGGTGTGGTGATGCCATCTTGAAGAAACAGCAACAAGAAAACTATAAGCTAAATTTCCACTGTCTAAAGCGCGCTTGTAGCCAAACGCTTCAGAATGAAAATATGAGGGAAGGAAGAAGCACGGTCACGCCCCACGGAAATGGGCATGGCCTAGCAAGTGAAGGTGCATGTAGCGGAAGCTTTCAAGGTTACATAGGTCACATGAGGTCATCCCATAGAGCAGAACGAGATACAAGAACGAAATGTAACTTAAACATAACATACAGTATATGAAAGTGCTTGAGTTAAACTTAAAAGTCTCTTGTAACATACAAAATAACACTAGTCTCTCTTACGCCCGTGCGCGGGTGGTGCGTGCGTCGCAGCACTTTGCTCTCGTCAGTCAGCTCAGGGCGTCATTTGAAAAGCGCGCGTCATTTGACAAGCGCACCGTCAAATGACCACTTTCGGTCTGATCTTTGTCCCGACTCTAGTGTCAGAATGTTATAGTTCGTTCTGTTCCAGCGTTCTGCTTCGCTATTCGTTCCAAACCTAACGTATACATTGAAAGTATTTCTCATGCACCTTAATCTACCCAGCCACGCCCACTTCCGGCTACGCATATAACCCGTGGCGTGCTGTGCTCATCCTCCCTTGTTTCTTTCATTCGAAAGTGTAGCTCACATGCGCTCTGCAGCTTGAACATTTTGTTTGTGTTTGCTGTCTTTTTTTCCTATGTGATGGCATCACCATCGAGGCCTAAAAAGTCCTTTTCAGGACTCTACCAGCGCTTCCTCCTCTCGGCCTCCGCCGTTTGCCACGGGGGCTCCCTGGCCTGAACCCGCTATCATGGCGTATTGTGATTGATTGAATTAAAATTGTATTAACAGATTGCAGAATGGGTACAATACACACAATTGTTAAGGGGATGCTGACCAGAGAAAGACTTTCGTCTTGTTTACGTCAGGGTCCCCCATTTTCAATTCATAATGAATTGTAAGTAAGGGTGCATTTAGCACCGTGCAATCCATTCTTTGTGGATCAAGAGTATTAAAACTTGAAAAAGATCAGTTTAAGGTAGATTTAGAACAGCAATTGCGATTAATCGCGAGTTAACCATGGACAATCAGGCTATTCATCAGATTAAATATTTTAATCGATTGACAGCCTTAATTAAAATACATTACATGTTACAACAAGTCATGCATCCTAAAATTATCAAGGATAGCACAAAAAAGTCAGACTTATTTCCATTGTGGTCCTTGGTCTCAGCAGCACATAGTATTTACATAAAGATGTATTACTAATACACATATTATCATCAGCCTACAGTATATTGCTAAAAATATAATTAAAACGTAAAATACAACATTATTAATAACATGTACAAAATGTACAGACACACTAAAACGACACTACATTAAAACAGGAAGCTTCCTGAGTTACTCTGGGAAATTTTCTAGGAGCCATTTCCTAACATTCAAAGGCAACTCATTTCACTCCTGTGCTCCTGTGTGATACATAAGCAGGTGTGTGATCACCTACTCGCCTCCTTTCCAAACTTTCACCACAAGGCGAGATCAAGGGCCGCAGCGGCGTCTGATGCTGAGCGTCACCATAACTCACAGAACTTGGTTATATACCAGGGGAGGAAATTAGGCCACTTTACTCGCCAAATGCGAGTATTTTTTACGTTTGGCGAGTGATTCATGAAGAGCACTCGCCAGTCTGGCGAGTACTAGTAATTACAAAACAAAACAAAAAAATCATTCTGCAATCTTCTGATTCGCTCACTGGCACAAGCCGAAATCTGACTCCCCCTTGATTCTTCCCATTTGTGCCTCATAATAATCCGACCATAACCAATGAACATCATCGTTGTACAGATGCGCTCTAAGCTCCTCCAATGAACACTCGTTTTCTAGAAGATGTCGCGCATCTAGGGGAAGTGGACAGACCACTGCGCGCAGACCTACAAACTCCTGAGTTCACGTTACATGAACACACATGTTCTCATCACAACTAACCGGATCATTTTTACACATGTAAACAACAACCCGATTTCTATGGAGAGAGAAGCTATACCAGTGACAAGACAATTCACACACAACACGCGTCGTATCCTCAATGTATTGCAGCAACACACGTTTTGGAAAACATCGTTATTACAAAACATTTAGAAGGGAAGGAAAGAAGAAGTGTTTAAAGTCCGGTCGGGACCTTCCTATCCTGAGCGCAGGCCAAGAGAACTGCAATCTGGCTAATGGGACACCGAAGTTGAACACAGCATCTCCTGTGTCGGCGACGAGGGTAGCGTCGCTGCGCCACCCAGCCGCTACGTTTCTCCATGTTGACGCAGTCCTCGCTGGCAGGGCTCCCGGTGTAGGTTCGACTAACATCCTCTGTCAAAGATGACGTCGTAGTCTGAGTGTTTAAGGCATGTTATAGTCATAGAAAACGTTCAACAGTGTAGCATTAAGCTAACAGCCGTCCGACTGATAGCAACAAGCTAACGTTTACTAGCCTGGTAACACAGCGAGCTAACGCCGCAGCTAACAGCTGACTGGCTAACACAGTAGGCCACAACTAGCACGCCAGCTAAGCAGCTATCCGACTGATAGCAACAAGCTAACGTTTACTAGCCTGGTAAACACAGCGGGCTAGCGCCGCAGCTAACAGCTGACTGGCTAACACAGTAGGCCACAATTAGCACGCCAGCTAAGCAGCTATCACCTGAACTGTACACAACGACATAACAAGCCACACTTCAGACGGGCCGCTGTCCAAGTCCCTCCCCTAAGAGGGAAAAGAAAAAGAATGTCAACACAGTCTTCAACGGTGATCCAGACATACAGCGGGGCCAGCACAGTTCCCATTTCGGGCTGCAGCCGACTTTGAGCATGGAACTCCCGATAAAGAAGATCCTATGCCCACATTTCCTCGTTAGTGTATACTTTCATTTGTATATGAAAGGTGGGGCCTGCACGGGACGGAGAAGCATCCGCTCGAGAATCTTGGGTTCACCAGGACCTGGTCGCGGCCCACTAGATTGACCATCATGGGCGTCAGACCAAGATCCTCCGACCGCCGTTTAAGCCGAGCAGAGGACCCCAGCCTGGAGTCGGCGTTTCGTAAATTGTCAGCTAACCCCCACAGCATCAACAACAACCAGAGCTCGCAAGCAAAACAGTACGTACCCCATCCTGGAAACAACCGCTTCTCACAACAGCCTGTGCTTCCCACAGTCCAGCTGTGTGGCCGGAGGGCAACCCCATCCAGCCGCAGCAAGGAGGACTGTAGCTGGGGAGCATGTCAGCGGCGTGAGCTCCTAATACGAAAAAGCCGTTGAAGGTCAGAATGATCATCATCTTCCAGACACTCCAGTAACGAAGACTATATCGCCGTATTTTCTCGAAATAGTGAGAGAGAAAATAAAGATATGATGTCAACGTATCTTCCCGTTCTTTTGTTTTCCAACTTTCTTCTACTAAGAACCTCGTCAAGTGGGGATCTACCGAAGGCACTTCCTTGTGGTGAAAGTGAAGGAGGCGAGTAGGTGACCACACACCTGCTTATGAAGGTAAGCGGATGGGGGTGTGGCCAGACGAATGTTGGGATGTAAAGGTACATGGTGGAATGTTTTATTCAGTGCTTGTGCACGAAGTGAAGTACAGTGCAGTATGATGCTGAGCGAGATCCATAACGAAACAGAACATACTGTATATTAGCTCATTAACATACTGTATATTAGCTCATTGGCAGTCATTAACATACTGTATATTAGTTCATAAACAGGATTTTTGGACATTATGTTGTTTGGAATACTTACCAATAGTGTAGTGAATGCAAAGCTATTAGCTTACTTACAAAGCCCTCTGGTCGTAGTTCTGGCCTAGCGAACCAGGAAGCTTTAGACAGGCAGCAAACAGAGGAAATGGGATCACAAAACCAAAAAAGTTTAAATCCACACCACGACATGCAGGCAATGGGTTAACCACCTCCAAAACCACGGTCTTCCAGCATTTTGAAAGGGCTGACAGGCCGCGTTACCGGTGAAATGGTACGTAGTAGCACACCGGTAACGCGTGTGTGCTTTTGTGTTAGAAGAAGACTTTAAATTGTCAGAGCATACAGTATGTTGTATGATTAAGTAGTTTTGGTGCTGAGGTGAGTGGCAGCCGGTCTTAGCAGCTCCACACTCCCGCTATATTTACCTCTATTCTTGATTTATTTCCCCAGAAACTCTCTTGATTAACTGTGTGATAACCTTCTTGATTAACTAACTACCGGTATGTGTGATAACTTTCTTGATTAACTATGTGTGAAGCTCAAGCCCACCCAATTTTCCACTGTTGACTAAAAACACACTTCTTCAATCAATATCTGAAAAAAAAACACTAATAGCACTCGAGTTCGACACTGTTTGACGAACAATCTTACTTACCCTTAGTTGCCAGGGTTGTACCCTTCCTGCTGACTTGTTGTATGAAACTTATTTGGGCTTTGGGGGCGACAGTGGCTCGGGAGGTTGTCTGGTAATGTGTGGTGAATGTGTGAGTCACGTGGGTAAAATGTGAGGAACAAATTGTAAAGCGCTTTGGATAAAAACGCTATATAAATGCAGCCAATGCCATTTATACGTGTCAGCTAAATGACTACTGGAGAGGCAAGCAAGGCCCATCAACATCTGAGGGGAAGGAGGTGGAGACGTACAAGAAAGACATCCTTGGAGTACACTTGAACAACAAAATAGACTGAGGCCCTCTATATGAAGGGACAGAGCAGGTTGTTCTTCCTGAGGAGACTCAGGTCATTCCATGTGTACAATAGACTACAGCAGTCGTTTTACCAGTCTGTAGTAGCCAGCGTCCTCTTTTTTGCCATTGTTTGATCAGGGTGTTACATCAACTTAAGGGACACCAACAAACTGAACTAGTTAATGAGGAAGGCTATCTCAAGCTGGTCAACTAGAGGTGGTGGCAGAGAGGAGGATGAGAAGGAAGCTGGCCACTAGAACCCCTCCCACCCCATACTTTTTTGGGGGTTTATTTTGCATTCACATTTAGTGATTTAACTGATGCTTTTATCCAAAACGACTTACAAGTTCTGTACTACAAGTCAGCAGGAAGGGTACAACTCTGGCAGCTAAGGGTAAGTGGTATTGTTCATCTAGCAGTGTTGAACCTGAGTACTACATTCTGAGGGCACAATAGTATAGTATACCGTAGTAATATAGACATATTTGCATAGTAGGCAGTAATAGGCACAGGCATAATAGTAAAAGACAGTAAGAAAGTTAGTCATTCTTTTATTGAATTATTAAAAAAAGGTCAGATATTGTTTGCAGACGTGTTTTTTAGTCGATGGCGGAACGTTTGGCGGGTTTCAGCTCTCCTGACTTTAGTGGGAAGTTCATTCCGCCATTGTGGAGCAAGGACAGAGAATAGCCTGCTTGGCTTTGGAGTGGGTCTCAGGCGGCCAGAAGATGCAGAGCGTAGGGTCTTGAGTGTGTGTAGTTAGAGGCCATTGACAGGAGGTTTTTGTGATCATAGATCTACTGTCTTTGTCAGTCTGTATGTCTATCCTTCGATTTTCTCGAGAAATGCTCATCCGATCGACTTCACAATTGCCGGGTGCACAATTGAGCATGAAGCTGATTGGATGAGTGGTTCTTGAGGACGCTGCAAGCAGCCATACTGTGGGCCAAGCAATTGGTCCTATCCGTATGGGCACTGACCTAGTATGACCTGATCCCTAAAACACGTTCAGCTCCTAGAATGTGATGCAAGTAGATCCAGGATGTCAGTCGGTGATGATGATGTTGAGCTGAACCCCCCCCCCCCCCCCCCTCTCTCTCGCTCTCTCTCGCTCTCTCTCTCTCTGCTGTTCACTCTGAGTCACTCCATAATGAACTCAGATTGAAGAAGAGGAACTATGTAGTCACAAACCGCCCACATGAAGAGTTATTCGACAAGATTGGTCTAATAAAACATAGCTGTAAGTAGGGGTGGGACGATACATCGATCCAGATCGATACATCGATGTAATTATCAACGATCGAATCGGATCGATGCAATGTAATAAGATCGATTCATATCGATACTCTTATTTTGAAAATCCTGTGGCGAGTCTCATATCCGCCCAAGAACAACAGCAGTAGCTCCGTGTGTGTAGACGTTACAGCATAGCATTCTCCCTTTCTGTGTGTGTGTGCGCGCGTCTTTGGAAAGACCAGATGAGGTCAGAGGAGTTTGATGTTTAAATGTTATTTAAACATAAACAATATAATACATAATTAGGGATGCCCCGATCGATCGGCCACCGATCGTTATCGGCCGATAACCAGTATAAATATGCGATCGGTGATCTGTGATGATGCTTTAATTTCGCCGATCGTCCAACCCGATTTCACTCGCTGTCGCTGAGTTCTGTCTCAACACCGGGTGGTGCGGCGTCTGCTCATCTCTCCAGCACGCATGTAAACACGGGTCTAGTAGTGGTCTACTCTAGTGGGACGGGACACGGGAGGATGGCGTCTGCTCATCTCTCCAGCACGCATGTAAACACAGGTCTAGTCGTCTAGTCTAGTGAGACACGGGAGGACGGCGTGTCAGCGTCTCCTTGAGCTAACGTTAGCTTAGCTACCGTTACAAAATGACCCAGTCAACTATTCACTTTTAGTTTAATACATGATGAGGCATTGTCTAACCGAACGGTATCTAGCCGGCCAGCTACCGATAGCTCCTGACATAAACAAACGCTCCACAAAGTCTAGTAGAATGTATGATACCTGTTAGCTGTTAGCTCACGTTAGCGCAAGCTAGTTCACTGTTCAAAACGAAATGTCCCATTGAACTAAATAATTCACTGAGGCGTTGTATTAACGTTTTATATCCGGCTAGCAGTAGCTACAGATAGCTCCTGATATCAATGTCTTATAACACTGATTCGATGCGTATTCGAGCTGAGGGCTTGTGAATGTGATTTAACGTCTATACCAATACTAGGGTCCAGCTGCAGCGCCGGAGAATCCTTGCCGTAGCTCGAGGCTACTCGAGTATAGGGTCCAGGTGCAGCTCCGGAGAATCCTGGCCGTAGCTGGAGGCTACTAGAGTACACACAGACAGTGGAGCTTGTTGCGTGGTGGCGATGTCTCGCAGATAATACAAGTACAAGTCTAATTATATAATATATATATTTTATAAAAAAAATAAAAATAAAAATGTATATAAAATAAAATTTAATTTCTTTTAATCAAAAACGATCGGTATCGGTATCGGCCGATATGGCTCACGACGATCGGTGATCGGTATCGGTGGCAAAAAACGTGATCGGGGCATCCCTATACATAATAAATGTAGGCCTATCCTATACATGATCATGCAACATCAACAAATTGTTGTAGGAACGGTTTGGGAGAGGGAGGTAGGGAGGGGTTTTAGGTTGTGAGTTTTCAGTTCCAAAAAATGGAGCTTAAAGTTTAAAGCTCAATATATCAAAACGTGGCACTTTACAGTGAACAGGAGGTCTATTTGTATTAAAAACAATAGATTGATTTTCCTTTAAATGTCTGGAAGAGCTCAAAAATACAAATGTCAAATGATATTTTTGTTACCTTTTTTTAGTTGATCTAAATGTTACTGATTGTGTTAAATGGGCATATGATATCATCTCATATCGATTGCAGGCACCTGAATCTAATCTAATCGTATTGTATCGTGAGAGACTTTGTGATATCGGCAAATATCGTATCGTTGTCCAAAGAATCGATATCGTATCGTATCATGATGAAACTGGTGATTCCCACCCCTAGCTGTAAGCTGTATTAACAAGACTCACCAGGCCGCTGTCTGTTAGACACAGAAAGAAACATCAGGCTGTTTTATGCTACAGGCACTAGACACTTTTGACAGCTGTCACTCGACAGGAATTACTGAAAGACACTTTGCACCTTTTGAATGGTGTAGTACTGTAGTGGACACTGTCATTGTCACATCACATGGTGTGATTTGACGCGATGCCAACCTTGCCATTAATATACTTGTAGTTTCACTTTTGTTTGGTGAGACAGAGGAAAGGTTTTATCTGTAGCTAACATTTTTATACATGGAGGACAGAGGAAATGTTTTATCTGTAGCTAACATTTTTATACATGGAGGACAGAGGAAAGGTTTTATCTGTAGCTAACATGTTTATACATGGAGGACAGAGGAAATGTTTTATCTGTAGCTAACATGTTTATACATGGAGGACAGAGGAAAGGTTTTATCTGTAGCTAACATGTTTATACATGGAGGACAGAGGAAATGTTTTATCTGTAGCTAACAATTTTTATACATGGAGGACAGAGGAAAGGTTTTACCTGTACAGTAGCTAACATGTTTATACTGATGGGGGACAGAGGGAATGTTTTATCTGTAGCTAAAAATGTTATACATGGAGGACAGAGGAAATGTTTTTTCTGTAGCTAACATTTTTATACATGGAGGACAGAGGAAAGGTTTTACCTGTAGCTAACATGTTTATACATGGAGGACAGAGGAAAGGTTTTACCTGTAGCTAACATGTTTATACATGGAGGACAGAGGAAAGGTTTTACCTGTAGCTAACATGTTTATAC
Organism: Notolepis coatsorum; assembly: GCF_963971535.1. Taxonomy (NCBI): domain Eukaryota; kingdom Metazoa; phylum Chordata; class Actinopteri; order Aulopiformes; family Paralepididae; genus Notolepis; species Notolepis coatsorum. Next base: position 186,534,042 of record NC_140165.1, read on the forward strand.
ATGGAGGACAGAGGAAAGGTTTTACCTGTAGCTAACATGTTTATACATGGAGGAGACAGAAAGAAAGTTTTACAAAGAGAGAGATACAGAGACCGAGAAAGACCTCTCTCTATCACACATCTTAGAAAACACAAAAAGCTACCCATATTTGGGACTGATTTGGGTTCACAGACACACTGCCAATAATGCATGGACACAGCCTGGCCATAGAAACAGGCTGTCACATGCAGAACTGGCTGCACAGAGAGCCCA